>NC_091681.1:39841059-40214529 GCF_030179915.1 Drosophila takahashii | reverse complement strand
CACCTAGATGACCACATGGCGAGTGGATCAACTGGTCAGACTGTCTGGCATCTATTGCCTCATCGCGGAACAGCTGAGGATGTGGATTTTTGCATAAGCCAACTGAACGGTTAGCACCCAAAGGCTAAAGTTGGATTCTGCATCCAACTACGAATGTGTCTTTTTTTGCGGAAAACAAACGAGGGGCCCAGACATGGACACACAGTCATCGACACCAGACCACCGCCGACTCAGACCGGTCACAGATCCCATCCCCATACTATCCTCATACTATCTCAGCGGACCCAGGCGAAAACGTGTCGCAGCAATTTTCCATTCAACGGCAGCTTTTCCATGCACGCTGTGCCATCTTTTGTCGGCACTTAAAAAAAATATCACATAAATCATATAGGCATAAAAAAAATCATTAGAAATGGTTATAAAATATTTTAAAGGCGAACTGCTTAAAAAAAAAATTATCTATCCCCGATCAAATGATTTGGAAACTAAGTTTTAAAGTTAGATCTTTAAAAAAATGTAAACTAATCACTCAAACATATTAAATATCATAATAAATTCTTATAATATATTAAATTCCAATCTAATAAATATCTTTGGATTTTTATTAATATTTATTTATTATTTAAGTAAAAAATATATTTATTGCTGCTGCCCATTTTGCCGGTTCGCATTGCATTTGTTGCACTCCCTCTCCGCCACCAGGTCTGCTCATCTGCCCGCTAGCCGGCTCCAAGTTCCAAGTACCCTGTTCCATGCTCCAACTCCATGACTATGACTGCGTCGTTGGGCTGCAGCTCCATGTCTCGGTCTCCGCGCTTGACTTACATAAAGCGAGGAGCACCTCGCACGCCAAATTCCAAACCCGTTTCTGCCCGCGACGAGGAAACGACAGAAGCGTCACTTGGCCCAGGTGAAAAGGAGGTGATGGAGGTGGCGGAGCGGAGTGGAGGCGGGCACTCTCGATGATCATCAGCTGGATGGGGAGGTGGATGTTTGGTACGGGTAATACAACTACACGGTTATTGCAGTCAAATATTTGTCAGTACCTTAGGAAATATTAGGATAGAATGATTAAACAAATATTATTCCCAATGAAATATTAGTAAATGGATGTATATTATTTACAAAAACTATTGATTTTATTAAGAAATACGTTGAAATACTAAAATTATTTATACTTACACCTTTTCAATATATAATATTGTCATACAAAATTAATACATTTTAGCCAATTTTTTTAAAATGTATGTTTCGCTTGCTATACATTTTAAACTTTTTTAAACTGTATGACAAACCTTCAAACATTGCGATAACAATCTGTACAACTGAAATAAAATAAATTACTTTAAATGCAATCAGAGCCGATAGATCTAATAGTTTATCTTTTAGCTGTAGACATGGATTAGAAATGCACATGAATAATATAGTAGTCTTATATTTTCCCTGTGTAATATATGGCCACTGCTGCTGGGGGCGCTGTCTTATGTAACCTGTGTGGAGTGTCCAGTAGTTCGCCGGCTTGAAGACCTGCAGATGCGGAGAATGAGCCACCAAACACCAGCAAACATTAACAAACATTGTGCGGACTCATCTTCATCATCTGCAGCAGCAATTACAACTTTGTCATCAATAGGCCGGAATAATCAGCTTTTTGTCGCGCCATCAGCCTCATCGGCGACTGTGAAAAATTACCCCTCTTTATCATTAATCATCTAGGCAGTTTTTGTGAATCCATCTGTCGATTAGCATTTTCAAAGATTCAGATTCATATTCAGCAGATGTCTAAAACGTTAGAACTATGCTAATTGCCTATGTTGCGCATACGTCATGTTGGCTGTTCATTTGGAAAAATAATTGCAATAATTGCTATATCTTTATTACTATTATTATTATATTATATTAGTTAACTATATTATTATTATTTTATAGCTCTGTTTCCTTTTATATTTCATTTGCTCTACTACCGCTTTAATAAAATCAAACAAACTTAAAATGGCTTGCAATTGATTTTTGTGGCGGGGACGTGGGCGTTGCTCCCCTGAAAAAGACGAATTGAAAATGAAAACGAGGCTTTGCGAATTCGATTTGAAAATTTACGCGCGTCTGTCAGTTGGCAGCTTTTTCGTCTGAGGGGATTTTGTTTTTATTTCGGATCTCTTTGCTTTGCTATTGCTGGCCCAATTATAGTGTCATAACAATTACGCACGCACACACAGAGGCATAATGGTTGGATAGTTGGATTCGGGCTAAAAAGACAGGCGAAGCAGAGAAAAAGACTGGCAAAATGAGCCAAAACCAAGAGCCAAAGCCATCGCCATCACTGTCCGAATCCAAAGTTGACCTAGTGGAAGACGTGTTAATGATGGATATGTTCAGATAGGCCACAATGTATAATAAAGCGTTCATTAAAGTTGCAAAAACGCGGGCTAAAAATAAGCAGAGCCACGATAAAAACCAAAACAAAGGCAATGCTAATGAATAAGAAGTTATTACTGAACTCCAACTCCCACGATTAACTTAATAATGGAAACCAAATATCAAAAGGATCATCCATCTCTCTTCTTTTTAACTTTGCTTGGAGGTAACGGTATTTAAAGTTGGAAATAGGTCATTTTTTATATTATTTAAAATATCCAAAGGACCATCCATCTTTCTTCTTTTTAACTTTGGCTAGGGGTACCGCTATTTAAAGTTTGAAATAGGTTATTTTTATATTAATTAAATAAAAGGCGCCTTTGTGGTAGGTGACCTTTTCCCGTTACTCCAATTACATGGCCGAAAGTGAAGCCCGACAAAAAGTGAATTACGCCATCGATTGGGTGAGAGACCTTCGCCGGAATCTCTCGACCACAATAAACCGAATTAACGACAGTGGCAGTGGCAGCCACAGCTGATCAAAACAAAGCAAAACAGTTCAGTTCAGTTCCGAGACAGAGCCACGAAAATGATTTAGCGCACTGTCATTGCAGCCCGCTGCCTCCGCCATCGAGTGTGAAGTGTTGACTTTCATCTCATTGTTGCCCCCAAACCGACAACCAAAACCGAACCCAATACCCATCCCCATTCGCAGTCCCATCGAAAGACCCTAACTCCAATTGCAGATCGTGCCCCAAAACGCAGGGAGACACGCAACGCCGCAAGTCCTTCACTTTGGAGCGTGAAGGTTTCCAAAGAGCCACGACGCCCTCAGTACACTCAGAAAAAGGTTTATTAAATAACCTTACAACATTTAAAATATTCCCCTAATCCATCTTTAAGATGATCTCTTACAACAATTATACTTCCTTTTCCTTCCCGATCTTTAAAACATTTTTTTTAAATTTAAGTCTATACTATATATCCTTTTTTATACTGATTTTCTCTCAGTTTTTAAAACTCTTTAAAATAATTTCCCATATTATCTATCTTTCTATCTTTTCATAATTGAAAAACTTTTATGTGCCTTTAACACTTTAGTTTTTATTATAATTATTTCAAGACTTCTATATTTAATTTTTTTAATTTTGCTAGGGTTTTAATATCGACAGGTAATAAATTAAAAGCTTAGTAATTTTGGTTACCTTCTTAAGAGAAAAGTTTTCTCTGTACGGAGCCAAAGTCATTGCCGGTTTGGGCTCTTCGCGAAAGTGTGTGTCGAGATGTAAATAAACCTCATTTACTCCAATTTACTGCCAGTTTCATTTCCAGTCGAATGCAGTCGTCTTCCCTTTCATTGTGTTTTTTAATCGCACCTTTTTGTGGCCGCCATCTGCGACTCCACAGGTGCTCATCCGGCGACATGACATAATGGGCACATGGACACAATGGACTCTCCTTCTCCTGGTCCGTTCCATCGGGGACTTCTTTCACTTCTGTCAGAATAGGCGCCGATTTCTGGTTTGCGAGGTTATTTCGAGGTCATGTAGTTTTCGTAACCGCAATCCAGATTCCCTCGTTACTCAGGCCTCTTTTTTAACTTAACCCTTTAAATACATATCATATTTTGGAAATACTAGGAATGTTGTATTAAAAACCAAATCTTAAACCAACGTAAAATGGAAATTCTTGAAATTAATCAGGTGTTTTTATAGTTATCTTTACGTAAGGTGTATATTTCTAAAATTTTAAAATAAAATACTTTTATCTATATTTATAAAACATTGTCATAGTGTTAATTGAATTTTATGGGGCTCTGGCGATTGCCCCACTCATCTGCAAATGTAAATTTAATTTGGCTCCTTGGGAAACGTTAATTATACGCCCCGTGGTGCCAGAGCAGGCCTACTGCTCCACATCGCGATCATACGTATTACTCGTACTACTCGGGCCTCCTATTATGCGCCCCTCCTGAGTTCCCCCGATTCGCATTTCCCAGCCCATTTCGTAATCTTCGTGCCCATGTGACGCTGATGCTGATGGATGACGAGCCCACGTTGCGACTTACCCACAATTGAAATGCAACTGCAGTTGGGCAACGGGAAATGCGAACTGCAGTTTCGTCATTTCGAGGAGCCATCCCTCATGGCCAAAAAAATATGTATATACTATATGTAGAGATTTTTGGAAGCCTCCATGATCCTCTTGGGCTGTCCAAAAATCTCAGTGGCTTCGTGGGTTGTTTACCTTTGGAATCAATCGCGATGGTGGGAAAAATCACTTCCTGGTCCACCGCGAATCGAAGGAAAGTGCCAAAGAAAATTTCAAATACCAAAATCGTTAGCGACATTTTATTTTTTCGGCCTTTTCTTTTTTTCTTCTGTCGGTTCAGCGGTTGTTTTCCATTTGGAAATTTTGTTTTATTGTGAGAAGCGCAGCGCCAAGCGGCCAAAGCAAAGGCAAAAGCTAAAACAAGTTGCCAACGAAGTTTGGCGATAATGACGTTGTTGCCGAGTGGACGAGTTGGCCCGAAGATCTGGAGAGCTCTGAACACCACCAACGGGTATAAAGAGTGGCTCTGCTGGCCAGGGAGATGCATTCAGTCGCTGGTTCCCCACTCGGAAGCAACCAAATTCACTCTACTCCACTCTACTCAACTCTTCCCCCCAACAAACACAATCGTCGCTATGAACTCCTTCTCAGTGGTAAGTGAAGACTTGAAGATTCCAAGACCAACCCATCGAACCTAAACGGATAACGGACTATAAACGGATTTAAAAACGATTTGGTATTACAAAAAGGAGTGCAGAGGATTTAATTAAATTCTTTAAATATACGCAAAGATTTTAAATTTTAAAATCAGAAAAACTCCTATAAAACATTTTCTAAAGATTTGAAGATTGGAAATCATATTTTTAAAGAGTATTTCTTTTAATGATTATACAATTAAGTTCATAATCATCTAACCAAAGTCCCTGAAAAGGTTCTAGACTTCACTTAACCTACAAGGACTACTCACTAACCCCTCCTTCCTCTTTTCCAGTTCTTAGTGTTCGCTCTGGCCGCTTTGGCTGCGGCAGAGCCACCATCCGGATATAACTATCCCCGCGGCGGAGGCGGCGGCGGTGGCGGCGGATTCGGAGGCGGCTTCGGCGGTGGCTTCGGAGGCGGCGGCGGCGGTGGAGGCGGCGGTGGCTACCAGGCCGTGAGCGGCGGCTTCCAGACCTCCGAGGGCCAGAACGTCGATCAGCAGCTGCTGGAGCAGATTCGTCAGATCCTGCTGAACGAGGAGAGCAAGCAGGGCGGTGGCGGCGGAGGCGGCGGTGGAGGCGGCGGCGGTGGCTACCCAAGCGGCCCCTCCAGCAGCTACGGTCCCCCCTCCACCAGCTACGGAGCCCCCGGCATCGGAGGCGGTGGCGGCCGTGTGGTGGGCATCGATCTGGAGGGCGTGCGCCAGGCCATCCAGGTGGCCCAGTTCGCCCAGCAGAGCACTCAGCAGGGAGGCGGTGGTGGCGGTGGTGGATACCCCAGCGCCCCCTCCGGATCCTACGGAGCTCCCTCGAGGCCCAGCGGCAGCTATGGAGCGCCCTTCTAGATCCCCGAAAAGGTCACACACATCTCTCTGCCAAAAATGAATACCGACGGACACGAAACCGACTAAGACGACACCAACACTACATCAATTTGGGCATCCTGGTCCTCGAAAAGGAACAACCGATCCACTCTGATCCCGAGGGAACTGGTGATCGTTCCCCTTCTCAAGCCCCCTTCCAAAACTCAGCGACTGTACCTCTCAGTTCCCCGAAACACACTCCACACTCCACAGACCCCAGGAACCCCCAACACCAAACCCTATATCGAATTTCGGCTCGTACCCTCAACGAATCTCAAATTCGGGGCTTTGCTTTGGACTTTTTTTGTAACCCTTGTAAATAGTTATCTCACACTACACGAATACAAGAAAATCCGAAAGCAAAGGCCACAAAACACAACACCCACAACACCAAGATGGAAAAACAACCCCAGACAGTGTTATAACGCATTATTAGCTCGTAAGTGTTTTTATTTTATATGAAACAAACAAAGAAACAACAAAAAAAATATGAAAACAATAAAAAAAATAGTAAATTTTGTCACCGTTAAATTACTGCATTGTTTTTATTTTTATATCAATGGGGAGTTACTGAAATTAGTAGCCATCGTGATCTGCATCATTAAAGCAAGTGACCCCATTTCCCATTGTTTACCTCCAAAAACACTCGATGATCTCGATCTCGTAATGACAATCCATTCACATAGACCAATTCCAATTGAACGAGTTCGCAGCTCTCCAAAAAGCCAGTTGTCATCTGGCCTCATGTGAGTTTATTAAATACCAAGCCAAACATCTTCAAAAATCCTTTCACTTTTTAACTCGATGATGAGGTAGCCGTAACCCCTGCCCTATCCTCAGGTACACTGAGCAAAACCTTTGGGGAGGATTTTAACAATTATTTTTGGCCACTTATAAAAGCAAAAGATTTCTATAAAATTTATAATTGCAGTTGTAAAAACTTTGTCAAAAGGATTTGTGTCACACTAGGTGATTACACAAATAGGAAAAATAAAACTAGCGCACACCTAATCTCTGATGATTTCTTCTATAACCCTAATTATAAAAATGATTTTCTATTTGTTTTTTTCTATTTATTTATAACGCGTACAACTTTTTTGCTGTGTATGGAGTACTCTCAACTTCAATGGCTGTCGTGTCGAAGTGCTCGAAATGGAAGATGTAGATGAAGATGGGGATGCGGATGGCCAGATGGCATGGAGCCGGAGGGGCGCTCATTACGCGAATATTGCGACAGATGCAGTCGAGACTCTGGGCCAAATGCAGCGGACGGAGAAGGGGAAGGGGCCAAGAGGCCGAGGGGAGGATGAGTCGATGGACATCAACTATTACCACAAACTGAAGTTGGAGTTGCGGCTCAAGCTATAAATGAAGTGGAAGCCTGAAGCTCAAGCTTAAGTTGAAGCTGCAGCCACTTAACCAACATTCGGCGTCATTAGGATTGCCCAATTAGATGCGTGCCGAGGTGGATGGCCATCCACATACATATATGGAGGTGCACCCAAAACGATGCACTGGCAGATGAGCCGCCAAATGAAGTGGAAGCCATGGAATCCGCCGATTACGGCATCGTAGCCACCGCAGAAAAAAATTGCTAATAAAATCAGTTGCATATGATTTTTAACGACCACTAACGATTTGGCAATAAAAAATTAAAATACTTATAACCGTTTAAGAACTGATATTCTAAAATTATTTCCTTATTAAATAATGTTAACCAACCTTCAAAGTTTCAAATCATATGTAAATGATATGATGAGCTATGTTTGCTTAAGATAATAGAGAGATGAAGATCATATGTTAATCTAAATGTAACGGAATGTCTCTCCCAACTCCCTCGTTTCAATTTAGTCATTCTCAAGTCGTCAAACGCACCATTCGTCTTATTTAATTATTTTATAACCAACAACCTCACGTGTTTCCATAAACTGTGATATACTAAATACCATACAAATAATTTTTATTAACTGTTGTTTCCGTTCCTACGTCGTTAAATTACATGTCAAATTTAAATGTTAAATATAATTGAGAGGTAAATAGGTTCACGTGCTTATGTCTGTACTCCCACCATTCTCGAATTTACCAGCAATGGTGAAATTTAAATTCTCATCTACCTACTTAGTACAAATAAAGATTAAAGTAACTTAAACCTTAACCTAGCTCTTAATATAGCTTCAGATCTATAAAATCTATATGGTTATTTACTTGAATCCCAGCAACAGCAGGGTAATACAACTAGGTTAATGATCTTCAGTAAAACACTTGATAAGAATCAGTATTCAAACACTATCTCCCATGCCCATGAAAAGCAATAGTAGTTATCTCCGTTACTTTTGGAAACTCATTATATAAGCCGATAAAACTCTATCCCTAAGCTCTCGATAAGCATCAACCATTGGAGGTGGCCTTGTCTGGGGCCAATTCCGGAATACGATCTCAAGTAGAGAGTTCACCTCACGTGAACTGCTCCCAAGATGACTGGCTGAAAGCCCGGATGACTGGCGGGTTCTCAGCAGGATTGTAATGGTGATATCAATGTAAACACACAGCTTCTCTACTTGGATGACAGCGAAAACAATGAATGACATTACGTAATCTCAGGCAAGTCAGGAGCTCTTATCGCTCTCCCGCTGGGAGGAGGAGGAATTGATAGAGGGGTCTTAAGATCCTAGATAGATAATACCACCATCTGATAAGGTCGTACGCGAGAGCGCCGTCGATAGATAATATTTAGAGCGGGCAATTCCGGAGATAATCTGGAACCCAGAACCTTATATAAAGACGGATCCGTGGCCGTGATGAGCTTAATCGTGATTCTCCGCTGCCGGGAGCCGGAAAGTGAATACTAATTAGTGTGGTTCCAGTGATTCGAGGATTCCTCCCAAAAATGTCCTCGCTTTTGAACGCCACCATTGTGGCAACCGCTGCCACCGTTGTGGCTCCCGACTCCCAGTTCATTTTCAACTCCACGGACTACGCCGTTTTCGCCCTGATGCTGAGCATTTCCGCCGCCATCGGAGTTTACTTTGGATTCTTCGCCAAGGGAGCGGACACCACGGAGGAGTATCTGATGGGCGGCAAGCGGATGAAGACGATTCCCATTGCCATCTCCCTGGTGGCCAGTCAATTGTCGGCCATCTCCATCATGACCATTCCGGCGGAAATGTATGCCTACGGAATCAATTGGTTTTTCAATGTGGTTTGCATGATTGTAGTGGTTCCCCTGCTAAATTACGTGGTGATCCCTGTCTTCTATAACAACAACATCACAAACTGCTACGAGGTAAGCCCTGTTATATAGGTTTTCCAATGGAACTCCGACTTAAAGATTATGTTTTCCTAGTACTTGGAGATGCGTTTCTGCCGGGAGGTGCGCGTGATGCAGACTTTCATCTTTATAATGACCATGTTCTTCATGCTGCCCATCTTTATTTTCCTGCCTTCACTGGCTTTTGCTCAAGGTAAGTCCATCATATCTACGGTAATCCTTCCTACGGTCTTTAATAATTATTATTCCTTAGTGACTGGATATAATGTGCACATCATCAACACCGTTGTCTGCAGCATCTGCGTCTTCTACACCATGTTTGTGAGTATAACTATGTATTTTTTAAATATTTAGGATTACAAGAAACTAATTTACGAAAGCTTTTAAGTTATCCATTTAAACCCTTTAAAAAAGTAAATTCAAAAACCTTTTGGAAACTATTGCATTAAAGATAAAATAGATTTAACTGTAAAATCTAACCAACCTTAAGTTTTAAGTTACTAATATAGAATAAATTCTATATTTAAATAAGAAAGGAAGTTCGGCCAACCGAAGTTTATTTACTCTTGCAGGTATGCCTATTTTAAAGGTTGTTTTTAAATTGTCAAAAATCAAAACACCTACTTCCTTCAAAGTTACAATTTTTTTCTATTTTTTTATTATTCCTATGGGAGCCATAAGATAAAGTGGTCCGATCCGGCTCGTTCCGACATATGTACTACCTGTAATAGAAAGAAGACTTTTGCGGAAGTTTCATCGAGATAACTTTAAAAAAACTGAGAGACTAGTTCGCATAGAAACGGACAGACGGACGGACTGACAGACGGACAGGCGGACATGGTTAGATGTACTCGGCTATTAGCATCAATAGGATCAAGAATATGTATACTTTATGTGGTCGGAAAGTTTTGACTGAAATTATAATACCCTCTGCAAGGGTAAAAAAGTGAATTTATAGAAATCAACAGACTAACCTTCTTTTTGCTACCTTTTAGGGAGGAATCAAGGCCGTAGTATGGACCGATGTCATCCAAGCTGCCATTATGGTGGTTTCAGTCGTTCTGGTGGGCGTTATGGGTGCCAATCGAGTGGGTGGCCTCTCCGAAGTCCTTCGTATTGCGGGTGAGGGTGGACGACTGGACATCAACTACAACTTCGATCTGACCACGCGCTCCACCATCTGGAACATTTTCACATCGGCGACGATCATGTGGTCTGGCTACGTGGGTCTCAACCAGAGCTGCGTCCAGCGAATTGTCTCCCTGCCATCACTGGGTCACGCCAGGAGATCCCTGGTGCTCTTCGGCTTCGGCTTCATCCTGATCATGTTCTTCAACTGCTTCACGGGCATTGTGATCTACTCGCGCTTCCACGACTGCGATCCCATTGAGTCGGGACATGTCTCCAAGGTGGACAAGATGGTTCCCTACTTCGTGCAGGACACCGTGGGACATTTGTGGGGCATGCCGGGTGTCTTCATCTCCTGCGTGTTCAGTGCTGCCCTCAGCACCTTGTCCGCCAGCATCAATTCCTTGGGCGGAGTGGTGTACTTCGACTACATTAAGCCCCACATTCGACACACGGAGCACCGGGCCAATGTGATCATGAAGCTGTTTGTTCTCTTCGCCGGAATTTACTGCATTTTTGGTGGCATGGTGGTGGAGAACTTCAACTCGATTCTGCAGGTCATCTATTCGATTGGAGGCGTTAGCTTTGGTTCAACCTGCGGTGTTTTCATGCTGGGAATGTTAATTCCAAAGTCCCATAGCAAGGTGAGTTGGAGGAGTTTCTGAAAGAACAGTTTCTCTAATCCCTAATCACTCTAATCCCTTTAGGCCGCCTTGACTGGAGTGTTGGCTAGCATAGTCTGCATGGCTTCCATTGTGATTCTCAGCTGGGGTCGCAACCACTACGATCCTCTGCCCACTAGCACCGCTTCCTGCCCAGCTACATCTTTAAATGGAACCCTTACCAGCACAGCTTCCACCCTGCTACTAAGTTCCACTACAGAGGCACCTGCGAAAGACGAGGGATTCAGCATTCTGGATCTCACTTTCAACTTGTACACCGTGATGGGCTTCGTCATCACCTGGCTGGTGGCCATTCCCCTGAGCTACATCCTCAAGCCCAGATCCGATTACAAGCTGGACCCCAAGCTTCTGTCGCCGGTGGTGCAGCCCTTCGTCCACTACAAACCAACTCCAACGGAAGAGCCCCACCAGCTGAAGCTAGAGAAGCCCGAAAAGGTCTAAAGGATAACTGGGCCACCTCTTCAGGATAAGATATGCTTTATAAGCATAGATATATTATAAGATAACCTCACTGAAAAGCAAAGCTTTCTTAAATCTGTTTACTGTATTGTCGAGTCCTTAAATGTTAACTTAATTTTTGTTAATTTAATCACTACATAAAATAAAGCTTATTGAGTAGATTACTTTTGTTGAAATGAAGCTTTTCGTTTTAATTAATTTTGCTTTCTAAAAAGCTTCGTTTTAGATTATGAGCGGATTTATCTAGTTTTATACCAGACATATTGGAACTCAGAAGAATCTGCTTATCTATATATCACTATAACCGCAATCTTGCCATGATAGTATGGTATGACAACCGACCAAATGACAGGATCTAAATATAGATCTTTAGTCTTGCGAATCCAAAGAATCGCCTATATGAGGCGAATGATCAGCCTAATCAGTGGTGCAAAAGATCCCAGTCAGAGTCGTAACTCTTATCG
Source organism: Drosophila takahashii (assembly GCF_030179915.1). Taxonomy (NCBI): domain Eukaryota; kingdom Metazoa; phylum Arthropoda; class Insecta; order Diptera; family Drosophilidae; genus Drosophila; species Drosophila takahashii. The sequence goes on along the minus strand of NC_091681.1, from coordinate 40,202,559 downwards.
CTGGCGTTCGCAAATATTTGGGCCGTAATCGGTGGGCCAACGGTGTTAAGCTCTGAACACTCCGGCAAAGGGTCGTATAAAACGGGTGCCACGCCCCCTGCAAACCGACCACGCGTATTTACCCCTGTCAAAAAAGCGAAATTATGGTTGGACAAACACCGAAAATGGAAAGTTTTAACAGACGTGAGAAGAGTAAATAAATCTGTTCTTATGAATACACCATGTGATGGATGTTTTGACTTCTGGGCATGATTGTCTTATTATTCTTAAAGACGTTATGTTGCAGGAAATATCATGGCTAAAGTTCAACTGCAACTGAAGAAAAGTCAGCGTAAATGATTCAAAATTTCTCAAATTTATCTCAGGCTTTCCTCTTAAATAAATTAAATAAATAAATTTTAAGTCTAAAAACCTCTGGTATAAAGTGTAATAGCGTTAAGTCTTAATGAAAGCCACCTTTTATGACATAATAAAAATCTAATTTTGGGCTTACTTCTAAAGAGAGCAACTCATTACATCTGAATAAAAACACAGAAGATTCACAGACCTGCAAATAAAATGCTGAGACCTACATTTATCAATAGTTACAGATAAGTCAAACAAACACAAATTATCCACATTTACTGATTAGCATCCATAGTTTTACATGATTGGTAAGGGTGTTTATATCTACATGATAAAACCGTATTGAGACGGAGTTAGTGATAGTAAACTGGACTGCACATAGAGAAAAAATGTTTATGAAATATATATATAGTTTCTAAAATTCAAAAACTATTCAGTTGAGAGAATTTAATTAATAAAGAAGAGAATTAGTTAATAAAAATATAGGTGGCTTAAAAAAATATTCTAATCTAAAGCAATACACTTGAGTGTACCAGAATTTATAATCCGTGTAACTTTGTAACTGTAATAAAGATCTTTCTCGGTTGTTCCTTATACTCGAGTTCGAGTGCAAAACCGAATGCAGTGATGTTTTTAAAAGGGTACTTAGAGTATCGGCTTGTTTTTTTCAGCAAACATTATGGGCAAACAGATGCAGAAAATGATGCTATCCGATTCGCCAGTTCAAGTTCTACTCCCACTCCAGCACTCGTATATTTCAAAAGATGGTCCCAGAGGCCAGGCGCAAAAACAATACAATATAAGAGCGGCATGCCGGGCAGATAAGTGAAGCACTAATCCTCGGATGATTTACGGGGCGACGTCAAGTTCAGATAAGGGGCGCCCCGGGCGGGAGCTATATTTAAGTACAATCCAGGCCAGGGCCCGCAAGTAAGCCACCAGCATCCGTGAAATGAGAACCGGTTAGACCGGACGAAGAGCTCGAGAGTTAGGATCTGCAAGACTACGGACAGGATGTCCACCAGCACCACCACCATGGCCAGTACCGTTGCCAGCGCCTCGCAGGATCTGCGATTCGGACTCACGGACTATGTTGTCTTCGTCATCATGCTGAGTGCCTCGGCCGGAATCGGAGTCTACTTCGGATTCTTCTCCAAGGCCAAGAACACCACGGAAGAGTATCTGCGCGGCGGGAAGAAGATGCAGACCCTGCCCATAGCCATATCTCTGGTGGCCAGGTGAGAGTAGAGCGGTGTCCGGCGGTCCCAGCCGGATTCCTCCCGATTCCGTCACAATTTATCTTTCTTTATTGGCTGCCCTAAAATCGCGGGTTGCGTCAATTTCTCCAAGTGTCATAAGTGCGCTGTGTTCCAAGAACTACTGCGGATTTGCCAAATCCTATATCATAACGATTGTAAAACCCACACGGAACTGGGGGAATCTGTTTGGGCAGTAATCATAAAATACTGAGTACTTGTGAACTGGTTGGGTATATTTTTTATAACAAAATTGGATCTTAACATTTTCTAAATTATCCTTTTCAGTCAGTTGTCCGGCATTGCCATTATGTCCATTCCAGCTGAAAGTTATACCTATGGTTTCAACTACATATTCGTTGTCCTGGCCATGATTGTCGTGATTCCCATTTTAATCTACATTATAGTGCCTGTCTTCTACGAAAACAATGTCTCCAACTGCTATGAGGTGAGTTAACCCATCAAAATAATGATGAGATATATATATTTACGATTTATTGTAACATTTAGTATCTGGAGATGAGGTTCAATAAGCGCACCCGGCAGTTGGTGACCGCAACCTTTGTCATGAACTCTTTTCTGATGTTACCCGTCTATATGTTTATCCCCTCTCTGGCTTTTGCCCAGGGTAAGTAATCAAGGTTCAGCGATCGGAATCTTCCTTACTAAAATTAAACCCTTACTTTCCAGTTACTGGCATGAATATTCATTTGATCAACGTAATGGTTTCCTCCATCTGCATTTTCTACACGATGCTGGGCGGGATCAAGGCAGTGGTTTGGACCGATGTGGTGCAGGGTGGCATTATGCTCCTTTCCGTGGTCGCCGTGGGAGTCTTGGGCACCGTCCGTTCGGGAGGCGTCTCCACAGTTATAGAACACGCCTCCGAGGGCGGACGTTTTAACTTTGAGTAAGTTTCTTCTAAACTGTTTTTATAAGTATATTTAACCTTTGAATTTATTAGCTTTGGTCTGGATCCTCGTATCCGCATGTCTTTCTGGGGTGCCACCATGGGTGGAATCTTCATGTGGACCGGTCACATTGGCTTGAACCAGAGCTGTGTGCAGCGAATCGTCTCCCTGCCATCCTACTCCCATGCTAAAAAGTAATTATTATTAAGATTTAAAAGATAATACAAAATAATGACCCTTTAAAATTTTTCCCTCTTAGATCATTGATCATTGCTGGACTAGGATTTCTGATCATAAGTTTCTTCAACACTGTTTCGGGCATCATTATGTTTGCCCGCTACTACGGATGCGATCCTATGATAGCTGGTGTAAGTCACCTCCTTAAACTACTTAACTATTACTTAACTACTACCTAACTACTACTTTACTAATCTTTAAATACAACTTAACTGCTTCTTAGCTACCATTTAACTAAAACTTAACTACTACTTAACTACTACTCAACTACTACTACTACTTAAACTACTATGTTACTAGTACTTCCATTTTAATTGGTAAATTATTTTGAAACTCAGCTTTTCTCTTCTTTATTCTTCTTCAGCTGGTCAGCACTACTTAACTACTACTTGACCACTATTTAACAACTACTTAACTACTATTTAAATACAACTTAACTAGTACTACTACTTAACTACTATTTTACTAGTTTTTCCATTTTAATTAGTACTACTTAACTACTACTGAGCTACTACTTAACTACTATTTAAGTACAACTTAACTACTACTTAACTGCTACTTAACTACCATTTCAATTTGTATTATGTTCTGAAACTCACCTGTTATCTTCATTATTCCTTTTCAGCTGGTCAGCAAGCCGGACAAAATGATGCCTTTCTTTGTGCAGGACATCATGGGACACCTGGCTGGAATGCCGGGCGTCTTCATCTCCTGTGTGTTTAGTGCCGCCCTCAGCTCCCTTTCGGCCACATTGAACTCCCTGGCCGGAGTGGTGTACTTCGACTACATAAAGCCGCGTATTCGGCACACGGAGGCCCGAGCCAACTGGTCCATGAAACTGATCGTGGTCGTGATGGGCGCCTACTGCATCCTGGGCGGCTTTATGGTGCAGAACTTCAACTCCATCCTGCAAACGGTGGTCACCATCACAGGCATCAATACGGGTGCAGTGGTGGGAGTGTTCCTCCTCGGGATGTTCGTGCCCCGTTGCAATGCCAAGACGGCTGTCACAAGCATAATCTTCAGTGTTGTGGCCATGGTTTGGGTCATCGCCAATGGCCAGATGAACTTCAAGTCGGGACTGATCAAGTACGAGGTGCTGCCCAATTCGCTGGATCAGTGCGAGGCCAGGGGTCTGCACATGATTGCGGATGTGATGTGAGTAGTATTATGATTTCAATAGAAACATTATTATAATAAAATTCTCTTACCCTTCAGCAACCAGACTGACTTCACTCCCGTCACGGCGAAGCCTCCTTCTGGAGCACCTGTGACCACCGCCTTCCACAGCGATCGCGACTTTTCTCTCTACGACATCTCGTTCTACTGGTACAAGGTTTTGGGTACCGCCCTCATCTTCCTCTGGGCAGTGCCCATGAGCTACATTTGGCGCCCGGATAAGAACGAGAAACAGAATCCCAAGTTGTACTCGCCCTTCGTGAGGAAGTTCCTCACTCTGCCCGAACCTGACCAGGAGCTCGAGGAGGTGCCACTGCAGGGAGCCAAAAACGGTGAGATCCCCCACGTCAGAATAGATCCTGGCGAAAAGGAAAGGGAAGCCGGTCTCGAACACTGATTCATTTTAAGTGTTTTAGTTATTTTTAGGCTGAAATATGAGCAAGACGTTTAAGTAAACTAAATAAAACAAATGTATATAAAATAGCTGTGTTTCTTTGAGAACATTTAAGGACATTCTGGAAATTAATAGACTGACTCAGTTACTATCGATGTGTTTCGAATATTAAAGATAGCCGCTGAAGTATTTTGAGAACCTATTTTAAAAGTTTAAAACAATTTATCTAATCAAGCCTTATCATATGCTCAATTAATTAGCTACAAAAGACGTTTTTTATTCCACCTCCATGCTCGGCAGTACACATAGTGACGAAGCGCACCAAAATAATGTGCCAAGTCGTAAGTTAATATAGCAGTAGGAAGAAAAATCTGTTATGATGAAAGACATGTCTATTAATGGAAAATTAATTCCATCTTTATAAACAAGATTATTCATAGTGACGAAGAGCCCCAGAAGAATGTTTGAAGTCTTCTAAAAATCTGTTCTGTTGAAAAATATAAGACTTTAAGATAATTAATTGATTTTATATTATAATATACAATTGAAATTATTAGTTCTCATGATAAAATGTTTTTTAAAAATCCTTGTCTATCCTTATATCACCAAAAAAGGCCAAACTTTTCTAGGTTCAACAGCCTAGAGGGCATTTGAAGGTTGCCGACTTCAATTTTCTTTTTATTACTCGCAGATGCGTAAGTCCAGTGCTTGGTGAATAAAGTTCACATATAGACTCCCCAGCTATCAAAGTCAGGGTGATGATAATCAAGGTTACCGGCTACTGGTGATAAGGTGACTCCATCTCCAATTGAATGAGAATTCCTCACGCCCCGTAATTCCAAACTAATGAGGATTTCGATTAATGGATGAATCGACACTTTATGGAGGATACGCAATCCCTGAGATTCCGGATACGACTGGTTACCACGGCCTGTGCTCTGTAAGCCAGATAAGAAGAGCTCCTGATTTACGATGTGCTCCGATTACGACGCACCTAGACAGATATCGTGCCGAGATAAGGGTGGCCAGCTAACTGGAGATGCTACTTAAGAAGGGTGTCCACGATCCGATCAACACACAAGTGCGCTGGCAGCATCCAGACCCTAAGCTCCTTAGGCTCTTCCGGTTCGGCCTTCCACAGTTCGCGATCCCAAGGATACAGGAAACCCCAGAAGGATGACGAGCACTGCTAGCGACTTTGCCAGCACCGTGGCCTCCGTCACCACGGCTGCCATGGAGGATCTCCGCTTCAGCCTGACGGACTACATAGTCTTCTCCCTGATGCTGAGTGCCTCGGCCGGAATCGGAGTCTACTTCGGGTTCTTCTCGAAGGCCAAGAACACCACCGAGGAGTACCTGCAGGGCGGCAAGAAGATGCCAACTCTTCCTGTGGCCATTTCCCTGGTCTCGAGGTGAGTGTTCCGCTCCGCACGCTTTTTTCCATAAATTTCCATGTCGTCACTCCGTAACGCCAGTAAAGATACACCAGACACGGGATCACGGGTCCATAAAGATAGTATCGTAGTACGAGTACAGCGGGCCTCCTCCGTCGTAAGCCATCCATTCTATTCTCGTATGTCTATCCATCTATCTTATCCAAATGCGCATGCCAGTTATTGCACCCATAAGAGTGGATTAGATGAATCGCAATATTACCGCGAACCTGGTGAAATTAATCCAATCAGGATCGAGCCCCTCTTTTTTGCGGAAATCGTTAGCTTGCTCTTGGATAACTTCAAGGTCGTTAGTGATACTAAATTTTACTGATTTTTCGTATGCTTTTTAGCCAACTTTCCGGAGTGGCCATGATGTCTGTTCCGGCGGAAACGTACTCCTTTGGATTCAATATGATATTTGTGGTCTGGGCCATGGTCTTGGCGGTTCCCGTTCTTATATATGTCGTTGTGCCCGTCTTCTACGATAATAATGTCTCCAACTGCTACGAGGTGAGTGAAAATATTCCTAGTGAGTCAGCTCTTTTCGCAAAGCAATTAAATAGATAAAAATATTCTTTAAATGAGGTTAGAAAGTGTCTAGTAAAAACTAGATTTTTAAATATTTCTAGTTCTTTAGAAAGAATCTTAATTTGATATTTAAATAATGATTTCTATATATAGAACACTGACCTTTTGATATTAAATGTTTTGATTTCACAACATTTTAATCATAAAAGATTAATAAAATAGCAAACAAAAAGATTAAATGGTGACGTTTTTATGGCTTAAGCCATTTACAATATAGCTTCTGGTTAAACTTGTTATTTGATCTCCTTTTACAGTACCTGGAGATGCGATTCAGCAAGCGCACCCGCCAACTGGTGACCATTACGTTCATCCTCAACCAATTCCTGATGCTTCCCGTCTACATGTTTGTACCTGCGCTGGCCTTTTCCCAAGGTATAATGGAAATAGATTTTAATCGCAGGCGCGTCAGTGGTTGAATTAAAATTCATTTTCATTTGCAGTCACCGGCTACAACATTCACCTGATCAACACGGTTATCTCGTCCATCTGCGTCTTCTACACGATGCTCGGCGGGATCAAGGCTGTGGTCTGGACGGATGTGGTTCAGGGAGGCGTCATGTTGGTCTCGGTTATTCTGGTGGCCATTTTGGGCACCTCGAACACAGGTGGTTTGGCTAATGTCTTGGAGAATGCTTCAGAAGGTGGCCGTTTCGACTTCAAGTAAGTGAATTTTGGGTGATCTCTTGTGATCTCTTATTTTAGGGTTTTATGTTTTTAGTTTTGGCATAGATCCCCGCCTGCGCATCACCTTCTGGAGCGGAATGGCCAGTGGACTGCTCATGTGGACGGGTAAACTTGGCCTGGACCAGAGCTGCGTGCAGAGGATCGTGTCCATGCCCTCCTATGGCCACGCCAAGAAGTGCCTCGTTATGGCTGGCTTTGGTTTCATCCTCATCATGTCCTTCACCTGCTTCGCTGGCATCATCATGTTCGCTTATTACTACGGATGCGATCCCATTCAGGCGGGGGTACGATAATTTTGAACTCCTTCCTTAAATCATGCTATATCAAATATCCTTTAGCTCGTCAGCAAACCGGACAAACTGATGCCCTTCTTCATCCAGGACATCATGGGCCATTTGATGGGCATGCCCGGCGTCTTCATCTCCTGCGTTTTCAGTGCCTCGCTGAGCTCCCTTTCCGCCAGTCTGAACTCCTTCGCCGGCGTGGTTTACTTCGACTACATCAAGCCGCGGATCAATCACACGGAGGCCAAGGCCAATGCGACCATGAAACTGGTCATCGTGGTGATGGGAGCCTACTGCATCGTGGGCGGCTTCGTGGTGCAGAACTTCAACTCGATTATCCAGACGATGTGGACGATTACGGGCATCAATATGGGCGCTGTCGTGGGAGTATTCTGCTTGGGCATGTTCGTTCCCCGCTGCAATGCCAAGGTGGCGGTGAGTGGCATCGCCTTCAGTGTCCTGGTGATGCTGTGGATCATCGTCAACGGCCAGCTGAACTTCAAGGCTGGGCTGATAAGGTACGACAGCCTTCCCAATGGTCTGGATAAGTGCGATGCCGAGAATTTCCAGGCCATCTTCAGTGCCATGTAAGTAGAGTGTATCTAAAATATGTACAAATTTTGTCATCATAATCATAATCATTCACCAGAAACAACACCAACTTCGCCACCACTCCGATTCCCTCGCTGGAAGCACCCAAGCCGTTGACCACCGCCTTCGACAGCAACCGCGACTTTAGCATCTACGACGTGTCCTTTTACTGGTACAAGGTGATGGGAGCCATCCTGGTCTTCGTTTGGGCCATCCCCATGAGCTATGTGTGGCCCCTGGACAAGAACGAGAAGCAGAACCCCAAGCTGTACTCGCCCTTCGTCCGGAATCTGTTGAACCAACCGGGTCCGGTTTTGGAGCTGGAGGAGCTGCCTCTGAAGACCCCGCTGTCCGATGAGCAGATCAAGGAGAAGGAAAACGGAGTCGCTTCAGAGGCCTGACACCGCACATCATCACATTTGTACATTTGCATTAGAGTTAACAAGTAACAATAAGAACTGTATCGACTAGGAAACCAAGTTTCCACTTAAAACCGAAATAAATTGACATATGCTAAAAATAAGCAATCCTTTTCACTAAAAATTCTAGATAGATCCAAACATCCTAGAAAAAGATCTGAAAAAATAAGATACCACACAAGTTTAGCTTCTCTTGTACTTTTTTAAGATTTATTTACAAAAGAATATTCAAATGAAGAATGCCTTATACAGAAGATAAGCTACATACAAAAACGGTCTGACTGATCATTTCAGTTGCAACGGCTTCCAAAACTAATTTACGCTCTTGCTGTGTTTACATAATATTTATCATTATTATCATAAGGTATTATTAGAATTTGTGTTTCTATTTTTTTCATTGAAAAAGTGTCCTCTTTACTCTAGCATGTATTTACGAATTCAGTTAGGAGTGATCGATCGCCTGGTGGTGACCTAAACCTAGCACAACAGTTTCCAATTGTTAATAAACGTAGACTAAATGCTTCCAAATCAAAACGGGCTTGAAATACGAATAGAAAGTATTCAAAGGGGGTGAAAGTTATACATAGACGTATCCTAATGCCCCGCAGAGCATTCGTACTGCGTTACAATGGGTTAAAATCTGCGTTCTGCGTTTCGGTTGCTTATTTTCTGAGTGTGTGTTGTCCAATTGGTTTTATAATTAAGGATATTATGCCTTACAATTTAAAAACATCTATTTTACATACATTTCCGTCAATGTATAATTTGTTTGATTCCAATTTGATTAATTATCCACATAGATATTATATTAAGATGCATTTTACAATCTGTCTGTGTATTTTGGGGAAAGTGGGTGGGGTGGGTTGGTTTTTGGGAACTGGAACTACTGCCTACTCGTTTTACTTGTCTGTCTAGCTGACGCACACAGTGCAACATTGAAAGTCCAGCATCGATTGCAGCCTATGGCGTCCCTCGCGTCAACCAAATAAAAATAAATGGGAGACGCGAAACTATCATCAAAATTAAAGGGATTTCTGAGTACGAAATCAAATGGTCAGTTAAAAAGAGAAAATCGTAGGGGGGAACTCCGAAATGTTTGCATGTAGCTGGCGACACATCCAGACCAACTCGGCGGTCGAGCTGAAAAATGCTTTTTGTACACATTCGCAACGCATTGAAGTTGTTGATTGTCCATCGGCGGTGGGTTGGGTCTAGTTACAGACCTTTGGCGCTGCATTCTCGGCCACTTCGGCGGAACTGTTGACGATCTTGGGCTCACCTGCAAAAGTAACATGTTAATTAGAGTGAATCTGTTATTAAAAACAGCTTTCCCACTCACCATTCACATTGATTTCGGCCTTCTTGACCTCGCTGATCACCTGCGGCTCCTTGGCAGGACTCTCGGCGGCCTTCGCCAAGGTGGCATCGACTTCCGCGGTCTTGCTGACATCATTGGTGGCGGGGGCAGCGGCGGCGTTGGCGGGAACCTCGGCGGCTACGGGCGGCGTGGCACTCTCCTCCTTGGGCTCCGCAGAATTCACGATCTGCTTGCTCTCTTCGCTGCTTTCGTCGGCTTTCTTGGGCTCTGCTTCTGCGGATTCGACCGCGGTGCTCTCAGCTTCCTTGAGCTCGGCAGCGGACTCTTCTGGCACCGCTTCCTTCGCCTCTGCGGCCACTTCCTCCACATCGTTGCTGGATTCTGTTGCCTCTGCTGCTGTTTCTGGTTCTGCAGCGGCGGCAACCTCCTCGGTGGTGGCAGGTGTTTCTACTTGAGCCGTGTCCGAACTGCTCTTCGAACTGGCATCCACCTCCATGGGCTCTGGTGTGGCTTCCTTGGCGGGCTCCTTTGGCTCCTCTGCTACTGCTGCTGCAGGTTCTTCCGATTTCTCCTCGGGTTTCTTCTCTTCAACCGTTGCAGGTTCCTTTTCTGCTGAAGGTGTGCTTTCGACAGCAGGCTCTTCTGCGTCTACTTCCATGGCGGAGGCGGTTTCTTCCTCGGGGGCAGCGGGAGTTTCTGTGGCAGCTCCGTTCTCGGAGGTCTTCTCGCTCGCCTTGACTACTGGCTCCTCGACTTTTGGCACCTCTTCGGTTGACTTCTCGGGCTTCTCCTCCTCTGTGCTTGGTTTGACTTCGTCGACATGGTTCTGCTTCTCCTCCTCCGCCACCGCAGGCAGATCCCCCGCTGCATCTGGCTGGTCCTCGGTCTCAAGGGGTTTGGCGGCTTCCTTTGGCTTGGAGGCTTCTTCCTCCGCCTCCTCGGGCTCCTCTTCCTCAGCCGCCTTCTCCTCCTTCTTGGCCTCCTTCTTCTCCTTCTTGCCAGCGGCCTGAAAAGTGGTTCATTCGTTAGTTTGCAATCGTGTGAAAAGCTGATAATTGGCTTACCTTTCCCTTGGCAGGTGTTTGTACCTTTTCCTTTTCCGGCTCCTGCTCGGGCTCATCTCCGCCCACATCCAGCTTCCGAGCTCCGCGTCCCTTTCCTGCGCTGGCCTTGGTGGCCGAGGCGGGGGATGTGCGCGCCTTCTTGCTCGGCGGCGGCGTCACCGTTTCGGTGGCCCGCGTCGGCGTTCCTCGGGTGCTGGACCGCGTCCGCCGTCCGCCCGCCAGCTCCAAGCTGCCGCCCATCGTTCGCACCAGCTCCTCGCTTTCCTGCTGCGCCCGCTCAATGAACGAGCGGCGTTTGGGAGTGCGTTTCTGGAATAGAAGAAAAAGATATGGTAAAATGGTAAAAATAAAGAGATGGAGGTAATTTCTAATCTAGTGATTAGAAAAAAGTAAATTAAATATTGGCAGGATCTTCTAGATAACTTATTAGTATACGGTGATTTAATGTGTTTTCAATTTTATATAATTACTTTTATTTCATTGTACCCAAAAACATATTTTAGGTGTTGTACCTAGAGATACTTCAAAATAAGCTACTTCTTATTTCCCGCCAGAAGATAACTCGCTCTCCCACTCTCTCTCTCGATGCTCTCTTTGAAGGAAGATCGAATTTGGGAGAGCGCTTTATTTACAGTTATCCTAGATCAAAAGCTCTCTGACTGATTTCCCGCCAAATCTGTACGTTCTCTCTCAGTTTGTCATTTCGCGAGCGCAAGCGACCCACGCACTTGCATTAGAATTAGAAAATAATTAAATCACGGCTTATCTCGGCTTCGGATGGTGTTTAAAAATTAATACAAGTGCAAAATTGTTTGCTGTTCGGTTAGATTTGCGGTTTACAAGTATAATTGCGGAATATTTCGGTCGTCGCGAGCAAGTGTAACATTTGCATATGTGTGTAAGCTAGTCCGATTTTGATCGTTTGTTTTGTTTTGATAGATATTTGCGAGTATTGCGGTAGTGTTTCAGTGCAATATTTTGTTAATTTTTTTTTTGTGATAATCCAACAGTGAATGATAAGAAAGTAAAGTGCTCAACATATAATTTTTTTAAATTATATTGATCTGTATAAAAAATATTTCATAGCCCCAAAGGATAGAAACTTATCAGGAACGGAGGTGAGTGCTAAACAATTAACTAACTAAATTGTAATATTAGCATTAATTAGTTAAAGTTTTATTTAAATGGAATAGATAATCAAATTCATTTTCATGTTTAAATTGAGTTCAAAACGTTTTTAAATATCGCACAAAAACATGCGTAGTTCATTTTCTATAGTGCGCACTGTACTCAGTTTTATTGACACGGCCAAATTGCCGCTGTAATCGCCCCCGCATATTCTCGTTTACAGCTGAATTCACAGCGCAGACCCCCAAATGAGACCCCGTATCAATGGCTGTCGATCGGGGGAGTTGATATCTATATCTGTAACTATAACTATTAGTATAGTCGCCGCTGTACGCTAAAAAAAATGGAACCGAATCTAGAGCGCAACGTTGCATGCATACATACAGACATACATACGAACAGGCGCAAACACCGCGAAGCGGATGCAAGTGTATGTGCCGCTGTGTGTGTGACAAAGTACAGCAAACAACAAAAAGTCGAAAAGGGAAACGGCAAAAATAAAAACAAACGAGACGCGGCAGCGGCAAAACGTGAGCACAAAGCGGAATCGCCGACTGCCTCTCTTCAGCGAGTAGCTGCGTATACACACACACGCACACATGAATAGGGGAGGGGGGAGTTGGAAAAGCGCGCGCACACGAGGGTAGACGTTGAAAAAAGAAACGTAAATAGAAAACGGACGCACAAAGGAAAATTGTGAAAATGCACAATAACCGCCCATATACACACACGGTTATTTTGGAAAAATACCGCAGATAATTCTTCTGTGTGCGTTATCGCCGCGCTATGTTAATTGTCGCCCAATGCGGCTGTGTGAGTGCTGCTACTTACGGGTGTCTTCTTGTCGTCCCCCGCCGCCCCCTCCTCTATTTCCACCGCCTCCGGCTTTTGGGCCACAGTTGCCTCGGACATTGTTTAGTTTAGTATGTGGTGTTTAGCGGGTATTTCCAAGTATTTTGCAATTCCTATATCTTTTGGCTCCGCAAACTTCGTTCCCACTCTCTCGCAGAGGCGCGCACACAACTACAGGTAGGGCAACTCGAAATCGACACACACGCCACGCTTCTTCGCACACCGTGAACGCGCAACTTTGGAAATGCCGACTTTGCGATCGAAAGCCGTTCTTCTGGTTCACTCGGGCTGCTGGGACCACTTGGCCGGGAATTGCGCTTGTTTTTCCAAACCAAAACGCTCGCTTTTCGCCTTTTTAATGCGATTTTTGGTAACGGAGTAAACGTAACTAAACTGCTTCTTGCGAGGGCTGGGCAACTTGTGGCGGCGACCTATCGATGGCAGTCGTTATCGATTTACAGTTACCATTGCGGTATTATCGTGCCTGTGGCGAACGGTCGCACTGCAAAGCTACACGCGGCTTTTTGTTATTTATAAATTTACACCTGGCTGAAATAAAATGGTCTCCCAGCAGCAAATCGAGGCTATTGGCGGCGTCCTGAACAACAAGGATCGGCCTTTAAAAGAGCGATTCCGTGCTCTGTGCACCCTGAAGAACATTGGCGGCGCAACGGCCATCCAAGCGATCAGCAAAGCCTTCGACGATGATTCGGCGCTGCTGAAACACGAACTGGCCTACTGTTTGGGCCAGATGCAGGACGCCCAGGCGCTGGAGATCCTCACCAAGGTGCTGCGCGACACCGCCCAGGAGCCGATGGTGCGCCACGAGGCGGCGGAGGCCATGGGAGCCATCGGGCACCCCGATGTGCTGCCCATTTTGGAGGAGTACAAGGAGGATCCCGTGGTGGAGGTGGCCGAGACCTGCGCCATCGCCCTGGACCGCGTCCGCTGGCTGCAGAGCGGCCAGCAGGTGGACGACCGCAATCCCTACGCCTCCGTGGATCCCTCGCCGCCAACGGCGGGCGACAAGAGCGTCGCCGAGCTGAGGAGCATTTACTTGGACGCCCAGCAGAGCCTCTTCGATCGCTACCGGGCCATGTTCAGCCTGCGCAACCTGCGCACCGAGGACAGCGTGCTGGCCATCGCCGAGGGCCTGAAGGACTCCTCCGCCCTCTTCCGCCACGAGGTGGCCTTCGTCCTGGGCCAGCTGCAGGAGCCCTGCAGCATCCGCTTCCTGCAGGAGAACCTGGAGGATCGCCTGGAGAACGAAATGGTGCGCCACGAGTGCGCCGAGGCCCTGGGCGCCATCGCCACCGACGAGTGCATTCAGATCCTCAACCGCTACGCCGAGGACGACAAGCGGGTGGTCAAGGAGAGCTGCGTCATCGCCCTGGACATGTGCGAGTACGAGAATAGCCCGGAGTTCCAGTACGCCGATGGCCTGACCAAACTGGATGGCACCAAGTGATTTACCTCGCAAATCAGCATCTACCAACTGTATATATTATTTGTAAACTTGTATTGTTCTATCACGTACTGTGATTACGCGGACCTAATCTTATCGAGACATAAAGGAAATCAAAACGTGACTTGCGGTGGTTTTACTTGGGATGAATCAACAATTGCAGATTCCGAGGGGAAAACCTAGAATGTGATACTAGGGAATCGCTGATTTCACCATCTATAATTAATCTTAAATCGATGATCTAATAATTAGTACCCTATACTCGATTTAAATTGGTCTTTTAAGAATCAATAATTTGAGAGAACTTGGTGCATTCAAAATTTGAATTTCAAATACATTTTAACGATTTTTACAATATAAAAAAGTAACCGTGATTTGAAATCCAATTCGGTAAATGGTTTTAAATTGTGCAGCAAATTATTCAGATAATAGCTTTATTGTAGCTATAAAGTTGGAGTTATCTCAGTATCTATAATATATTGTTAAATAGACCGGAAATTACAATTTCCAAAAATCTGAGAATTCAAATTACCAAAAATGTGGCAACGCTACCAAAGTGAATACAATTTTCAACACCACGGCCATTTTCGAGTACATTTCCAAACGACCGATGGAAAATTGAGCGGTAATTAACTTTGAACTTTTTCCCCACGATCGATAAGGTTTACCCACCCGAGAAACCCCACAAAAACCATGAAAAACCAAAAAAAAGGCACCACACAGTGTGACCCTTTAGCGATTCCCCAAATTCACCCAGCCGGCTTTTCGCATTCAAGATTTTTCTGCACCGGCAAACACATGAAGCTACCGATGCTCGGGATAATTTTGGCATTCTTTTCCATAATCTCGGCGACAATGGCGGCTAACAAGGAGAGGACTTTCATCATGGTCAAGCCCGATGGCGTCCAGCGGGGACTCGTCGGCAAGATCATCGAGCGCTTCGAGCAGAAGGGCTTCAAGCTGGTCGCCCTGAAGTTCACCTGGGTAAGGGGATAATTAGATTAGAGGGAAATCAATATTGGAATAGTAGGGTAGCCCCACGCGGGGTTATCTTCGGACCTAACCTCAAAGGTTCAGTGCAGGCGTCATCATGGCGGATGACATGTGTTTTAGAGGTCAAAACTGCAATTAGCCATCTCAACTGATAACGCTCTGTGTAATCTCAATAAACAGGCCTCCAAGGAGCTGCTGGAGAAGCACTACGCCGACCTGTCCGCCCGCCCCTTCTTCCCCGGACTCGTCAACTACATGAACTCCGGCCCCGTGGTGCCCATGGTGTGGGAGGGTCTGAACGTGGTCAAGACCGGTCGCCAGATGCTCGGCGCCACCAACCCCGCCGACTCGCTGCCCGGCACCATCCGCGGCGACTTCTGCATCCAGGTGGGCCGCAACATCATCCACGGATCCGATGCCGTCGAGTCCGCCGAGAAGGAGATCGCCCTGTGGTTCAACGAGAAGGAGCTGGTCACCTGGACCCCGGCCGCCAAGGACTGGATCTACGAATAGATCTCATCTGAGCTGAGCTAACAGAGAGAGATTCTTCTAAAGAAATAAAATTCCACGATAATTAGTAAAGATAGTTGGGTGTTGTATATATTTATTCTGTAATTCTGTAGGCTGCCCACTGAGCTGTGGGTTTTATTGGTGGTAGCACCCATCCTCGGGGAATACAGGAACCTCTGTCCGCAAAACTAATGTAAGAGTCCCAAGTGGAGCTAAAAAAAATGTTATTTTAATAGGAAAGGTATCTACGGATAAAGTATACCCCTAAACTCACCGAATCTCCAGGAACTTTTCCTTGTTCTCCTTTACCAAAGGTTCAGAGTTGCCAAAGAAAACCGCCTGCCATTGGGATTCTATGGAGGCAGCCTTCTGGGACTCCCTGACATGGTCTCCTCGATTCTCCTCTTGAACTCTCCGCCACACACGACGCATTTGGGTTAGTTTTTTTTTTAAGGCGGCCTTGTCACCTCCCCGAGATTCGCATAGTTTCTCCAGAAGATCAAAGGTTTCCAAAATGGAGGCGGCATCGTGTTTTTTACGCAGGGATATGTGCTCCGCCTGTTTCTCTAGGGGATTTCGTGGCGGCTCTATGGAGTACTTTTGTTCTTTTTTCTCGGTTTTGATGGTTTCCCTCTTGAACCGCTTTTTCTTCTCTTTAACTAAGCGTCGCCGGCGTTTCCTTTGTTTTTGTATTTCGGCTACTCTTTGGGCATTCACTTGGTCAAGTTCATCCAGTAGGGTAGTCGTGCTCCGCTGCAGTTGCTCCGCCTGTTCCACATCGAGTTCCTGTCCAGGAAGTCGTCCAAGTTGCTCCAGTTTCTCCAAATTCGCTATGACATGCTGAATATTGGCCTTAATTTGGCTTAATTTAAGGTTTTTTATACTATCCATATTTTAGAATATATCGGAAGACGATAGAGCCCAGTTATCGATTGTCCTACTGGGGCATACATCTTTATTTAGTTTTTAAAATTTAAATTCTTCAATAAAAAACCACCTTGAATGTTTATAAACAGCTGCTTCTTATATTAGAAAATATATATTTAGTTTTATTTTTATTACAATTCAAAATTCAAAACAAGATAAGAGGGTATTAAGTTGCTTAATACTTAGGGTTTTGGGCCGCTCTGCAGCTCAGAACTCGAGGAATTGCCATTAATGCTGATATCAAAGGGTATTAAATGCTGTTTAAACAGGGACTGGGAATGTGAGGATCCTTAGATCTCCAGTTCGGCCTTGGCTGCCTTGAGAACGTCGGCGGCCCTCGTGTACTCCTCCGTCTCCTTGAGATCCTGCTCATCGGCGAGGTACTTTTCCAGAATATCGTACTCCTTTTGCAGCCTTTATAGGAAAATTCTTCCTAAATTACCAGTTAAATCGAAAGATCTTAGGGTCACTTACCTCCTCTTGGAGTCCGGAACCATCATGACGCACTCCTGGATGACCTCCTCCTGCTTGCGCAGCACATGGTCGTCGGCTCCCTCGCCCTTGAATTTCTCCAGCCTGGACTCCTCGATCTTCACCTCCTTGGCGTAGCAGAACTTCTCCCTGGTCAGCCGCTTGACCACTCCGGCCTTAATCACCAGCTGTCGGATGCGGGGATCTGTCATCTCTGTGCGGTCTCTGCTGGGTTTAACTACGGACTAAAGTTAGTAGACCTCGAAAAGGGAGTTCTTGGTCTGAGTCACAGTTAATTCGAATGATTTTCGAACAGCCGGCTGAGATTCGGTAGAGTTTGTGGTGCTTTGTTTTGTTGTATTTCTTACAGTGAGTCAGAACCAGGGTTGTCGCCCCTCTCGATGGAACCACTTCAAAAGGAACCACTCGGAACCGCTGGAATTTGAAATAGGTACATTTAAGAATTTAAAATTAACGAATCCCTAATATGTATATTTATCAATGAAAATAACTGATAAATAAAAGAAACAACAAATTTCTTAAGCTAAATTCTAAAAATTCAAAATAAAACCCGTTATTTTGTTGTATTTTAGCCGTAATTTTCGTATCATTTAAAAGATCTTGTATCATAATTACCAATATTCCAAAAATTCAAAATAAAACCCATTGTTTTGTGGTATTTTACGGTTAAGCTTCCTTTATTTTTCTCATCATTTAAAAGATCTTGTATCAAGCAACATGTTCTGTATCCAAGAATTGTTCTGGTGTCGGTTACAATTGTCTGTCGATTTTGTATAAATTCAGAGTGAGAGAGTAACGTGTATTTAATATGCTGGTTATGGGCAATGCAATGACATGTGGTTAACGTATATAATTGTAGTATATGCAAATGCAAATGAGGCTCGATTAAACATTTAGAATGTTTTCAAAAACCGCATGATTATGTGTGTTTATGTTGATTTCTTATGTTTTTTTTTTTAATACTTCTTAAGCATTTGTCTTTTGGTTTTAAGAGAAATTTTGAATTCATTGCGAATGTAGTCTTCTTCGTTCTTGGGGCTTTTGGGGGTTTTTAGGGGAGCGTAGGCGTGGTTTAAAACTAAATTCGGAAATTACATTGTATAATAGATTTTAAATCGAATGCCTCCGACTTGACTTATCAAAAGTATAAAAAGTGTTTAAAATCCATTCGAAACAGGTGGATGATGTGGCTGCTAATCAAATGTAAGGTTTAGTTGTAGATGAGTATATATCGAGGGGCCCTGCAGCACTACAGCACTGCTGGGGATCGGTTAGTGCTTGGTTTCCTGCGGAAGGACTTGCGGTGGCGATACAAGTTCAGATAGCTGCAGTAGACCAGCAGGGCGAAGGCGACTAGAACCGATCCGGCGAGCTGGAACTCCTCCTCCTCCGGCTGCTTGGCTTCCTCCTCGCTAATCGTACGTGTGGTTATCATATAGGGTATTATCTGATCGATCTCATATAATATCTGCCTCGTAATAGTAGTAATTGGTGTCTTTTTTGCCACGGAGCTAGGGTTTGCTTTAGATCGTCGAGTGGATATTATAATTTTGACATGTGTATTGTGTGGTGATGTTGTCTTAGTTCTTGTTGCTGTTGCTCTAGCCGTCTGCTGTTGTTGTTGGGTTCTTTGAGTGATGTCGTAGTTCTGCTGGCACCCTAGTTATTTCTTCTTCTGTGCCTTCTCAGCGGCTTTTGTCACCTTGCCCGAGGTCGTCTCTTTAAAGTTGACCGACTTGATGACCCCGACGGCCACCGTCTGCCGCATGTCGCGCACCGCGAAGCGTCCCAGCGGAGGGAACTCCTGGAAGCTCTCGACGCACAGCGGCTTGCTGGGCACCAGCACAATGATGGCCGCATCCCCCGACTTGATGGCCTTCGGCTCCGTTTCGGTGGTCTTGCCGGTACGGCGGTCGCACTTCTCCTTGATCTCGGCGAACTTGCAGGCAATGTGGGCCGTGTGGCAGTCCAGGACGGGAGTATAGCCGTTGGCTATCTGGCCCGGATGGTTCAGCACAATTACCTGTTAAGGGAGGTAAAATAGTTAAATTATCAAGTATTCCTGCACAGAAAAAATTGTAATGGTCAAAGATCAAGTTGTTCATCTCATTTTGATATTATTTGCTCAAAAAATACTAAATTTATTACTTTTTATGATATGATAAAATATCATGTTGATATGTTTGAATCTGAATCGGCTTTTTATTGATATGAAATAAGGTAGAAATAACCCTATTTCATATCGGTTTTTTTTCTGTGTGATCAATGATCATCCTACCTGAGCGGTGAAATCGGCTGCTCCTCGGGGAGGATTGTTCTTGGAATCGCCGGCCACGTAGCCGCGACGCAGCTCCTTCACGGACACGTTTTTCACGTTGAAGCCGACGTTGTCGCCGGGCATCGCCTCGGTGAGAGCCTCGTGGTGCATCTCCACCGACTTCACCTCGGTGACCAGGTTGACCGGGGCGAAGTTGACCACCATGCCTGCAACGATAGACCGGAAACGAAGCGACCGAACGAACGGAGAGTTACACATCCGAGTTCTATATATGTATTTACGTGGGAGTTTCGGGTGGGGTGGGTGCATACACCGGGAGGAATGTTTAACAGGGTAGACTAGGAGTGTTTCTAATAAGCTTTTTTATCCAGAACTATTTGTTTTCTTTTTGTGGGGTAAATATTTACCTAAAACACGAGAACTTTTTTTTTTAAATCGTTCAGATCAGAATAACATGTGCGGGTCAATTTAATATTTCTTAAGGATCAAGTTATTTCATTTCATTTTGATATGAATAAAGATTATGTTTATCTTTAAATACTAAATTTGGTATTTTAAATGATATGATCAAATATCAAGTTGATATGTTTGAATCATCAATTTTACATAAATCGGCTTTTTATTGACATGAAATAAGGTGGGATTGACACTATTTTATATCGAATGTTTTTTCTGTGTATTTATAAAATAAATAAAAACTTTAAAAGCTATTTAGTATATTTATTCTTATTAAATAATAAATAAAAGGAATACAGGAATAAATAAAACTGAATCCATTGTTTCTGCTTTAGAGAACACTTGAATTCAAAACTTGAATGTTTATTAGGATTTCAAATTAATTTTATTTGAAGGACTCTCACTTTCAATTTGAAAACAGGGATAACCAATTTCCCCAAGTGCACTCCCTCGCTCTCAATAATGCATACATGCGCAAGACTTCGTCGCGAGCTGAGATTTGGATTCTCATTCGGAGGCAGTGGAAAAGGGAGTGGGAGTGCCAGCCCACTGGCGACCCAAATTCCGATTCAGAGTACCAGAGTACCACACTACCAGTACATGAAAGAAATAATCAAGCGAGGGAGGGAAGAGCCGGAAAACAGGGAAGTACAGGTTTACCTGGCTTGAGGAGACCAGTCTCCACGCGACCCACTGGTACGGTGCCGATGCCTCCGATCTTGTAGACGTCCTGGAGCGGCAGGCGCAGCGGCTTGTCGGTGGGCCGCTGGGGCGGCAGGATCGCGTCCAGCGCATCGATCAGGCACTTGCCCTCCGCCTTGCCCTCCTTGCGCTCCACGGACCAGCCCTTGAACCAGGGCATCTTCTCGGAGGGCTCCAGCATGTTGTCGCCGTGCCACCCCGAGATGGGCACGAAGGCCACCGAGGCCGGGTTGTAGCCAATCTTCTTGATGTACGAGGAGACCTCCTTCTTGATCTCCTCGTAGCGGGCCTCGCTGTACGGCGGCTCCGTGGAGTCCATCTTGTTGACGCCCACGATGAGCTGCTTCACGCCCAGCGTGAAGGCCAGGAGGGCGTGCTCGCGGGTCTGGCCGTTCTTGGAGATCCCCGCCTCGAACTCGCCCGTTCCGGCGGCCACGATCAGCACCGCGCAGTCGGCCTGCGAGGTGCCGGTGATCATGTTCTTGATGAAGTCCCTGTGCCCCGGGGCGTCGATGATGGTCACGTAGTACTTGGCCGTCTCGAACTTCCAGAGCGCAATGTCGATGGTGATGCCGCGCTCACGCTCCGCCTTCAGCTTGTCTAGCACCCAGGCGTACTTGAAGGAGCCCTTGCCCATCTCCTGGGCCTCCTTCTCGAACTTCTCGATCGTCCGCTTGTCGATGCCGCCGCATTTGTAGATCAGGTGCCCGGTGGTCGTCGACTTGCCCGAGTCCACGTGGCCGATGACCACGATGTTAATATGGATCTTCTCCTTGCCCATCCTTGCAGACTAAGCGGATTTCCTCAGAGCTGCAGGGAGGTGGGAGAAAAGAGGGGGGAGAATCGGATGAGTGGGTGGATTGGGTGGTGCAGGCGAGTGACGTTCGTGTGTATGCTTTGGGTGTGGGTCGTGTCATCGTGGTGTAGACACCAAAAGGACATTGCATACACACATGCACAGAGGTACACAGGGAAAAAAACTAGGACTAGACAATTTTTTTAAATATTATAGCAATTATGGAACCGCAAAGCAATAAATAAATTGATTTATTACCAGAATATAGAAATTAATATTCAAATTAAATTCAAATTTATAGTTCTATGTTACATTATTCATGAACTAAATATTCATTTGTCTTATAAAAGATCAATATATTTATTATGATTTTTTTTAACTTTTTAACAGTGTCTATTATAAAAAAACCTTTTTTGATATAAATATTTTTGCATTTGAAAAATGTTTTCTATAAAGAGGGCTAATACTTGCAAGTGTCTTCGAATGTCTGCAGCACTTCCGGTGGATTATAGAAAAACTCACCTGTTTTCACGAAAATTTTCTAGAGCTTTTCTTCACTTGCAGATGCTGAGAGCTAACAAAAACAGATCACAAATCCTCTGGACGCAATTATCCTAGAAATTAGGGAAATATTGTAATTGTATGAGAGTTTATAAACGGGTTTTTCCGCACTTTGCAGCCGGACAACGACCAGGCTCGAGTGTCTGTCGGTTAAAGACTGTCGTATATATTCCTCGGCCGATTTGCACCGGGCGAAAAATCAATAATGAGACCCAGGCAGAAGCGAATCGAGCCGAAGTCTGCGAACTCTGGGGAAATGCACTCTGCTCTCCATCTCCAGTGGGGGATTAAGCAGGAGAGAAGTGCGGCAGTACCACCGGCCGGCTTTTCATTTTCCCCAAAAAATACAAAATACGTAGCCATGCATTACAATCCTAATGTCGAAATTGGCAAATTTGCCAACTTTCGCAACATGGTGAAAAGAAAATTCAATGGGCGAAAATGGCCAGAAGCATCGGCATTCGGCGACATTCGTGCGGCGGAAAATTCGCGATTCCAAAGGGTGAAAAACTGCAGAGAAAGAGAGGGAGAGAGCGGGAGGGAAAGAGATGGCACACGATTGCACTTGCCTCCCAAAGCTTCAAAAGAGAGAGAGAGAGCGAGGGAAAGAGAGAGAAGAACTGCAGGGCGTTGTGATTTATTTTCTACCCTAGTGACAATTTTACATGCCGATTTTCCCGCATGTTATTTTTAAATCTCTGTACTTGCATAGGAGTGCAAATTGCAAGAAGGAAAAGAGGAGAGGAAGATGTAAAAATACTTTGGGTAGGGAAAATAATCTGCCGAGCATGTGTCATGCGGCAATTTTCTTCATTTTCTGCCTGCGAATTCCAATAGAAGCCGAGGGAAAGAAGAGTGAAAAGCGTGGGAACGGCAATTCAAAACGGGAATAATCCAGGCGAAATCGAACACGCACACACATGCACGTACTTGCAGCCGGCCGCCATGTTGGAATACAAAAGTCTAGCCAATTTGATTAAATTCCAGGGCACTGGAAACGCAAATTTTAAATTCGGTTCTTGATCGATTTACGCTGCACACAGCCACCTTTATTTTCCTGTCCATGCGGCTATTATGCAAAACGTCGTGGGGAAACCGGCCGGCAATGCAAAACTTTTTCTCACACACACTTTTTTGGGAAAAACTCAACTAAAGCAGGGGAAAATCGAAGAAAATCCACTTAAATATGCGGGGGAGGGAAACCCGAGACCTGGTTAATTGACACTTGCAAAACCAATCGATGCCTATTAATATTGCCAATTTTTTAAGGATTTTCCGGGAGCTCGCGTGCACTTACCTCGAAATCACAAAACGGAAAGACCGAAAAAGCGAACGACTCCGAGCAGCACGGAGCCGAACCGATTCCAACTAGAGGTGGACACAGGATCGTGATTTTATTGGCCTTTTCGGTTCAATTCTCAAGTTTGTCTTTAAAAAATATTGAGTAAAATTTCTATAAAAAAGTTTGTAGTGCAAACCTTTTCATGCCATTTTTGTACACAATTATTTATTTCCTATGTTTATGTGCATACAGTGGCGGATCTAGGATTTTCTTTTGGGGGTGATATCAGAACAATTTTTTTGTTGCATACTTTTTAAATACCAAAATTCATTTTATTTTTCACCAAGTGGGGGTGCATACCATTGGACCATATGCAAAAACCTATTCTTCAAAATAATGAATTTTTTTAAAACATTTGAGTATTAAGAATACTACATTATAACGCGAAATGTATTTAAAAGTGATAAAAGCTTTGTTAACTACTGACGAAATTGCAAGCATTTTTTAATATGATTTTAAAATGGCAATCACGAGTTCATCTCTAATCAAGTTGCAAAATGACAACTCGTTGCAAGTAATTCGCATTCGCGTTGGAATGAGACCACATGCCCTCTATCTCTTGCTTCTCATTCTGTCGTACGACAGAATGACGGAAGTCTAAAAACGAAATGTTTAAATCATTCGTAAAACCATCTAATATTTAGAAAAATCTGTTTCTACTCGCCTATTGTTCTGTGTATTTAAAGAATTAAGTCTAAACATTACAAATAATAGCATAAGAACCGAAAGGGAAGTACATTTAGGTCAGAAGCGTCTATTTCCATTCACTGTCCGATTCGTACTCCTCCCAGTCCGGTTTCACGCCCACGGGCAGGTTCTTCTGCTCCAGGTAGACGTTGAATTGCTCCGGAATGGACATGAATCTGCGGATCTTCAGCCGGAACTGTCGCCAGGTGCTCTGGTTGAAGTTCTTGCGATCGGCGACCATGGCTTTGTAGTTGAATTGGTGCTTGTCGAGGAAGTAGGACAGCTCCTTGACCACGCCCTTGGGTAATCTGTTTGGATGCTTGATCAATTAGAGAAGGGTTTACTACGGAATATGGGGATTGAATTACCTGAATTCCGGGTCGGCCCGCTCGCTGGCCAGTTGCTCTAGTTCCTGGACCACATGTCCCCGCTTGGGACCCTCCTCCACGACTGGTTTCTTGAGGCCCAGTGCCCGTCGCTCGTCCTCGTCCAGCTCCTCCTCCAGAAATCCATTCACAACTCGCGCCGCCAGGAGGCGATCCTTCTTGTAGCTGGGAATCGCAATGGCCTTGTTCACATCCTTGGCCAAACCCATTTCACTGAAGTTGGTGCCCACGCGCTGGTCCTCCATCCACATCTTCTTCATCCTGGGACTGAAAAAGGGAAAATATTTAATTGTAATTTATATTCCAATTTATAGAAAATCATAGGATAGATCTCACTTACTCCTTAATTTTTCCCGTAGAACTGCGGGTTTTGTTCATCGTCTTGCGGTTCACATTGTAGCGGTAACGCTTGCGGGCATGATTCTTGCGGATTTTCATTGTTAAGCGGTAAAACTAAGCAATTAAGAGGTTTATATTAAGATAAATAAACCAAAACAATTTTTAAAATTGCACGTGTTGCAGCTGTTTAGAGTGACCATAGAGCAGGAAAATACCAAATACTAAAAGTCAGTATTTAAACACGGGCACTGCTGGAGATGGCATACCGGCAAGGCAAACGATAACCGATAGCCACAGCTGAACCATCAGTTTTTGTTTATATTCCGTAAAAAAACTAGAATTAATATTATTAACCAAAATGCGCGATGAAATTCTGGACCCCAGCAACCTGGTGAAGAACCGGGAGATCCTCTACCGGCTGATGATCAGGTGGGTGCAGTACAGCAAGGCCCCTAGAGAGTAATCCCCAACTGGATTTTCAGCCAACTGATGTACGATGGCCTGGAAAAGTTCGCCATGGAGCTGTCCATGCTGGTCAAGGCGGATCAGTGCGCGCCCAGCGAGCGGCTGCTGCACGTGATGATTGCGGGCATGCAGACGCTGAGCGACAAGGACAAGACGCCCACGGACGACGTGCTGCCCGGGATTGACCTGGAATTCGAGCCGGAGGCCTCTGCTCTGGCCCCCGAGCCGCATTCCTACGAGACCGCCTACGTGACGTCGCACAAGCAGGCCTGTCGCGCCGGCGCCTTCAGCTGCGACGGCTCCCTGGTGGCCACTGGCAGCGTGGACGCCAGCATCAAGATCCTGGACGTGGAGCGGATGCTGGCCAAGTCGGCGCCCGAGGATATAGAGCCGGGAAGGGAGCAGCAGGGCCACCCGGTCATCCGGACGCTCTACGATCACACGGATGAGGTCTCTTACCTGGAGTTTCATCCCAAGGAGCACATCCTGGCCTCCGCCTCGCGCGATGGAACCGTCAAGCTGTTCGACATCGCCAAGCCGTCGGTGAAGAAGGCCCACAAGGTGTTCACCGACTGCGAACCGGTGCTGTGCCTCTCCTTCCATCCCACCGGGGATTACGTGGCCATCGGCACGGAGCACAACGTTTTGCGGGTCTACGACGTGCACACCACCCAGTGCTTCGTGAGCGCCATTCCCTCGCAGCAGCACAAGGCGGGCGTGACCTGCGTGAAGTACTCGCCCACGGGAAAGCTCTACGCCACCGGCAGCTACGATGGGGACATCAAGATCTGGGATGGAATCAGCGGCCGGTGCATCAACACCATTGCCGAGGCGCATGGCGGAGCGGCCATCTGCTCGCTGGAGTTTACCAGGAATGGGAAGGTAGGGTGACTAATGGAGCCCTGCATGAATGGATTCAATTGATCTTTTTTGAATTTTTTGTTTTATATGAATGAATTAATTAGAATTTTCAGTTTAATAGAATTGAATGAATGAATGACATGAATTCCGAAATAATTCAAACGACAATTACTTTAGAAGAAGAAAGGGCCATAATTTTGTGATTAAATCTGCCTGAATTTTATTTACTATGCAGTTAACATTTATTTGTTAATTATTTTTTACTTGTTCTTAAAAAAGCAAATTCAAAAAATTCATAAAAATGATCCATTTATTCATTCAATTCGAAATTAATTAGAAAACATTCAATTTATTTCACGTAGAATTGAATTAAACAAATCAGAAATTTCATAACATACAAATGATTCACGCAGGGCTCTACTATCTAATTACTAAGGAAACCTTATTCATCCCTACTTCTTTTTTAGTACCTTCTATCTTCTGGCATGGATTCCCTGGTTTACCTGTGGGAACTATGCACCAGTCGCCCCATTCAAACCTACACTGGAGCAGGAACTACCGGCAAGCAGGAGCACCAGACAGAGGCCGTCTTCAACCACACCGAGGACTACGTGCTCTTCCCCGACGAGGCCACCACCTCGCTCTGCTCGTGGAACTCGCGCAATGGCTGCCGACTCACACTGAACTCACTGGGACACAATGGACCCGTGCGCTACATCACGCACTCGCCGAATGCGCCTGCATTCCTCACCTGCTCCGATGACTTTCGGGCTCGTTTCTGGTACCGCAGGGCCAACAATCAGTAGATGGAGGATTGGAATGCAAATAAAATATTTAAGATATTTTCGAATTAGTCTAAAACACTTCCGTGTCTTTCAGTAAAATTCTCTTTATTCAATTAACTCGCTTATGGGTTTCTAAAGTCGCAACCTATAAAATCTAGTGATTGAGCGCACAAGTTTAAGTCGTAGTTGTTGCGTTAAGTAAATACACATAATACCAGATTGGGATTCCGTATAAATATCAGTTGGTTTCTTCACTGGAAGTCCGTTGCGCATTTTGTTGCCTTATGAGTAGAGATCCTAAATCCTAGTTAAGTGGGTCTTAAGTCTTAAGTTTAGTCTACAACATTTCGTGGGGCCGCAGAACCGCTCTTGCGCGCTTTCCATCAGCGGCCACCAACTCGTTTTGATGATTGCACAATTAGCCAATACATTTTATTCCAGCTTGTTTGCCAAGGAAATGAACGAAATTATACTACGGACTTTGAGTATTAAACAATATATATATATAGGCTATATACAACAAAAATAAAAAAAACAAAGGTCTACATAAAAAGGTTCAACAAAATCACAAAGAGAAATGAAAAGTTCTAAAGTTTCCTGCTCTAAAGGATCCCTTTTTTGTTTTCGAATCCAGTAGGCGGACAGTCGAATTGTTTATAATTAAAGCCGAAAGGTAATTAAAGTTCACTGAACTGTGTGCGTTGCTTAGGTGGCTAAAAACTTATATAAAAACTAGATTAAATTAAATGTTATATTTGCTTAAATAGGCTTTCTGGACGGAGCAAGTGTTAGTAATAATATTGCTTACTGGTTAACATTAACTAGTCTACTGAATTTAACTAAAAAATCGTTTTGAGTTGGGTGTTTTTTGAGTGAAACGAATCGTGGCCCATGATTGCTTATGGTTGCTACGAAGTATACTTCTTTCCTTACTAATCCTAATCCTTACTAGATGCTAGATCCTGCCAAGTCTTTACGTTGCGGTTTGTGCGGTGGTGGCCAGAGCCAAGGACTTGCCCTCCGCCACCGCGCAGGAGGCGGGCGGCGTGGGCGTGGGCGAGGGCGACGGCGAGATCTGTATCTCGTTCTTGATGATGACATCCTGCTGCAGGCGCAGCATGGCGGCCGCAGCAGCCGCGGGATTGGAGGCCTCGTAGCCGCCATCGCTGAGGAACTCGGCCTCTTGGTCATCACCCTGCTCCAGCTTAACATCCGGCAGGAGGAGCGAGCTATCCTGATCCTGATCCTGGTCGTTCTGCTGCTCCAGCTGCTCGGCCAACTGCCGCTGGTAGTGGGCCTGCTCCTGCTGCTGCTGCTGGTAAATCGAAGCATGCAT
This sequence comes from Drosophila takahashii, assembly GCF_030179915.1. Lineage (NCBI taxonomy): Eukaryota > Metazoa > Arthropoda > Insecta > Diptera > Drosophilidae > Drosophila > Drosophila takahashii. The sequence goes on along the minus strand of NC_091681.1, from coordinate 40,174,492 downwards.
GTCGCCGGCGGCACTGATTAAGTACTTCAGCGGACTAAAGGCTCCGAGGTCCTTGGGCGGCGTAAAGTTCTCGTGCGTCATCTTCAGGTGGTTCTTCATCTTGTCCGGCCGCGAGAACTCCTTGGAGCAGACGGGACAGGGGAAGACCTTGCGGTGCTTGCCCTCGTGGTAGAGGAAGGCGTGCCGCTGGAAGCTGTACTTGTTCTTGAAGGTCTTCTGCATGTTCTCCTTGGCACACTCGGTGCAGCGGTAGACGCCCTCCACCACGCTGGCGTACCGGAAGAGATCGAGCCCGCGGACGGACATCTCGGTCAGGTGCTCCGCCTGGTCGTCCAGCGTGGACTGGGCCTTCCGGCGAACCCTCCTCCGCTGAATGGGTCGCTTGGCGCCCTTCTTGCTGCTACGGGGAGTCGGTGGAGGAGGAGCTGCCGTCTCGGGTGCTGGGGAGTCTTCCTTTTCATTTCCCCCATAGCCAGGCAAACCGGCATTCTCGTCAGCCAGCGTCAGCATCTCGTGATCGGGTTCATCGCTCTTCTCCAGCAAATCCAAGTCATCATCCATGAACTGGTTAACACTCGAAGGAGATCCCTGCTGCTGCTGCTGTTGGTAGTAGCCTGAGTTATTGGCCGCCATGTGGAGGAGCAGCTGATGGTGCAGGTTGCCGCTGTTGTTGGCTGCCTGCTGCTCGGCGGCGTTGGCCAGGGATTGCAGACCCATGCAGGCGTTGACCTCATCCTGGTTCTTCTTCGGCGGCTCCTTGGGATTTTCCTCCACGGAATTAGGAGCCACTGCCGCCACCGTGATCCTAGTGCCCATTGGCACCTCTGGATCCTTGGCTCCACCACGCAGTTGCTGCTTGAGCAGAGAGTTGCTGTTGCTGATCTTGGGCTTCGATTTGGTTGGCGTCTGGGGAGACACCTGTTGCGTTGTGGGCGTTGTGGTGGTAATCGCGCGAATCTTCAGACCTAAAATAGTGGGCAGGTGAACCGGTGGTGTGGAGTCCCGATTATCGCTGATCTCCAGCAGAGAAATGGGTTCTGTCAGCGAAGAGGAGCCGCCGACTGTGGCCGTTGCAGAGATTGTAGTCGAAGAGGAGCCAAAAAGCCGCTGGGAGAGTTCGGGAGTAGCCTGAGTTGGAGTAACTGAAATTAGGAGAATTTTAAAACAATTAAATATTAATTTTTTAGAAAGAATATCACTCTGGTTTAGGGATCCCAAAACCCATAGAACCCATTAAAAATAACAATCAATTTTGTGTTTCAGAACTGATTTTCTTTTTCGAGTGTTTTTTGCATTGTGTATTTTATTTCTCTTCTGTTGGTCAGTTTTAAACGATAATATATAAATGTTCAGCTTGATTAATATTGCGTGTGATTCACTATTTAGTAATTATATTTAACGTATCGTATATGATATATCGTAAAGTGTGTGTGTCTCGTAATTAGCTAGTTTAAACGGAAACCATGTTTACCAACAAAATTCCAGACAATTTTCTCATTTTCACATGGAAGTTTTGCCTTGCATTACGATTCTTATTTTTCATTTTCTTTGGGCATCAAAGCATGACTCTCTCTATATTTGTAGCTATATTCCTCGTTCGGGTTCGAGTTTGGACATTTTTTTGTTGATTGAAAGCGAGAAAATTGCTGAAGGTTTATAGTGGTTGAATGCAAAAATATATGTAAATATATTCATATAAAAAAGTAGACTAAAAATAAAGTAAAATATAGTACAAACAGTGTACACACAAGTAAATATGCATGATGCGTGTTTGATTGATTGTTTAAAATTAACGCCAAATAAGAAGTGTGGAAGATTGGATTGGATTGATTGCTTGATTGATTGATTGAGTGGGTGGATTGATTGTTAGTCGGTGTTTTGGGAGACGGCGGCTTACGGACTAAATTGCACTAGCTACCACTAAATAAAGAATTAAAAACAAAAATTATTTAATAAGTTAGCGTACGCAGCTTGTTTATTATTTGATTGCGCTTAATTTTGTTTCAGTTTTCTGTCAGTTTTTCCTTTGCAGTTTTTAAAAAATGTTTAACCTCTTAGTTCTCGAATTGCAACAAATTTGAACGGTTCACATGACTTGAGGAATTATTTGTTGTCTACTTTTCAAGTGCTTTATTTTGTTTGGAGATCGTTTCGCATTAACAACAATATTTTGCAATTTTACACTCGGTTTTTCTGCGGGCTGCTCTGCTGTTATTTCAACTGTTGAACTGCTTTTTCTTTTGTTTTTTGATTTTCATTTTCTTTGGCGATAATTTAAGCCTCCGATATACAACATAAATCGTTTGATAGATGATAAATTAGGTTTACTTTATGTGCTCATTAATATTAGCGTTATATTATTACAACTATGGTTGCTGTTACTATTCTGTAGTCACACCTTATCGACGATGGACCCGACGAAACATTTTCAATCCTTCGCCGGGCTTTCGGATGTTACGGGATGTTACTAACTGTGTGGGTGAGCGGTGCTTTTGAGGGGTTTTGGACGGGTTCTGGGGGTCCAACGACCTTGGCCCAGAACCGGGTTTAACTTTTAACTAGCTTCATTTGAAGGCAACAAGGTAGATTTGCGCTCCCTCTCGCATGATTAACATTACATTGATTCTCCTCTTTCCGTTTTCGGCTTGCGATATTGTTTAGCATTAACATTAGCGTATCGAACATAGTGATAATGATAAATTAATTAATAGTACTACAGCTAGACATACCATTCAATGTTTATATATATTATTTGTATAATTATGTATAACATATCCGTGTGTATATATAGTTTAATTATCTAAAAGTGCAGGTTTAGTTTCGGTTTTTAGTGTAACTCTTGCCCGGATACACTTTGCAAATAAGGCCGCTCTGGTGTCCAATAAAAAGGCAACCCCAAAAGGATGGGTTTTTTTCTGTGTCATTTTTGACTACGCGCTAATATGAAAAACAATCGACGATGGATCATCGATTGGGGATAAATAATAATCGTAATTCTTAGGGGTAGTTGGTTTAGGATTAGATTAGCATTGCGTTCGGAATCGGGTCTTTGAAAACGGGGTCCGGAAAATAATCGTAAGTGTAACTGATGAAGTAAATTGCACAACATAAAAACGTCTGCTGTCGAAGCCGAGTAAAAAACTAAAAACAAAATCAACAAAAAATCTACTTTAACTCTTCCCTCCCCCCAACAACAACAAAAATCCCGAATAGCGCCTGGCGCTGCAACATGCTTGCTCCGATTCCTATTCAGTTAGCGGCTGCCTCAATTTCACCCATTTTCGCTGGCTTTTTTCGGCTTGGTGAGGTGTCCGGAGATTACTGCGCCGCAGCTGCTGGCGCCGGCGGGGCCGTGGACGCCGTCAGCGGTCCCAGGGATCCGCTGGACGAGGACGTCGACGAAGAGGAGGAGGTGGAGAGCGCATTGCCGGTGGCGGGCAGCGACTGATTCGAGTTCTGGCCACTAAGATCCGGCGGCGGAGTCGTCGAGGCCAGCGGCTGACCCGCCAAGTTCGCCGCCGCCACGGTGGCCAGCGCCGTCGAGGGATTCTCGATCTTGTGGATGATCTTTACGTGCGCCGTCATGTTGTCCTTGCGCGTGAACTCCTTGAAGCAGAAGGGACAGGGGTAGACCTTCACGTTGCGCTTGTGCGAGGTCACGTAGTGCCGGCAGAAGTTGCTGATGTGCGTGTAGACGCGAGAGCAGACCTTGCAGCGGTACGTGTGCTCGCCCTCTTTGGTGCAGTAGTCCCTCACCGAGCCCTCCGCCTCGCCCTCGCCCACGTTGCTGCTCAGGTTGAGCTTGGTCTTCACCGAGGGCGTTCCCATTCCGCCGCCGCCTGCGCTCAGGTTCGGCGTGCTGCCGCTCAGCCCGGCGGCCTTGAACTTGAAGCCATCGTTGCTGTTGTAGAGGTCGAGGTACTCCTGGCTGGTGTACACGCCGCCCGGCTTCACGTCGCCGTTCTGCTTGGCCAGCTTGGGCCGCTTCTGGACGCGCGGCTTCACGGAGGCCATCGAGGAGGAGCCGGCGGGCGAGACGAGGGGCGTGGAGGCGGCATTCACCTTGCCAATGGGCGTCAGCTTCGGTATGCTGACCATGCTCTTCACCTGCGCCCCGCCAGCGGCCATTCCGATGATGTTGAGCTTGAGTCCGCCGCCAGAAGCCGCCGCCGCTGCTGCCGTGTCCGCTTGGTGCTTCCGCTGGGCGGCGATGAGGAAGGCCTGCTGGCGCGCCTGCTCGTTGAGGTGGCTGCCGTCCGCTTGGTCCTGCGTGGGCGAGCTGTTGTCGGTGAGCGGGTTGTACTTGAACTCCACGGGCTCGTCGTATTCGTCCAGCATGAGTTGAGGTTCCATATAAGATGTGTCCAATCCTTCGCCGTCGCTGTCGTTGCCATCTAAAAATTGTAAGGTAATGGGTTAATCGGGGGCCTCTTAGTTGTCTAATACTGAGTCTAAACGCCACATCTATTTGTAAAATCGTTTATCTTATTTAAGTTGTTCTTTCAAATATCTAATTTTATCTTTACTTTTATATAATTTTGACTTTATCTGTTACTTGTTAATATTAGAAATTGAAAATGATCGATATTTTCGATATATTCACAACAAATGATACGATAATATCTATGGTTTCAAGGAAAAACTCCTTTAAAATATCGAGAAACTGTCGATTTTTTTTCAAGTTCTAGTTAATCTTTCTATTATCTGTTACCTGTTAATGTTATAGATTGAAAATTATCGATATTTTCGATATGTTCACAATGTTGATACGATAATATCAATGTTTTCGAGTGAAATTTCCTTTTAAATATTGAGACACTGTCAAGAATATCGATATCAACCTCTAGTGAATCTCTCTAAAACAATGTATACTTAATTTTACAAATATCTGGCGTTTAAACTTAGTATGAGTTATGATATGGTGTGTAAATATGTGTGTGCAGGATGTATGCGAGAGAAAGGCAAAACACATGACGCGAGCGAGTGAGAGAGAAAGAGTTTCAAATCGGATCGGAAAAGCTATAGGGATTTCAAGCCATTTTCAACGCGTTGCGAGTTCGAAAGTTTTTCTTTTTCTGTTTTATTGACAGCTCAGAGTGTCAGTTGATCATTTTCCTGTTGTTTGTTGGTTAATTTTTGAGATGATCGGAAATGGACAACAGAGATCAGCATTTCATTGTGGGTGATTGGTGGTCATGAGAGGTGGCGATTCTGGTCTGGAGTTATCTTGCTACTTGTGACTTTTTGATGCGCGGTAAATTTTGGACAATTTGGTTAGCTACATTTGTATGTTTCTTGATCATTCTTATCACGTCGGCCATGAATCCCTGTGAGCTCAACCCGATTCTCAACTTCACAATAATCTCTTCGTCAGCTGGTGGATTTGCATTTCTTGGGCATCAACTGCTTTAGCTGGTTGTTGGGGACACTCACCTGCCGACGGACGGAAGATGCCTCGAACGTTGCGAATTCACTTAACAATTTTCGTATTACTTTCTCACTTTTTCTTTCAATTTACTTTTTGCACTAAGCGGGGGAGTAACCGACACGATCTTTGCTTTTCAGATTTCTACTAATTGAAATGCGTAAAATCCCTTTTAGCTTTTCCGATATTCGCAGATGAGATTGGTCGAATGTGGTTATGTGACTTCAGCCTGGCTCTGTATTGGATTGAGTTTGTTTTCGATACATGTCTTTGCTGGGTGCACATGAGAGTCGACTTGGGAATGGTTGATGGTGCATTGTCTTAGGGCTAGGGCTAAATGATCTTACGGCTAGGCAATGGTTCGAATGTACTGGTAACGAGGACTCACCGGAAGTGCTGTTGTCCTCGTGCTGGCTCACTGCGCGGTGATCTTTGGAGTTCTTGGATCGTTTCGAGGGCAGAGAGTCGCGACTTTCCTGTGGATAGAAAGAGAAAGGCAGGTGGATTAGATACAAGAATATTTTCAGGGGTTCCTTTTTAAACATCATATCATTTTGATATGAATAAGGATTATGTTAATCTCTTTTATATTATTTCCTAAAAAAATACTAAATTTGGTATTTTTTATGATATGATAAAATATCATTTTGATATGTTTGAATCTTAAATTTGACATAAAACAATCATATCGACCTTTTATTGATATGAAATAAGGTAGAAATAACCCTATTTCATACCAGTTTTTTTTTCTGTGTAGCAATCCTCCCTTGAAACTCACATTCAGATCATCCGTGTGCGCTGCGGTGTGCTGGTTGTCATCGGAGCCATCATCGTTGCCGGAGTAGGAGTCGTTGCCCAGTTTGCCGTTGCCTAGATCGGAGGTGTCGTGCATCAGGTTCTCGCGGTCGAAGTCGTCGTAGTCGTTCCCCGTGCCGTTCGAGCTGCCGGACAGCTTGCGGGGCCTGCCCCTCTTCCGCTTGGGCATCAGGGCCGAGCTGAGCAGCGAGGGCTGCACCGGCAGGGTGGGCGTGTTTCCGGCACCGGCGGCACTGGCCAGCAGACCGCCGGCCTGCGAGCGATTCCGCTGGGGCACCAGGTACGGCTGGATGCGCTGCAGCTGGGGCGGAGTGGGCGTGCTCTCGGAACCCGCCGCCCCCGCTCCTGCCGCTGTGGCCGCCGCCGGCGAGGGCTTGTCGTCGTTGACCTCGGTGAGGCCCTTGATGCGCAGGCTCTCGGCCACGCGCAGGAATGCTGTGAGTCGCTCCTGGTCCACGGAGACCTCGCCTCTGTACATGAAGTCGAGCAGGGACTTCATGTCCGAGTAGGGCACGTCCTTCAGAATGACAATCGGATGCTTTTCCGGGTGGTTTACGAACAGGGCGTTGAAGTAGGGACTGCAGGCGGATAGCACCATCTGTTGGAAGATTATTATAAATCATTGAGATTGTAGATATATTTAACCAAATTTTACGTTTTCAAAAAATATTTTTTTTAATGAAAAAGAAAAGTACCTTTAATATTTGTAATATAATTAAAATTGCTATGACTTATAACATCTATTTTGATCTTAACCCACCTTGTGTGCCTTCAGGTATTGCCCCTCGACGGCCAGCGTCACGTCTGTGAAGGTTTCTGCGTGGAGCAGCTGGTCGAAGACCGAAAGCAGGTTGCTCTGATGATTGTTCCACCGCAGGCAGAAGCGTTGAGATGCCATCTTCATTGGGAGGCTGGGTTTGCGTCACTTAAGCGGTATGTGGAGTCGATGTGAAATCGCGATCTATGTCCTCATGCAAGTGGGGCTGTGTTTGAGTGCCCTGGGTACATCTAAGGTCCTTCGCTTGTCCTGAGCTGGGTTACTTGCCTGTCAGCTCCTAAAACATATATTCCAGGGCGTGCTGCAATCGGAAAGGAAGAAAATCCCAAGGTTAGTACAAGCTACTATGTTTATAATAAGAACTCCTTTACACAGGAAATACAATATTGAATATGTTATTGTTTCTTCAGTTAAAAAACCTGTGTAATTTAACCATTTTTGTTGGTAAACTCATAACTTAATAATATTTAAATAATATTATTTATCATTATTTCTGAAACTAATGACTTCAGAATTAAAAAATTTAAGTTTCATTAAAAAACCCGATCTTGTCCCACTTCCTACATTATCACTGATCGACTAGCCAAGCTCCACTGTACTCTTCCGTTGCCCATTTTCCCAAAAGAGTCCTGCAGCTGGAAACTGTGCTGCCGACTGCGCTGCCGGCGTCCAATTGAATTTAATTTAAGAGTCGACCCCAAAGGGTCACAGACGAGCAGAGTAGCACATTATGCAGGCCCCGCCGAGGAAAAGTAAATGAGGAAATTTCAAATGTGTTTCAAATGGGCAGGCAGCAACAACAAGAGCAATAAAAACAACAAGGCACGCACTCGCACTGCAGGGAGAGAAAGAGACAGGGAGAGCGCGACTGGAATGACGGCAACTGTTGATCTGTGTGCGTGTGCATGACTTGGAAACTTGCCAAAGGAAAGGGTGTGGAATTAGGAGAGCTGAATGGAAAAACTTTACAGGCCTGCCAACTGGAAACTGGAACGCACACACACACTGGAAAGTCGTGGAAGAATATTCGTGGCACGTTTTTTTCTTGTCCGTCCCGTCCGTACGTCCGTTCGTCCGTTATCTCACTTTCGGCGATCGTAATTCCAACAAAAAAATCCTTGTCTTGAAACCACGCTTCCTCTTGCTCGCTCCACTTGCTAAATATTTGCCGCTGCCGCCCTTATCTTATCGCCAGCCAGTTTCAGTTGCTTTGTACACTTAATTGAAAATCATTCCCGTTCGCCCACGAAATTCCAGTCCCGTCTTCCTGGCGCACACCGTTTTCATTTCATTTTCACTCTTGTTGTAATTTGCTTTCTGTTTTTCTGTTTTTCCACGCTTCTATTTTTGTTGTCTATGCTTCGCACTGTTCGTTTTTGTTTGCAATTGTTATTGTTTTTATGCACTTGTTCAAATAAATTGAGAAACCATTCAATGAAGAGAGAAAGGGAGAGATCGGCACACACACACAAACACTATGGCACGGCACCGCCAAACAGTTATTAGAAAAGCTCTTGGTGGCAAAAGCTCTTTTTCGCCTGTCCGATCGCACGAATATGTGTATTTCTCATTTATGGCTGGCTTTTAAATGGAATTGTATTGTTTTTTGCCACTAGTGGTTTTGCTTTTTTTACCGTTGTGTGTAGCGGAGTGAGCGAAGAGCGAGTGCAGGAGAGAGGATCTATTCCAGTTGACACGTCCTCACTCGGGAAAGTCTCGCGAAAGAATGAGTAAGTCAAAGTCCTCGACGCAGGAAGCCGACTGCGCTGCCGGCGTCGCTGCCGCCTCGAGGCCCCCTCCCCCACGGACACCAGCACACACGCACGCACACTGCGCCTGATAAGAGCGGATGTTTTTAGGGGTGGGCGGTCGCCTGCGGAGAGGAGATCACTTTACAGCACACACACGCACACACAGGCGATCTGTTTTACACCCCCTTTCAGTACGTGTACGCCTTTAAAAGGAGACGGCAATACTGGGAGCGAGCGAGAGAGGGCGGTTTCTTCGGCTGGGGGGGATTATATCGTAGGTCCTAAATAACTGAACACTATTCACCCTTTTCTTTCCTTGTCACTCTAAGTGTCTAAGAGTTTTTAAGTCAATGTTCGTAGAGTTTTGGGGGTAGTGCATACACTTTTCTAACAATCACTCTTTTAAATTTGTTATTCACCTTATTCAGCTCGATGTTTCCTTAAAGTTTCGAACAAACTTTTAATTTATTTTTGGAAACACGTCTAAAAGGGGGGCCACTAGTGCACTGCCCGCAATTGTTAAACCGAAATTACTATTCGCTATTTCGCCTGCTGCTTCCTTTGCACTTTTTTCATTTAATTTTAACTTGTGGAAATTTTCACAACTCGGCGCGAGAGGGAGACAGCGAGAGGGGGCGCGCGTGTGAGCGAGAGCGGAAGAAACTCTCTTTCGGCAGCGGCGCGTCGTCGGCAATATTTCGTCCGTCTTGCTTGACACCAATACAGTGAGTGAGCGGCGATCCTCTGGCGATCGGATCGGCAACTGGGCTCCAAGTTCCCGAGCGCCAAGGCAGCGCGGTCGGCGTCGCTGCCAGCGCTGCTTCTTCTTCGAGCAGGCACACACACACGCAGCTCGGCAAATCCTCCTCTCTCGCAAGGAACGCTCTTGCTCACTCACACACTCTCGCAAACAGGCAATAGGGCTGCGGTTTGTGGAGACTTTTCGCTTGGTCCCCAAGTCTCCAAACGGAGAGAGCGCGAGAGCAGCCCCAGAGCGGGAGCGCTACTCTTGCTCTCTTGCTTGCGCCTTTGACTTTTTGAATTTTAATTTCCTTTGCTTTGCACGCGATGGCTGGGGGCGGCGAGGGGATGCGGGGATGGGGGCAGCGAAACGGGGTTAAAAAGAAAAACACGCTGGAAAAAAGCTAGGAAACAGCAGCAACCTTTTGGGTGTGCAACAGTTGATGATTTGTCGTTTCCCTCGCTTTTTCCCGCCGCCGCAGATGTAGCTATTGTTGCTGTTGTTGCCATAAGGGCAACTTTTTGGGTTGGGCTCTTTATTGGAACCACTTGGGGTTGGGCCGCAGCTTTGCTGGGGTTTTCCAGGCCACCGAAATATGGGAAAAGCATGTGGAAACGCGAGAGTCAGCAACGCAGGCGTGGTGGGATATACAGTGGGTATTCGATTAAAGGAAATGGGTTTGAATTTTGAAAATATATATGAGGAATCCTATTATGTAGTTATGGATCTACCAAAGACAAATTCCGCGTGGGATAGAAACCACTAGCAGAAGGATTTTTACAATTTATACTTTTTAAACTTCGTTTTTATGATATTATAGATGTAAAAATCCTGTAGAAGTTATGGAATTACCAATAAAAAATACATTATTTAGTCAAGGTCGTGGAAGGAAATTAAATGGATTATTCTAACACTTGGACGGATACCCTTTTTTTGGTTATGTGTTTTTCAGAAGTGTAATAAAAAATCCTGATACTTCCAAAAAAGTCAAGTATGATACCCATATCCATGGGTATTTAAATTTTTACTCACATAACCCTTTTTATAATGGATTTCCCAATTAAATAGTTCCAAATCCCCTTTCAAGTTAGGAAGTCTCCACTGTATGTTTTCGTGTTGGTTGGCAGGAGCGTTCGTTGGATGTGTTTTTTAGCCGAGGGATTACGTAAGCGTGCTGTAAATTCTACAAGTGGATTGGATTGGCAGTGTGGCTCAAAGCGATTGGGGATCCTAAGCAGCGAGCTTTGAGCAAAGTTCCCTCGCTCTTTTTTTGTATTATTTTGCTGGTGTGTTTTTTATCCTACACACCTTGGTGGGTATTTTGTTGTTGTTGTCTATTATTAACTGGCTGAAGGCGTAACGGCAACAACAACAACATGAGCAACCCCCCACCCCTTTTATGCCCCTTGCAACGGAAACGATCGTTTCGCCTAATAGGCTCTCGCACACACACACACACACGTATAGAGCTCCCCAACCCAGGTGAAAAAGCAACAAATGCACACACACACACACATACAGGCGCACAGGCTAGACAACTACAACAACAATAAGGTAGTCACTGAATCGTAAATTCCTGTTGCTGTTTTCTCAGTCGACGTCGCTGCCGCTGTTGTTGTTTGCCTTGCCCTATTGCGTGTTGTTGGTGGTGTGTTTTTTATTTTTCAGTCTGTTTAATTTTTTCTACTTTTGAGTGGCTTTTGTGGAGCTTTGCCTGGGATCGGATCGGATCGGAACTGTGACTCCGACTCTCGGGGGTCTATGAGTCCATTGTATAGCGTATACACGCTGCACGGAGAAAAATAGGACCAAAGAACAAGGGGTTTTAATTCTAACGATATCATAACATATCAGGACCTATCGAATACAAATTTTAGAAAATCTCCTTCGATGATCAGATCATGTCATCTGTTCAGATCCAATATTATAACAGATTCATTATATTTCAGGAATTCTCAAGATATAAGTACCATCCTACGTTTAAACCTTATAGAATCATCTAGATCCTCATTTTTTCCTGTGTAGTGGTGCTTCCACCGCCTGTGCCATTGTTGTTGCCGTTCTACTTAGTCGCTGGTCTAATACGTATAAACCGCTCTATCTACGCTCCATGACTTCCTCTCCCCACTCCCCGAAAAAGGGGGAAGGGAGCGGGGAGTTGCTCTCCTGCTTGAATTTTATCAGCAAAAAGTTACAACAATAAGTTCCGTGAGGCGGTGTATGTAGGTGCGAGTGTGTGCGAGAGCGGAGGTTGGAAGTATAATCGGTGACAGGGCTCACAAATTAACGATGCTTCCTCTTCTTCATCTCCCACAGACCGCGATGATGATGTTGAAATTTCAATTTCGGCTGGGAGTGAAAACGGAATTTGTACATTTTGACGGAGGAAGACCCGTTTGAAGAGTGGTAGACAAACAGTGAGGATGGGCAATTATAACGAATGATTTTCCCAGAGTGGGATTTGATTTTCTCAGCCAGGGGAGAGTTTGAGATCTATTAACTAGTCATGTTTTAAGGACACGGTTTTAGGAATCGAGTTTCGAATAACTGAGAACTCCAGATAACCAAGTCTTGAATGAAAATATATCCCGAATGAATCCTAAATATCTAAAACATGTATGGGAGATATATCCTAGTGATAGTGATAACTAACTAACATAGATTAAAGTATACATATATCTTCACATTCCCAAAAGATGGACCATTGTTTATGGAAAAATTTATGACAATTTACATCTCTATCCATTCAAAGCCAAAGATCTTAACTCTTCAGCTTCGTATTGATTCCTTTCACAACAGAAGGTGATTGTGTATCTTCTACCGATCATGTTTATTTATAGGCGACCCTTTGGGCCTCAGTGGTTGCCAATTGTTACCCAATATCTTTGGCTCAAAGTGGGTTTCTGGCTCTAGCTGTCTTGGATGTTGTTGTTGTGGTTAAAGCCTCGTCTGGCGGGGGACATACTATATATACACATATAAATGTGGCATGTGTGCGTGACACTTGGCACATGTGGCCCACACACAATCGCAATCGTCGCCCCCGCAATAAATCGAAATATGTGAAAATCCAGCAAACTGAGCCACCGAGTCAGCCGAAAACCATCAGAGCCTGTGATTTCTACATGCGTGTGTGCTACCCCCATTCCCCTTCCCCCCTCTTGTTGTGCGTGAGAGCAAGGGGGATGCAAGATCAAAGGGGGTTTCGTCTTTTTTTTTGGTTTCCTCTAGTGCTATTTGTGCCGTGTAAACAGCAAAAGCCACTGAGTTGGCCCAGAGAGAGAGGAAACTGAAAGAGAGATACACGTTAGCTCTCCTAATGCCAACTGTTGAGTAGGTAGTGGTGCCCGGTGTGCCGTGGTGTGCGTGCGTATCTGTGTTGATGACTGACTAACTGAGTAACTGCTGCTAGCTATGTGGCCGGATTCTGGTGTTCCGTCGATGCCAACGGCGGAACAGGTATCGCAGGTTGGCACCAAACACATGTGCCGACCGCCTGGCCCCCTCAGACCCCCCTGCCCATTCCCCTTGACGCCTTCCTGCCGTCAATCGTCGCGTCTAGAAACTAAAACCTCCCAAGTCCCTCCCTCTACACGGAGAGAAATGAGGATGTCATCTTAGCTTTGGCATTTGTTTACCTTTACTTTAGAACTTAAGTTTAGAAATATGCAATTCATCTTTGGAATTTTTGTTTAAAGACTCTGTACTTATAAGATTGGTCTTTGGTTTTTTCCAAGTGTACGATTCTTCTAATGGCTTCCCATCCTCTCTTCATTCGCCTTGTTTCTCCTTGGCTTACAAATTGTCGCCGCTGGAAGCTCGACTCTTTGTACTTTGGTTACATGCACAACTCTCCTGCTCCCTTGGCTTCCCCGCTCTCCGCTCTTCGGTCTTCAGTCTTCGCTCTCCCCAGCGATTCTCCCCACTTCGTTTTCTAGCGACGACGCTTGGCTGTCATAAAGTCCCGTTGTTGCTTTTTTTGTGCTTCTCCGGCGGTTTCTAGCTCTTTCTGCGCCTTTGTTCGCCAAGTGTAAAATTCCTTTGCACGTAGGCACCTAAAAGAAAAAGCTTGGCTCAAAGCATAACAAAAACAGAAATGGAAAAAATGAAAACGCAAACGGAGAAGAAAAAGGTTAGCAGCCAAGCACGTAAGCCCCCCGAAAGAGAAGGGGTTTCTTTTTTGTAAAGGGGGGCCGTTGTCAATGCCACACCAACACTCGCATCGTAGGACTCTGGCTTTTGGACCAAGTCCCCCATAAGTTTCGAAATTGTCATTCAAGTGTAACCGAGGTTTCTACACACACACATCCACCCACCAACGTGCTGCCTGTGCATTTGTATGTAAATATGTGAATAATTTCATTCATAGAGAAATTTAATAATAGACACGCCATAGAGGAATCCCCGCGTAGCACCATGGAGATCATTCGAGATTTTCGATCGCAATTTGACAGATACAAAGTGACATACTAAGCTAGGAATTACAGTTGGGAAAGTGTTTTGACAATACTATCTTCATTAGATATCTGGAAATCTTTTAATTTTTAATACCCTTAATTCTGCAAAAGGATGTATTCAACTTTAAATATCTATCGCAACATAGAAATATTATCAATTCTTTATTAATTAATGGTGTGCTGCTATCTTTCATCCAAGTATCAATAAATCGATCGCTAAGTAAACTTATTTATTGACATTTCGAAAAGACATTTGTTTGTTTTAATGTTTACCGTTAAAACCTGATTTCGGGTGGTGATTCGGATTTTTATTGGTTATCTGAAATTCGGTTGATAAAATAGGGTTCCTATTTCTAAATTGAGATGTCCATTTATTATGGGACAACATCTTTTTTTCAATATTGAAGGAAGTCAGTTCGCTTCGATCGCTTTCGCTTCCGCCAATTTTTATTAGAAAATACGAACTGGAAGTCAGCTGTATTTGTCCCATTGTGCGTGAAAAAGCAAAAACAACAGCATGTCCCCACAGATACATAACCACATGTCTGTAACACATCCGATATACGAACATATACATATCTGTACTGGTTCCAATCATATAAGGCAAACATTTGCGGAGGAGTGAACGCCAACGAAAACAACAAAGAACCGCGCTGCTCTTCGGCTAGTCAACTATGAAATCCGTTAGGGGACGTTCACAAGGGGGAGTTCGGAAAGGGATGGGCCTGTTTTTTAGGGGGTGAGGACGGGGAAAAACTAGTTGCCCTCGGCTGGATGAGCTCACCCTGGCGATCGGCGGGATCTGGAAGCTGGGAAACTGCGACTCTGAAATGACTGATTTGTGGCCATCGTTAGAGGGACAAAATATTGTATTTCTTGTTTTATTTTTACCACATTTATAACTGAGAAATCTGTATTTTAGAAATATTAATAGAATTTTATATTTTTGTGAAAATAACCAATTTATATTGTTTAAAAACATAATTTACGTTTTCCAAAAGCCTTTTAACCAACTGGGAGCTTGAATACTTGTCGACTTGTTTGGGCCGTCGATTACCAAATCGTTTTTCGGCTGGCATTCGTCAGCCAAAAAAATGCAGCCACTCAAAGCTGCGCCATAGAAGGGCGTCTCTCAATCTTGCAACACTCTACCACTACTCCTACTCCTCGGATAACCCCCCTCCCACAGCTGTCAGCATTATATTGATCTATGCCTGCGTTTTTCTGTTGCTGCGACCGCTTCACGCCTCGACCCACACAACAACACAACAAGCAATTTGCCCTCGCGTTCGCAGAGCTTTTTATGGCGGTGTCCTTAATTTAGACATTCGAAATGCGGGTCACCGGCGGACGGGGAAAGTTCCTCAGTTCAGCACTCGCACTGACACACTTGGTTGGCTGGCCAATCGACGATCCACCACTTGGCCACCACGCAACCAGCAGAAACCCTCAAAAGTTATTCACGACTTGGCGAAATCTTAAGGCGTTGTTAATAAACTCAAATGGTATCATACCATTATATGATAAATTAAACAACTTCCTAACATTATATTATATTTACATTTTCATTAATATTTTATTCTTAAATTCCCAAAAATGTTTCTCAGGAACTGAGGTCCATGAAACAATCATAATAATGAGTGGCTTTCATTTTCAAGAAATGGAAGGATGTCTGATTAAGATCCAAGAATTGGCTTGTTCCCGATTTGAGAACATGTTCTGAAAATGTGCCCTCTCCTCGCATGTTTGTAGTTCTCTTAACCGCATTTCGCTGATAAGACGGACGAAGGAAGTACCTCCACGATAGCTGTGTGTACACTTGCATGTACTGTGCTCATTGGGACATGCCAGATAAAGGCACCAGTTCCCGGGGCCTTGCTACCCATGTACCCATATACACACACCCATGATTCATGTCCGATTGCCCTTTTTCTAGGAGCTGCGAGAATTTCGGCTTCTTACGCTGCCCAAAAAAAGCTCTCTCACTCTTCAGCGATAACAGCGAAAAAAGAGAGCGCTTCGAAATTAGAATGCCGGCATTCTTCGGGAGCAGCGAATCACTTAAGCACATGTGTTTGTTTTGGCTCTTCACATCAATGATATGATTCCAAAATCGGGAATTACATGTTTTGAAATAAGACTAAAGCATTAAATATTTCTGTAGTTATTTTCACTAAATAAAGTATTTTATTTTAATGTCTTTTTTACTTGCGTGTAAAAATGCCTATTTTAGTTTGATTTTCCCCCCAAATAGTCGGTGGGTGGGCGCCTTCTTCCTGGCGTCGTTAATGGAATCCAGAAATTTCGGTGCGGATATTTATAAACTGACCCAATTGCGGGATCCAGCTAGCGATCCTCTGACGAAACTTTTCAAAAACAGCTGCACCCGACTATGCGGAGATATCCCCACGAAAGTCCCACCGAACCGATCGAATCTAAAAGCTAAAATGAGCCACTCAAGTGATGGACAGCGGGGGAAGTGGGGGGCTGGGGCTAGAAAGAGGAGGAGAGAGAGAGTCCCGAGGATCGTACGTTTCAAATCGCCTTGATCGGCTGGGCAACAGCAACAAACAAAGGAAACGATAGCCAAAGGCCGAAGAAGAAGAATGTGAAATAAGTTGACGCACGAGAAAATACCCATTACTTTTAGGATGAGTGATAATTCACTGCTCGTCACGATCTAATTGTAAAATCTAATTGTATAAAAGGCATATGTCTTTTTTTAATTTTTTTTTAAATATTTCATTTTAACTGATAGTTGATTGACTTATTTTTCTGGAAAATAAAAACTAAATCACGTATCTTAACATATAGTATTTTATAACGGAAACCACTATTAGATCCAAAGTTCTATGTTAGGGTGAATTATATGATAGAGATTTTGGTATTTAGTGTTCCTGTATTACCCGCCGAGGATCTTGACTAAGGGGTATGCCCAGAAAAAAGCACGCAGTGTGCTGCTTTCTCTTCGTGCGTTTTGGAGGCCTCTGCCCCAAGGGGCTGTCGCTGTCGGCGTCGCTGTCGGCGTCTCTGTCGGCGTCGCAACTGCGTGCATATTTCACTTTTTATTTTTTATTTCTTCAGCATTCTCCTTGCTCTCCTGCCGAGTGTGTGAGTGTGTGTGAGTGCGTTGATAATGGTGTGTGTGTGTTTGTCATCCCCTTGGTTTCCTCCCCCTCCTGCGTCTCCTCCCGGTTCCTCCTCCTTGCACCACCCACCACCCACCGCTGCGTACTCAATTAAGCTTATCGCGCACTGTCAGCCCGTATGCGTGAGTATCTATGTGTGCTGCGTATCTGTGTGTGTGCCTTGTATCTGCGTGGATATCTGAGTGCTGCTTGCTTTTTAGAGGTGACTTTCCTCGTCTGCGCTCCTTGGAGGCTACGAGGAAAACATTTCTGCTTGCTTTCTGCCTTTCCCCCTGTTCCCCCCGTTTCCCCACCCACAACGCACCCTCCCAACACCCCCTCCCTGGCAAACGCGCTGTTGGTGTCGTGTGCAAATGGCCCCAACAGCGAACGGGCGCAATCGAAAAATCCTCTTTGAGAGGATTAAAATATACACACAGCTTTTTTCTTATTGTCATGTGCTCTTTGCTTCGCCTGCCAACGGCACATTGGGGCAAAAGCGAAGATTGTGGGCAGAAAGGATTGTAGGGATTACTGATTATATAAAATTAATTTTTGTTTAATATTAAATATTTTAACTTAAATATTAAAATAATAATTTACGTTTTCCGAAGCTCTAGGAAATTCAGATGAAACCAAATGGGTTCTTATTAAGTAGAGTTGGTTAAGGATTATTATTATTTCTTTAAGTTTTGTCAGGTCCTTGGAAATTTTTATAGTTTTTTTCAAAAATATATCTAGTACATATCCACTGTACTCGCTTGTTATCCCCCTACTGACGGACGCCATCCCCAATCCGCAATCCCCGACCACCGATTGTCCCACAAAACGGACAAACGGACAAACGGACAATGTCCCCTGGCAAAGCTTAAGGGTAGCAGCGACGTCGGCAGCGCCGCTTTCAATTACATTTCATTTGCATTTTGTAGTTGCTTATTTCTGTGTGTGTTTGTTTCTTTTCCGCTGATTTTGCCTTTTTGCGGCACAAATACATCGGTGTATGGGTACTATAAGTACTATAAGTTCGCAGCCTTAAGTCTCAGATGCCTGGCCATCCGCTCTCCTTTTTGCTTTCTGCCTTTTGCGCTGACCATTCGTTGGAGAATGCAAAATAGGAAACGGCTGGCAGATGAACACAACAGGCAGTGCCGATTGTGTGGGTGAGTGATTTTTCAGCTCGGTTCTTCACTTTTTGCAGGCACCACAGGGCGTATACTTGACGCGGACATTGAGCTGCGCCGGCAGCGACGTCGACGTCGTTAATTGAATTAAAGTGCATGCGTATGTATGTTTGTGAGGCGAGCAAAAGGCTTAAAAACGGCACAAAAAAATAAATAAGGCGGAAATTGTGAAATGAGCCTAACCACGTGCTTATGACCGGAAAATCACCAGAAATCCTTGTTTTTTTTTATAAACTTAAAATTTGGGTATCTCTTCTGGATCTTAAGGGGGTCTATTTTATAAGTAGTATTCTTATCAATAAAAAATCAATTAATAATTTCTTTTTATTTTTAATTTTTCCTTATACACAACATACTACCTATACAAATCTGTATTCTTTGAACAACGGTAACTATATCCGGAGTCCAAAGGGTTAACACTGCCTTCTGGCTTCTGCCTTTTGCTCAGGTTTTTCTTTTTTGGCCCATTCTCTTTTCGCAAAGATTTCTGCCTGAGTTACAAAACATATTTTGGTCACTGACCTTTTCTGTTTTTTTGTATTTTTCGTTGATTCCTCATTTTTTTGCTGACTTTTGAGCTGTTTTTGTTTGTGTTCCACTTTTCGAATTTAGGTTTTTGCAGTAGTCGGAGTTTTTGTGCAGATTGCTAATTAAAAAAGGAGATATATGGGGTACACACGCGCGACTTGTGCACTAATCAGGATGGGCAATCGGAGCAGCAGATACCCGAAAGCGAAATACCTGGCATTCTCCGCGAAGGTGATACAAATCAGAAATGCATTCAGCAAAAACGTTTCATAAAAACACGCCAGAGGCCCCGAAAATATGAAAAGGAGTATCGGGTGGAGGTAAAGAAATAAGAACCATATGAGTATACACGGGGAAACAGCAGACAACAGACATTTATTTAGCCTGGCAGCTGGCACTTGCAAATGAAATAAATAAATACGAAATCATTTTAAATAACAATAATCAAGGAATGTATTGTGCGAATTTGGTTTCGAGGAATTTCTGAATACCAGAAAAAAAGGGGCAGGAAATCGGCGTAAAATGGCAGATATATAAGTACATAAGTATAATTTGTGAAAGAGTCACGCGCAAGAAACAGATGCACAGGAAAAAATAACTAAGTATTCCTTACAAAAATTACATTATATGAAAAGATACTTTTTATAAACTCTATTAATGAAATTCTTACAATGTACTCCGACTTAAGTCCTAACATTCTTCAATGAAAATCTCGCATTAACGTATTTCGCTCGGTGTATTCAAGGAAGAGTGAGAGAGGGATAGATTATATTAGACAGAGTTCCGTGGAGAGAGTTCTGTCTCTCGCCTTTCTCCCTCTCACTCTTCCCTCTGATATTGCGTATCCGCCGCGTGGACTTTTACTGTTTCGATTTATTTTTTCTGGGTTTTTACCAATAACAACAATGCAAATGCTTCGATCTTTTTGGCGCTGTTAGTCACGTCATCCTCCTTCTCTTCTTCCCTCTTTCTCTGCCGCTTTAACTGTTTCGATCGCCGGCTAAACAACAGTTATAATTTGAGCATAATTCCAACAGAGAGCGCAAGGTGTTCACACAAGTGTGTTTCAGTGTGTGGGCAAAGAAACAGAAAAAGCTTTCGCAAAGAGCGCCAAATATAATAGTAAAGAGAGCAATATAGCTGTCGCTCTTGTCGTTTCATTAACAAAACAACCGCAAAATTTATGTGTGATCAGAGACTTGGGCATTCGTTTCCTTTTTGCCCCAATGCAAACTAATAATTCATGAATTTTGTTGTTGCCACCACTGTGTGAAGTGGGTTAGCTGGCGAATTAAAAACAAAAACCGACAGAAGTAACAAATAACCCACCCAAACCAAAAACCAAAACAAATGCAGATCGGAGACGGAGATTGGGGTTTTGGGCTGTGATCTCGATTTGCATAATTGAATTTGTGGCTTGGCAGGGCGCACAGGTGCATGAGCAGAGTTGCCGCTCGGCCAGGGTTGTCAGGTTTGCGACCACCCCCCAGGAAAGTTAATCCACGAATTGTTATGTTGTACAAAACACACTGGGAGAAACGTAGTTTCCTGTTATCGAATGTATTTATTGTTATTGTGAAATAAGAAAGTATATAATTATTCTAATTTCCTTTTAATTTTCTGAATATTTGAAAATTTTAAAATCAATTTTGGAATACAATTTGTTTTCCCTCCGTGCAAATATGTTGCGTACATTCACTCATTCATTCAGTCTGTCGTTCACTCACTCATTCACACATTCACTACATTGGTTCATTCAGAAAATCTCTGAGGCCATCGCATGTGTTCCAGCCTCTGGAAGCCAGCAGAAGGCACTGGAAATGGAAATGGAACTGGAACTGGAAGGCTGATCGAAAGGGGTGCGACGAACTACTAGCGACTGGGGACTGGATGTGGAAGTGGGGAATAAAAAAAGGAAATGGGCGACTGCAAATGACAGAGATCACTGAAGCACGACCGACAAATAAGCGGCGGACGTATCTATGTATCTAGTATCTGGTATCTAGTGCGGCGGCATTACTCCCCAAGTGCCGTATACGGTATGTGTGCATCTGTATCTGTGCTCTGTATCTGTAGCATTATCTGTGTAACAGTGTCTTTCCAATAGGCGTAGGCCTTTGCGAGTGTTGGTACAAATACTGAGCTTGTGCGATCGGGAGATTGTTAGAAGAAAATGTATCTGCGGGGCACGACCATAGGGTTATTTTATTGGAGCTTAGTCGCCTCTAAATCTGTAGTTCGAAGCTTTCGGTCGGCGGGTTAGTCATCTAGATGTTTACGACTCCTTCAATGACCCCCCAGTGGTCATTAAAATCCTTATCGAAATTCTTCGGAATAAAAACGATGAGCATTTCTAAGTAGCTTTGTCTTGTGGGAATGTAATTTTGGGGTTTTCTCGCTTGATGAAATTCTCTTTTGATCTTTTAATAATTAGAGCCCCAATTCCAAAGTTATGAATAATAAAGTCTCAGAATCCTTCTACAATTCTACAGAAAGCTTTAATTTCCCTTCTGGGATTCGTCGTCCTGAATAAATGGGAATTCTCAAATGTGAACTGCCAGTTTAATGATTTGACTTTTCGAACTGGATTCCGTGGAAAATCTGAGCACTTACCAATTCTACGAAGATTCTTGGTAATCCGTTTTGCGGTTTCTTCGACGGAAGAAGGCTTGCAACACTCGAGAGCACTTGTTGTTGTTTCAGTTTCTTCTGTTGCTCTTGTTGTTATTGTTGTTGGTTACACGTAATTGGCAATCGAGGCGAACACGGAGGCAAAGGAGGAATGCAAAAAGGCAAAAGGCAACGGAAAACAGCTGAGGAAACGCCGCGCACGAACCTCCAATCAGAACTGAAACGGCAGGGATGTCGACGTCGACGCAGAAGCCATTTTACCGCATTTGTTGTCCCTGAGCCCCCAAGAAGAGAGAGAGAGAGCCGAGTGCCGAAGGTGGATACACGAAGCCGAGCCGAAGCCTTACCGAAAGCTCTGATCACACGATTCGAACTGAGCTGGGAATACGGCATGGAATATGGAATATTGGTAGTGGTAGTGGGCGGTATATTTTTTTCGCTGCTCCCGTTTCACATTGCTCTCCCTCTCGCAGGGCGCAAAAAACGCAAGTGGATGTGGACGGATGAGCGGATGAAATGGAATGGCAAGAAGCGAACGTTTGAATGGGGCTCCAAATGGTTAAGAGAGCAGCGCAGTCGCCGCCGGCAGCGAGAGAGAGAGAGAGAAAGAGCAGCCCCAACTTGACATTTCCATTTCGCCGCTGCGTTGGCGCTCTGCCCTTATGCTCTCTCTCTCGCGCGTTCTCCCGTTGATAAGCTTGTGTTGAAATCTCAAGTCTCCTCTGCTCTCCCTCTCTCTCTAACCGCTGTGACCTGCCACCCACCACCCCCTTCTTCTCTGCAGTGTCAGCGTATTACGAAATATGACAACAATGCAGTTTGGTCGTCCTCGTTTTCATTCTGCCGACGCAGCGGCTTCTTCTTCTGCAGCCCCATCTCTATCTGCTCTCTGCGTGCTCAGCATAAATGCCAACTCTCCGCTCTCTCTTTCTTCCGCCCCCCAAAGAGAGAGGGAGTGGGGGAGAGAGCGAAAGAGAGTGGGTGGCTATTTGTTTGTTATTTTCTCAGCGCCGCACTTGCAAATTGATTGCATTTTAATAAAGTTCTGCCGTCCCGCTAAAAATAGTCAACTCTCCATGCGGTGGGCGGTGGGAGGGGGCGTGGTCGAGGGAATTTCTAGCCGGGCGCATTCCAAGTGGCAGCAATATATATCGGCAGTTACTAATCCCAAATGCCAGCTATTACGGCAAACTGGTTTGATCGGAAAAGCGTGCCGCGTATGCTCGACTCTCTGCTTCGCTCAGCCAACCTCCCCCTGACCGCCCCGCCCACCGCCGCCCCCTTTTTAAGAGAATGCTTGCGCGCGCTTCTAACTGAAACCGAAATGATTTGATATTTTCCCCACTGCCCCGACTTAAAGTTGAATAATTGTTGCTGGGGTTACCCTGCACTGAGAAAAATAATGCTACAGAAGATCCCAATGGTATTGAAAAATATAATATCACATTCTTAGTTCACAATCTCAAGATATTTGTGATGACATGATCTCTTTTTTCCACGTGTACACTAAGAATGTTACGGAAGATCCCAAAGGAATTGAATAATATTTTATCATATTCTTAGTTCACAATCTCAAGATATCAAGATTTTTCCACGTGCACCATGGCACACGTAACCCACTGGTCAACTGTCTGTAGGAGATCTTGGGATCTCGACCGTTCGGAGTGGGTCGCACTTTGGGTAACCCCCGAGCGGAGGGCGTTACCCCAACCAATCCCAAAGGGGCTGGCTTGGTTATTAGCGGCCATTTGAAGGATCATT
This sequence comes from Drosophila takahashii, assembly GCF_030179915.1. Taxonomy (NCBI): domain Eukaryota; kingdom Metazoa; phylum Arthropoda; class Insecta; order Diptera; family Drosophilidae; genus Drosophila; species Drosophila takahashii. Next base: position 40,151,294 of record NC_091681.1, on the reverse strand, counting down.
AGGCATGCATGGGAAAGATCGTCAATCAAAGTGTGTTTTTGGGAAACGGGAACAATTCCCAGCACCCGAGATTATCTTGGTGGCATATCGCTCTGGCCCAACGAGTTCTTTGACTTTGCAACCGCTGATAATGGGAAAGGATTGAGGGACCGTCAGACTTTGGGTGGCAGATAAGACGTGTCTAGGGAGGCCATTATCTCTACTTTGGTGTTTATGCGGCAGATAAAGACAGCCTTAATCGCTTCATTCAAGTACAAGCAGTTAGTCCCTCGGAGGTTTTCAGTGCTATTTCTTTGAGTTTTAAATAATTCGTTAATAACAAATGGGTATAAAATTGGTAAATTTATAAATGCCAAGATATTGGTGGAAAACCGATATAATATTGTAGAATAAAGGAATACAATTAGCGTAAAAATGCCTTGTATAACCCTTTCATTGATCTTTCCTTGCACGCCTATTTATTGTTTCGCAAGCTCACATTAGTTCAGAAACTAATTTCGTTGGAAACCATAGACAATTACGTTTGTTCTCGGCATGAATCACCCTCGAAATGATTCAGCAGGGCGATCCAAATACATCCCTCGGTTGCCTAGAAGCCGAACCCCCACCACTTTTCGTTAAACCCTGCACTTTAACCAGATAATTTGCATTGCCTCGTGAAACACGGCAAGTGTACAAGTATCTCGTATACTCGCTTGGCTAAGCCCTCTCTCAAGGGGGAACTGCCCGGAGTTCTGTTCTGCGATTTAACAGGTTTGATCCGATCTGGCCGCCTGCCAGGCCATTTACTATACTACTTGGCTTGGATTTTTTCCCGCTACTCAAAGTGCCACACAGCTGAAATAAATTAATTGCTTAATTGTTGTTGCTGCCTTAGCGGCATTATTTGAGATGAAATTTGCTTTTAATTAAGAAACTCTCTAAAGAGCGAGGGCGAGTCTGTTTTACGCTCTTGAGCACTGAGAAAAAACATCGATCTATGGGTTTTAATATTATTGAGTCCATAGATATACAAAATTAATAGAAAATTATGGCTTGATTAATTAAATAATTATTATTGATAGTTAATATAATCTCCTAAAATCGGGGTTAATTTCAAAATTATCTCCCCGTGTATTCTCTGGGCTTTTCAACCTTCAAAGATGCCTGTGCGTGGGGAGTTTTCCACTGCCCATGTGTGCGTCTTTCCATAGGCGAGTGTGTTTTGTTTTTATTTTTATTAGACCAAAGTCGTGCACTTCGTTAGCCAAAAGCTGAGTGAGTGAGTGAAACGCGTTCTGCGTGGGATTCTCTAATACCGATGATGGTGGCTGCTATTTGGGTTTTGGCCGATTCTAAAACTGGTTTTCCACTTGGCCAACTTGCCCATCAAGGAGTCGCCACGAAACGAAATCGAATGGCAGTTGAATAATACGGACAAAAAACAAAAACATAAACCACACACTAACAAAGACTTAAATTGCGCATAACATTTGAATAATTAAGCACTGCCTTTCTCGCCTGCTAAGAGTCGCATTTGTATACATGTATTTATTTTGGGATTACCAGGCCAGGGATTCTCCCCGAGATTCTCCACACAGAAATTCCTAAGCCCGCTTGACCTGAATTCCTCGCCAGCCAGTCTTCAGTCGTCAGTCTTCCCAGGGAAATCTTCCAGCGCCAAGAAGGAAACCTTTTCTTCTGCCCACTCTTTCGGTTTGGATTTCATAATCGAAACGAAAGCTGAGTTGGATGTTGTTTCGAAATCCATTACTCGGATTTCCAGATTGGCTCTTTCCTAGGGATCCTAACTCTGCAGCTACAAATGTATCTGAGTTGGCTGTGCCCTTTTTCCATTCCAGCTTTAACGGGACCCGGACCCAGACGGAACCACTTATGGAGCGGGACAGCGCGAGCATTCCGTCTCTGTCGGAATCTGAGTATCTATGCATCTGTAGCTGTAGCTGCCTTGATTTTCCCATTTTCTCACACTCCAGAGCCGCCAAACGAGGAACGCCAGCGGGCTTGGGACCCCAAAGAAAAGCTGACTCGAAAAAGGGTGCCTATGGGAGAAGAGGGGGAAAAGATGAAGAAATAGGAAACGTAGGAAGATAGAAAAGGTTTTCTCCGCGCAGCATCTTCACTTTTTTTCTGTATATATATGCCGTTTAAAACTTTCAAGTAAAACTGTTTTATTATTACAAAAAAAGAAAATGATAAATTAATTAGAAGCTGACTATTTAAAAATATAACAATTTCAAACTATTGAGCATATAAATACCCCATACCATATCTGACTACCTCTTATCCGTTCAAATCGCGGGAACCGTCGAGAACTGAGAACTGAGGAGAACCGAAGACACCAGCAGCAACAATCATAATTACGAGGTTAACCTTAAGAGTTGACACAAATCCGGGCCACAGAGCCAAAAGCGAGGTACGGCGGCCTCTGGCGCTGTCGTTCCCAGCAATTAACTTCGAATGACACCAAATGCCACCGAGGCACGCCAACAGTCGACCAACTCGCCAAGTCGCCATCAACATCCACCCTCCACATCCACCATCCACTGAATCTACTGAATCTACCGAATCCAGAGGAGCCGCTTCATGCCGCCCACCATCGGATCGCAATTGCAAGTGAACGGCAACTTTGATGCCGCCCACAAAGCGACAAAGTTGCCATACCCTCGCCAAAGGGTATCATTATTTGCCAGCCTCTACAAGGTAGTAATTACATCTTCCATGGGTTAGGACGACATCATTAAAACCATTTGGGTACTTGAAGGTTTCGGATTGGAATTGATTTAGTGTTATGATCTGTTAACCGAATTAAAGTGGTAAATGGAAATCATTCGCTAATAAATACACGGTCATCATGAACAATATTAAAATTAAACCAAAATTAAAATATTATTGCTTGAGATATGAAATATTTACCTCTTTTATTTCCTACTATATAAATACGACTATTTAAATAAAAACCCAAAAAAAACTATACTATATAAATTTTGTTGGAACTTAATATTGCTAATCCTTAATCTTGAAATATTTTTGTTATTTTTGTTTTCATAATGTAAATCTTTAGAGTATTCGAAGTTCCTATCTTTCATCTCAGTTTCGGTTGTTTCTCTACCCGCTGCTGATGATGTTGATGTTGTTGATGATGCTGTTGATGCCTGCTGATGATCTTAGCTGGCTTTGGGCATGGGCAGTTTTGCGGTTTATTTGATCAGTGTTCGACTAGCATTCCATCGATTTGTATGTAGGACTAGCCGACTGGGCGAAAAGGGAGAGAGACAGTGGATAGGCAGTGGCTAGGGTGAGGGAGACGGGAGATGGGAGATCGGAGATGGGAAGACTTACAATTTTGTAACGATCGAGAGATATATATCTGTGTATCTGACAGAGGTTCCCTTGTGAAGTGCAATTGAAACACTGTGTGAATTTTTCAAGCGCCAAGCTTTCGATGCTCGAGTATGTGTGCCTGTTTCTGTTTAGAAGTGTGCGAGTGTGAGAGGGCTTGTGACTTTGTAACTCCATCTAATGCAGAGGGAAAATTGTCATTATTTTGCAAATATTAAAATATATTAAATATATACTTAAATTAAAAAAATGTGATTTTTACTATCATAAGAGACTAATCTTAAATTTAAAAAAGTATCTTTTTAAGCCAGTTAAGCTATATTTCACCAAAATATCATTATTTTAGAGTATGATTTTTACAAACACTTGTAGTATCCATTTTGTAATCCAATAAAAACTAATCCTAAATTAAAAAAACTCTCGTTCTAAACCAGTTTGGCTACATTTTACCAAAATATCCTTATTTTAGAATAGGTTACAAATAATATAGGTACCAAAAAATGTGATGTTTACTACCATTTGTAGTATTTATTTTGTAATCCATTAGAAACTAATCTTAAATTTAAAAAACTATCTTTTTAAACCAGCTTAGCTACATTTTACAAAAATATCCTTATTTTAGAGTAGGCTCAAATAATATAGGTACCAAAAAATGTGATTTTTACTACCATTTGTAGTATCCATTTTGTAATCCATTAGAAAATAATCTTAAATTTAAGAAACTCTCTTTCTAAACCAGTTTGGCTACATGTTACCAAAATATTCTTATTTTAGAATAGGCTACAAATAATAGAGGTACTAATATTGAATCGCACCTCCTTGATGTACCTATGATGAATCTGGTTCCACAGTGATGGACTGTTTCCCTGTGTTTCTCTCCGTGTATGAGCCTTGCTTGGCCACCACTCCCTACTTCGCAACCTCCCCCCGAGAAACCCACGATCCGCGTGGCTCATTCAATTCAAATGGCTCGTGATTTCGTAAGCCCGCTTTTGTTGTTGCCCCGCTGGGAGCTTGTTGCTTTTTATGTTTGTTGTCGCTGCTGCAGCGGATTCAAGATTCAAGATTCGAGATTCGAGGCCATCGAGCGACGACTGCAAGTGCGACTTTGGCTGCAGTTAGACGCCAAGAGATTTGCAGCATTTTTCTCCGTCTCCGTCTCCATCTCCGTCTGCGTTTTTGTTTCTTTTTGTGTGGCGTGATGACCTTGAGCCGCTCATTTTAGCCAAGTGGCCAAGTGTGAGTGTTGGCCAAGTGGCTGACTTGCCAGCAACAGTCGGTGTGTGTGCGATATGCGACTGTGTGTGAGTCGGTTACCCAGTTCCAGTTACTTTTGCCAGCTCTCGCTCGAGCATTTTATCTTTCTCCGCAGCGCTGGCCACTCAAAGTCGAGGCAAAGAGTCAATTACAACAAACTGGATAGTATTGCGACCCGGGGTCGGGCCAATCACACAACCCTTACAGCCATTCTATTTCGAATTATACCCATGTATCAAACCAGTTGGTAGTTGTCCGATGCGAGATTGTCCAAAATATTTAGGCACATTTTAGCTTAGCTTTGCTTTTTCAATCTCATCCCTGTACAAAGCTAAAAAATAAAATAAATTTGGAGTCTTAAAAAATTTCTGTATAAATTAGCAGGATGTTTCAAACAAGTTTGGCCATTATCTTTTGTATTTGTTGTTCGATTGGAGTAAGTCTGGGAAGAAATGAATGCAAACTTTTAGATACTAAACTTTATCCTAAAAAGATCCTAAGACTCAATGCCACTCCAATTCCATCGGCGGCCTTATCCCAAGGAACAACTAGCATTGAGGTCGATTCTATGGAACCCATGGTAGTAACAATTCAAGTTCAGTACCTAAATTACTCGTAAATCCCTTCGCAGGAAGCACAGGAAACTTCTAGAAACCCTTTAGCCACGCCCACCCGGGAGTCCCAAGAATGGAAACAAGTAACGTCCCTTTACGAGGTTCTAGCTCCCACTCCCAATAGGGATAGATCCCGCGTGAAGAGATTTCTGGGTGGATTGGCACCTGGTCTCCGCTTATTTCCGGTTAACGATGGCTATGGCAACCCAGCCAAGCGGCGGTCGAGAACGAAGAACCCGAGGCGGCTCAAGGATAAGACGACCAAGAAATCGACCCAAATGGCTAAATTTCGGGCCGAAGGTGAAGACGATGAGGCGGGCGAGGCAGGTGATGCTAGACAGGCAGAGGCAACTACGGGAGCCTTCGTGCGTCCAACGGAGCTGACCATTTCCATTCGCAAAACGGACAAGTTCGGCCAGTGGGTCTACAATCCCTGGGGCGCCACCTTCGGCAAAGTGTGGCAGGACACCCGCTTCCATGTGAACCACCAGAGCCGAATGCCCCGCCTGCATATCGACTCGGACCCCGGCATGGACTACTATCCCGATGACGAGGGCATAAGCACCGTCTGCCTGGGCCGCTCGACCGTCTACAATGTGCCCAGGATCATGAAGTATTTGACGGGCAAGCGGTATCGATCGCCCCACGTGAAACGGGCTATTTGGATGGGTTACCGCCGGAACATCTTCAAGCTGGGCAGGTCGGAGGAGTGCCGCACGATGAACCTCACCGAGTGGCTGCCGTTCCAGGAATGCAATCTCAGACGCCACCAGCGGATGGAGTACGTGCTTTACAAGTATCCCAAGCACCAACTGTAGTTTTATTTATTTTTTAGCCATATTTTGTGAACTCCTTTTAACAACAGTTCCTTAATAAACGCCTTGTAATATTATGTGGAAAACTATATGTGGGTCATCAGCTCGAACTTATGGTGGGTAAAACTTTAAAATGGATAATAATTAAATTTACTCTGGACATTTTGAAAAGGGGATGCATACTTTACTTGCATTCATTCGATAAAAGCACTCCTTGACTTTTCGTTCACAGTGTTTTAAAAGTGATTTCTTAAAATCGCCTTTTTTTATTAGCTGTTGTGGAAAATGTTGAATCTAAATTTGCTGGTTATTCTGGGCCTTTGTTGCCTAATCAATGTAAGTCGCGACCTTACTCTTTATTTTCTTTGGCTAAATCCGCTTTCTTCCAAAGACCTTGCCCGTGCAGAAAAGCGTGCCTATTGTTTTATCGGAGAATCAACGAAACCAGACTTTGGTAGATCCCTCTGCAGCGTTGGACAGAAAATTGGTAGCGGAGTTCGGACTCTTTGGAAAACTAATGCCAATGGTGGCAACGAAGCTTCCGGATAAAATAGATACAACCAAAATAGCTAGTACTCGACCTCATGGTAAATGGATCTCTCTGGCAGATCCGCCCGTCCTCGAAAGTGATTTATATAACTTGGCTAAGAAATTGGTAGTGAAATCGAAGCCGAAGTCTGGATTGGGCCTCCGACTTTTCGGTAACCACGGGTCCATTTCGACTTCGAGGGTTTTGGGTACCGTTAGCCCAACCCTAAAGGATTTTCCCCGCCCACCTGCCAAGAGAAAGTTCCCTAACTTTTGGAAAAAGTCGGAAGAAAAAGAAGCGACTGACGTTGATGAAAGCTTAAAGGGAAAGGAAAGCGAAGGGACTGAAGCAGGTAAGAATTGCTTAGATTTATTGCCGAATCTTATACAATAGTAAGGGTATTTGCCAAAAATAAGGACGTTACAGCTTTGTCGGTTCATAATATTTTAAAGAGTTTTATAAATAAGTAGAGCTATATTGTAATTTTCATCTCTAGAAGCCGCTGCAGATCAGCATAAAGGAAAACGACCTCGCTACCGAGGAAAAGGATTGCGGAAAAAAACAGGCGACGGAAAATTCGAGGGCTATGAGGTCACGGAACTAACTGTCCAAGTGCCCAACATGCAGACCGATCGACATGGGAACTGGGTGTACAATCCGTGGGGAGTGACATATGGCAGACCGTTCATGGACCCGCGATTCACGAAGGGCTGGGATGCCGGAAAGCACGGCGGGGTTCGCTACCGAGTCGAAGAGGAAAGTGGGTTGGCTCACGCTTACCTTCCCCATCGCGCACCGATGAGCACCGTGTGCCTGGGCAGATCCACCATCTACAACTACCCCAAGGTCTTCTTTTGGCTCAACCGGATGATTCACAACGTCTCCTTCGACCACCGCACCATCTGGATGGATCTGCGGCGCGAGCTGTATGTCTATGGCAGATCGGAGGAGTGCCACACGGTCAACTACACGGATTGGCGCGAGTTCCAGGAGTGCAGCCTGCGCCGGAACCAGCGGATGGAGTACATGATTCCGCAGTATCCACTGCACCAGATTGGCTACCGGAAGTACTACCACAAGAAGCAGGCGGCGGGCGGGCAGATCGAGGATGACGAAGATGAGTTCGGCGATGACTTTTAGGGCTCGCTGTATTTTACCAAATGACGAAAATATAAAATGGTACTTGTCTCGGGAAAAATAGTGTTGTTAATGGGTTTTAAAAACTTGGAATGGTAAATAGTTTTTTATCTGTATATTTCATTTACTTGAGTCAACTGTACTTTTCCAACTGTCAAAATATTGGAAGGGCCAACAAAATTAATGTTCCACATTCGGGGTCGATGGAATTGAAGGGAGTACGTTTGGTCGTAAGATGCCTGCTGATTGTAAGTTGATTTGGCCTTTTTTACCCTAGAGGCTTTAACCATCCGTAAGTCTAGATTCTTGGCTTAGTTGTAGCTCAAGCGATTCCTGAGCCCGCTCACCACCTCCAGTCCGATTTGATGGTGAGCAGGTATGGTGAATTGCTGGGGCCTCCGAACTTTGTCCTGCTGCCCAAGGATGATGGTGAGGCCTACGATGACAATATGGAGGGCGATGGCGGAACCGTTTTGGAGGGCTTCGACGAGGGCGGTGGAGAAGATTGCGATAAACTTCCCTACGGCCCGACGACTCAGGGAGGCAAAGACCAGTTGACTCCCAACTGGGTTTTCTCTATCCCTCTGAGTGTGTTCATCATCCAGCTTCTATCATAAATGAGTCAGATAGAAAAGGCTTTTGTTTACCAACTTTAGTTCTTATTCGAGAGAAAGAAGGGGAGAAGAAAGTGCCAAAGTGCATTGTAATTTTTCCATCCAAGTTTTCTGCTGTCGCAGTTGGTTTCTTGTGCGTTTCGTGAAATTGTCACAACCACAACCGATGACCTAATTACCCGCGGGGCTCTTGGGCACACATCCAAGCTATGGGGTATATTCTTTGGGGGCCTGTTCTTGCCTTCGTCGCTTCACGTTTACTGAGTTAGCAAGAAATGCCGCGAATGTTGCAACAGCAGCGATTCAAGCTTTTCCACCACATGAGACATACATGTTGGCCATCCGAAAATCGAGCGAAGCGAATTTCGCAAATAATTGGAGCAGTTTGCCAACGCTCACGTTTTGGTAAAGGCAAGGTAACACTTGGCCAAGGTAAACCCAGCTCTGATTCGATAGTACCCAGTCACATGTGTGGAAAAAAACACGCGAAACGAAGGGAAAAACTCGGAAATCGATACCCGATGTTATTGCCTCCTTATCGCGTAGGAGAAGGAGGGAGGAGGGAGGATGGGAATGAGTCCTGTTCACGATTAGCCGAATCGATAAGGCAAATCAACACTCGATAAGCGTCCTGGGACATGGGACACACCACACATACCCGTTCTTATCGCTGCCAGGAGTTATGTGAGTGTATCTGCACTGAAAAATAACATGATTAACTTTGTTCAAGGGATGATGAGATAATATTTTTACGAGATATCAACTTGTAAGAAAACATTTTTTAAGATTTGGTTTTGGAAACAGAATAGAAATTTTAAACAAGAATACGTACCATAACAAATGTTATCAAAATTTAAAATTTGTAACTATATCTTTTAAAAATAATAATTTCATTCCCCCAGTGTCTAAGGTCAAAAGTGTAGTTGCTGTAGCCACACATCCTGGCATGACTCGCTTTCGATTCACTGATACGACACGATAAAATCATAAAAAAAATAAATATTGGACTTATCGTTCGATATTTAGGACCTAAAAGGAACGCCTGAATAATGAGCCTGCTATCAGTGGGTCTTTTTTCTGGGGGCGTTGACCAGGCCCGAAGTCTCTTATCAGCTGGGCGCTGGGGAGGCGAAGCCCGAGGGCCGCAAGTCTGGGACATTGTCCGGCGATGACTTTAAAATCCTCCCAGAAAGTCGAGGGGCGGAAGACCCGCAGAGGCTTATCACAAAAACCGGGCGACGAGCGTAAATAATACAATGTGGAAGCAGAAGGAAATGCCGGCGCGGAGAAGGAGGCGCGGAAGAGGCATAGTTTTTCCTCGGACTCCACGGGAAAAGCAGGAGAAAAACGTGCGATAGGCCAAGGGGCAAATGAGCTGAAGGAAAACACAGAAGAAAAACAAACCTTTGGCGCTGGCAAAGTGCATTCGCCTCACCACGGAATGGAAGTCAGTGCCAGGAGTTGAGGAATGCATTTGGAAAAATGTTAAAAATTAACTTACAAATTAAAATGATTTTCAAGTTGGAGAAAGAAAAAAACAAAAATCGTAGAAGTTACAAATATTGATATAATTAATCATTAAACCATAAACTATTTTGTGATTTTTTGATATATGTATAGTTAATGTTTTTAGAAGAATTTGTTTACTATTTCATAAGGTTTCTCTCTCGTTCTAAGTAAATACATATATTTTGTATTTGATAGGAACTGCAATCAGGATCGAGTATATGACCTTTTCTCTCAGTGTAAATTATTGTGGATGTCTAGGACGAGGGGAGAGTGGTGGAGGTGAAGTGGACAAGTGATAAAGCAAGGAGAAGGCAGAAGAGCGCCGCGTAGAATCCATTAGCAGTCGCTTGGAACGGAATGGATAGAAACTCCCGATGGGTGGGGAAAATGGGGAAATAGGAAAGTGGGGAATCGGGGAAACGAGGGGGGAGCAGGCGGCAAAAAGTGCATGTGAATGGGAATGGAAATGGGTGCATGTGGAGTTCGAGTCCGCCAAGTGGCAACCAAGTGCATCCCGACTCCTCTTTCTCTGCTCTCCATTCTCCTCGCCCTTTCTTTTTTGTGGAAAGGGTTCAATGCTCGATTTCTTCTAGCTGCAGCGGTTGCCATGGGAAAACTCTGTAGCAAATGCCTCCGAGCAGGATCAACCCCCAATTACGTTCAATTAAAAACTCGAACAAGCTGTTGTGTAATTTGTGAATTCTGCGGGTAAAGGATCCCTATCCCTCCGAAAACGCGGTCTTGATTGCCTTAATTGGGGTCGAGGCAAATTCAATTCAAGAAGTTCCGCCACCGAAAAATTTAGAATCACTGGGTAACACGCGTCCGGCGGCATGTCGGATTTTATGCAGGATCCGCGGATGCTAACGATTCGGGAGTCGACTTTTCGATGAGGGCAGGATCAATAGTCCTGGGAACGAATAAATTTAGTTAAAGGCCTCGCTGTTGGTAAATTTCTGGAAATAAAAAAAAAAGTGGAATTAAAAATACAATTCAAATTTTGTAATACAAACTTAGAAGCTTACGATCCTCATCACTTTTGGATACACCTAAATTAATAAATTTGTTGATATATTTTTGAAAAAGTATAAAGTGTAGAATTCTTTGACTTAAAATTAAATACTTTTTATTGATTATGGTTGACCTATTTTCAAAATGCTTTTTGCTCTTTGACTCTTTTTTCAACCAACAAACCACCCCAAAAAAATCGCTCCTCAATTTGTTCATCTAATTATAAACAGTCATCGAGTTGAGACGATCCTCGACCGAAGTTCAATGATCCCGATCCCAGGCAAGAAAAACCTGAAGGAAAAATGGTAAAGAACAAAGAAAACGGCGAACAATGACCGGGTAGACAAAGGGAAAGAAGATGGGAAAAGGGCCTGCAGATAGGGTACATCCTATACCCAGGAAAGAAAAGGCAGAAAGCCTGAAAGTCAATGAAATAAAACAAAATAAAGACAATGAGGCTGATGAGGTTAGAAAAGGACGCTCGCCACTCACGTGGACCGAATGCTGATGATCCTCGAGATGTGCGTGCTGCGATACGCGTGTGTTCCTGGAATAGCAAACAGGACACGCCCACGCCAACGCCCTTTTCTCAAGGAACACAAGGAACTTGATCCCGCAGGAATCCCGAATCCGAATCTCAATCCCAACTCTAGTTGGTGTTGAGTAATTTGTGCGCTGCTAAGATAAAAATCTGTTAAGCGGTTACCAAACATAAACAGAGTCCAGGGGTTGAAGAGATTACGGCGGCACTCGGAGAAAGTTGTGGTGTATTTAAGAAATGTTTTGTAAATAAATATTAGGGGGGTGAATTTTTTATACAAAGATTTGTTTGTAATAAATTAATGTTGCATTTAATAAGCAGGTGGTAATTAAAATAATTGTTTTTTCAAACTAAACAAATATGTATAAGATTTATCCTGGGCATTTTTCCAAGTGCATCCTTTACTTAACCCCTGGTGCGTGGGGGTGTGTGATCGGTAGCTCCTTCTGGTCGAATGCAGGCGGTCTATTTTCGGCCGCCGAATCGGGGCACTTAAGGCTTTATGTGGGTCCTTGCCGGGGGTTGCGATGGCTGGGTGACCTTCCCCTGTTTTTGGGGGTAACTTCGGCGCTGCTATTTGTGTACTCCTGCATGGCAGTCCAGGGGTTTGTCAATCTTCATTACGATTTCCATAAACAGCCCGCAGATTGCAGGCGGCTCCTTCTGGCAGGACAATTGCCGCAGATTGAAAGTTCCCACATGGTCAACAATAAATCAATTGAACGATCCCCGGCAATCACTTAACTTTTGAGGCTCGGGAACTTTTCTGTGTGCGCTCAATGAAGCGTCAGTGATAAATTGATCGGGATTCGGGATTCGATATTCAAGAAGGGAACGAAGAAAATCTTTTTCAATTAATTTACCATTAGGATGCCAATCACACGCTCTGCCCCAAAAATAGAAACGATCTTCGATATTTTCCGCCTCTATTTTTATGCAAAAGAGTCAGTCAGTCAGTCAGGTAAGGAGAATGCTCTTTGGAGCGAATTCCTGTTCCTTTGTCTATCCACAAATTGCCGACAGATACACACACACACACACCGCAACGAGCAAATTGCATTTTTATCTATTTTCTATTTTTACTTGGAAAATACCAGCATCGCGGCAAATGCAGCTGAGAACGCGCGGAGGATTATAAGACCCATCATCGACGTCGCCGCTTCCTTCCTGCCTTCCTGCTGCCGCCGCCCAAATAGCTGTAATAATAAAGCCGATCTCTCCCTGTTTTCAGTTTTCAGTCTTCAGTTCTCTGCTTTCTGTAGGATGCGACAAGAAAAGCAGGAAAAACTCCTTGGCCGCTCACACAGATACACACAGGCACCACTGCAGGCGCACAGTTGTCGTTGTCCTATCCCAAAGACCGAAGATCGTTCTCCCCCAGACTCCCCAAGTCAGTGATGTCTGACTGGGTGTTTTCCCGCCAGATCTGTCCTTTTAGAAGCAATTATATATAGGAAACTCAAATCTAAAACTGAAACAACTGATTTTAAATATCATAATTATTATTTATGAAGTATTTTATTTCAGGTAAGGAAATAGTTATGAATGGGTAAAAAAAAGTAAGGGCTTGCCTTAATAACTAGTAGTAAAACAGTTGGGAATTATTAATCTAGCTTTTTTAATTTATTTACAATTCATAAATTTAACAATTAAATTTTTATGTTACAAATATTTTTCATGTGTTAGTCTATACAAATTTTATTATTTTCTTTTACTTTAAAAATATTACCAAATCATATAGGTTTTTCCTAGGTTTTTCTTCTCTCACCTCTGTTTATCCTTTTGGAAAATAGGCTGGCTGGCATCTCTGCTGCCTGCTCCTCTGTTTTCGAGTTCAATGAACCCCCGTCACCTCTTGGGGCAGCGTTGCATTGCTGCCTCTGCCTCTTTCTCTGCCGAAGTCGACTGCAACTGCAACTGCAACTGCAGCGGAGTCGGAGCCACACAATCCTTTTTCTCTGGGCTTTTCCCGTGGCACCCTTCACTTGATCTCTGCTGATCTCTGCCTGCCTCTCCGTCTCCGCCCAGCTGGATGCGGAATGTGGTCGTGGCTGCAGTTGCCCCATGTTGTCGAGACGCTCTGCCCAAAGGAGCCGCGCAGGAGTTCTCAAGGGTTCCGATGCGATGCGATTCGGATCGGTTTTTGGCTGGGGGCTTTGGATTTCACTTCGTGTGGGGAAATGTAAACACCGCCGTCATCATAATCGCTGTCAGCCTCTCAAGGCTGCCTGCCCCGTTGGTGGTGGTTTGTGTATCCCTTTCGGTCCTCGTTTTTTCCTCGGAATGCCCCGCTTGTTTACTCAAATGTATATTTGATCTTCAGCTGGGGTAATTTCTTCGTTCTTCGTGTCTGCCCCGTGAATTTCGAATTTCGAAACTGAAGTGCACTTGTGTTTATCAGTAAAGGATTTTTCAAGGAATCACCCAGAGGGGCAGCCAGCGTTTTTTGCTGATCCCATGACATTTCTCGGCACTGGGGGGATCACATTTTCTTGGGGTACAGTTGCTTTTGGATTGAGTAGAAGGGTTGGGGATTTGTTATTGCGGCATTTGAAAAGGCGAATCAAGTTTCTATCAGTTAAGGTTTCTATAAGTTCGTATATTGTTATCTGATCAAAGATTGAATTTTTGTAATTAATTACAATAAAATATAATTTAATATGAACATGGCTAGTAGACAGTTTTTAAATTAATATAATATTAATATTAATAAATATATATTCATCGACAATTTGTTAACTTTAATATTTAGATTACTGATAAAAACTCAGTATACCCACGATCCTGTGCCGAAATTTCAAAATATCAATCACTGAGCTCTCCTTGAAGGAAACCTTTTCGACTCGAGGTCCCAAGGCACCCCAAGTACAGTCACCACAAAGAGTGGAGCGAAAGGATCGGCCAGGGTCCACTCCACACACACACACACAAACGAACGAGAGTGAAGCGATGGAGGGAGAAGAAAGAAATCACCAAACCAAGGGGAATTTCGAGGGGCAGGAGGTCTTCTGTGGACAGGAGTCCTCCGTCCTCCATCCTCCTTCCTACACACACGTACACGATTGGCGATTATTCATGACTTTATGGACTGGGTAGCAGGACATTAAAATTGCTTTTACGCCAACTCATCGGCCAGAGGATCAAACTGGTTCTCGGGCGCTTTGTATGCCACTCACAGTCGTCGGATTGAGATTCAGATTCGGTTTGGGATTCAGTCCTCAGTCCTCAGTCCGCAGTCCTCCGCACTGCAAAGTCAACACAGTCCTCATTGCTCAGCCGCTCCTTGGAAGTTGGAAGTTGGAATCTGGTGAAACCAGTTTGCTCCTCCTCCGCTGCGGTCTCGCACTCCTCTACCTGTTGAGGGTACCTCGCGGATCCCACGAAAAAAGGGATACATCGCATCTGAGAGATATGTTTATCCAGTACGAGTGTATGGGTATCTGTATATATTGCCTTTCGACGCAATCGCAATCCTTTCGTCCTCGCCACCATCGCTTCTTCTCGATTCTTGCCGCTCGTTAATTGTGTCGTTTTTGAAATGGGGGTTCCATTTTCGATTCTTCGGCTTTTTCGGGTTTCGCTTTGTTTTCCTTGGGATTTTTGTGAGCTGTGTTTACTTTCGGGTTTTGGTTTCTGTACAGTTTCGAAAGTTGCCAGGGAGTGGAGGACTGGAGGCACCGAGGTGACCTGAAATTGGAGCAAGGAATGATGCCGACTAACTGACTAACTGACTGACTGACGGGAAGTTATTTCCCATATCAGCAGGATGCACTGGAGAAAACTAATCATGCCTGTGTAAATAAGTTGGGAATTTAAAAGGAATCTGAAAACTATATTATTGTATTATATTTTAGTATCCCCTAAAATATTAAAGCTATGCATTTCAAATATTTGTATAACTCTTGAATGATTATCCAAAATAAAGGTAATTTATTGTTACCTCAAAAAGATCATATTTTTTTTCAAGGTAGGTACTTTTAAGGAGTGTTCGGTTAAGGATTGCCAGAGATCCTTAACTCTTTCGCAACCGAAGCCCTGCAATCTGCATGTTGGCTTACCTTCCCATCCTCATAACGAAGGAATTTGTCAACTCTCTTTGTGGATGGCGACTCCGTGCTGTGCATAATAAGTTGAATGAGACTTTTTCACTTCATAACGCGCATAAAAAGTTCCTCTTTTTGCGAAGTAGGTCTGGGCTTGGGCTGTAAGTATGGGCATGGGTATGGGAAGGGGTCTTGGCTTGGAGCTTGGACCATTCTTGACTGGCCCTCTCAACCTCCCAAGTGACGACGGAGAAAGGCACTTGAACTGCACTCTTTTTCTTCCATTCCTCATTTTCTTTCTTTTTGCAGGCCTGTGTCTTCTTTGGCCTTTGCATTGTTACGGGAAAATTGTGCGCATGCGCAAATGCGATCAAGAGCAAGATGCGGAGGACAGGGAAAATCCCCGCCGACCGCAGCAGGAAAAACAGAGCAAAAGGCCGCGCGCGCGAAATGTAGGAAAATATTGTGTGAAAAGTCGGTCCGGATGGGTGGATAGGTGGATAGTTGGTTAGAGAGTTGAATGCCCGACTCTTTCTAGAGGAGGTGACGTTTGGTTAATGAAGGGTTTTGCTAGGTCGTCTTTCCGTTTTCCCTGCCCCAACATTTTCCTCCTCCCCTCCGTTTTTGGTAAGTGGGAAGCCTCACCTGTCGGTGGCAGGCCAAGTTCTCAGGATCGCCGCCTGGGAAAGCACTTAAATGGTTATTCATGCCCAGCTTAGCCAGCTTTTCCTCCTCTGGCCAAGGAAATTGTCTCTGTCGCTCTGGCTCGATCTGTCCATTGCGGTTTTCCGCGGGCCTCTCAGTTTGGCTGCAGGAAGCTGTGGCAACCGCAATCTTGGCCTGGCCCGTATACGTAATTCGCCCGACCAAGAAGGAACTCGCGCTCAAACCACATTTGCCAGTTGCGAGTGGGTCTAGGCAATGTCAGGCATCTGCTGCTGTTGCAAATTGCTGAAGGAAACGCACGAGTGCCGCAGGAGAGAGTTGGCAGCAGCACTAGTAGTATTAGCCATGTTGCACTGAGAAAAAAATGGTCATTCTGTACGTGCAACTAATTATCTAACTGCTTTTAAATCTTACTAAAAGTTAATGCAATCATAAGTATATCTGTGTGAAAATATGTATAAAATGTTGAACCTTTTTCCCTACACAATGCCTGTGGTAAATTTCTGGTATTTACTATATGCTTTTACCATGCAATACTAGTAAAATTAGATTTTTCCGAATTCTTTCGATCATCGTTTCATATCAAGTTTTTTTGGGAGTAGGTTACCAAGTCTTCTTTCTTACAGCCATAGTTACCAGTAGTAAAATAGGGGACACCTAATTCTCCTTCTTAAATATTAATAGAACAAGTTGAATAATTTTCTCCCTGTGCAGCGACAGTTGCTCTCTTTTGGTTCATTCAACCCGACAGACACGAGAGCCTTCCAGCTGGGGATAGCTGGAGCTGTGGAGCTGCGGACTATGGAGCTATGGCCATGGCTATGGCTGCATAGATGGATGAATGGCTGAATGGCTGGATGTGTGGATGGACGGATGGTTCTGTTTAGCCGCTCGGTTTCTAGCTGCTTGGCTGACTGCAGTGGGCAGAGCAGCAGGCGCAGCTACTGAAACACTGAAACTGCAGCTAATATTGCCACTGGGAGGTAGGTTCGATATGACCACACCACATGCCAGCAGAACCAGAGAGGACTTGGATATACTTGGATATCTTGGGCAGTGGCCCCCTGTTTTGGCCTCGAATTGCAAAAGCCGAAAGCATGTTTTACAAATGGATTTCATGTTCAGTGCGTTATGTTTCTCGGAAAGGATTTCTTGTCATGGCCATGTCTGGTCGTCGATCGTCGTCGTCTTGGCTGGCTGCTTGCGAAATAAACTCAAATGAAATGCAATGAAATGAAATGCGACAAAGGCCGTAAGCAGGGGCATTCAAATGGCCAGTGAGTCGTTGACACGCCGCTTAAAAAAAAACAGAAGTTCATCTGCGGGTGAAGAAGGGACAAAGAACTCGGTCTTCTTCGGAGGAATCCCCATCCCATACCACCGTTTTCAGATCCTGCCAGTCCACCTCGGTGGTCAGTCAGTCTGTAATCTCCACCACATCCAGGTCAAATGCATGTCAAAGTCATTAAAATGAAACGAAGCCGAGTTCTTGGCTCCTGAATCTCGAGGCAATCTTTCTGGATTTCTGACTTCGAGGAAGGGCCGCGGGCACGGAACACAAGGAGTGCGTAATAAAATGCAATCAAAATGAAGAAACAATCGTTTTATGGCTTTCCCACAACGAAAAATTCGTCCAGAAAATGTTTTATGTATCAGGAAACTGCGAAGGGTTAATGACTAAGGGACCTTTTGCCGAGTCGCGCTGCTGGTCGAATATTTCAAAGGAAATGTTTTCAGAACCGATCTGAAGATAAGGGAATATGGCGAAGGAGCGAGACCATAATAAACCCTCCAAGATAAATATACAGCGCTTCCATTGATACAATACATTGAATTCAATTGAAGCTGAACAAAAAACAAAAAGCTGGGCATAACAAAAAACGTTATATTACCCTAGCAAATTTGTTGATAAATAAAAATGTTGGTTCCTTTGTTATGAAATGACTTTTGTAATGCAACATTTTCTTTTATTACCCAAAAATGATTTTTAACGAAAAATAAAAATGTTCAGATCTAAAAATATGATTTCCTAAAAGTGTTTTCTTTAGTCCCCAAAAAGAATCCAAAATCTGTAAGACGCGGTATTTTTACACCCTATCACCCAAAATAATAAATCCTTTCATTTTCCGGATGTTTTAAGAAATGTATTATTTTTGACCCTTTTTATATTTTTTAAAAGGGGTTACATCATGATTTTTTGCGAAAAGAGGTTAAAAATAAAAATGTTTTGGTTTGATTGTCAATAGATTGGAAATTTATTTACGAGCTCAACAAGGTATGACACTTAATATTTGGATTATTATTTCCATTGTGTCGAAAATAACGAACTGGATTAAGTTATAAAATGATACTTTGTAATGTAAAATTTTTATCAGGAATAAAAAATTCTCCATCTTTTTAAACCCCGTTTCGCCTTAGGGCTCCGAAACATACAGTATGCAAATTAAAGAGAGCGGCAATCAAAATTCAACTCCCGTTCCGAAGGATTGATCGCCACGTCCCGTCGGATGACATATTATTTAGCAAATTGAAAATATCTTTCGGTTGGCAATTCGCACGTTACAATTACCTCTTTCTCCGCGGATCCCCCCGAAAACCCCCGTCCCTGCCTTGTTTTTGCACCCTCTAAGCCCCCGAAGCGGAGCGAAAAGGGATCGCGTTTATTGTTTTCTTCCATCGCGAGCTGCTTTTTTTCTGGGCTGGGCCCACTGCTGCCTGCACACACATTGGAATGCAAATCAAAAGGGGGAAATGGGGAGGGGGGAGGGCTATAAAAGTATCCTCTGATGATACACACACTCACTCGAAAGCGGGAGAAACGCGCAGCCAGAGAATAAATAACTTTGCTGAGATCCCCCTTCGCGGCATTTGCCAGTGGATACACACGGCTGACTCTGACAGCGATCCTCGAGGTCTGGACTCCGATTCCATCCCATGCCATCCTATATCCCATCCCATACCATCCCATTCCATCCCAGCGAAGGCAGTTCCAGTACCCTGCACCCTGTGGCGGACCAATTGTGCCAAGGTGGCACGTCCTCGGGTAGCATGGGTAGTATGCTCCCTGCTCTCCCTGCTCTGATATTTTGTTCGGTTCCCGATGCCTTCCAGCAAGTGCTTGAGATTTCCTATATACATGCCACGGCCTTCTGCACTGGGAAAAAACTGTTATGACAATTTATATTATCATGTTTTTAATCATTTTTAGTTTTTATGAATAGTATTTAAGACCTTAAACTATTTTCTATATAATTTTTTATTTAATTTAGTTTTTATTTTTATTTTATTTATTTTTTATTTTATTATTTTTTGTTTTTATTTTTTTACAGTTATTTAGTATTTATTTTATATTATGTTTTTTTTATCTTAGCGTTACAAGTTGTACAAACTTATGAATTAGTACGCTAGTCACTACAATTAAATAGGTTACATTTTTAGTTTTAAGTACTGAATTTTTTGCAGTGCACCTACCCCACTCCTTGAAGCTCCCCCATACCGGCGAGTCCCCGGCTGAGTGGCTTAAAGTGGCGCAACAGATAATGAAAGTCAATGTCTGTGCAAGGGTACAGGATACGCTGTTTGCTCACCTCCCCTCCATTCCCTTCGTTCTTCCCGATGCCTTCGCCCTGTTGCCTGTTTCTTTGGGTTCTTCTCCTTTCCTCTGGTCTCTCTGTTTTCTTTGCCCCTGGTAAATACGATATATCGGGGGGCAGAGATACCATAACACAGCGTACAAAGAGCTGGCTTTGTGCTCGGTGCCCCGAGGGGTGGCAGGCGGTGCGGGGAGGGACGTGGACGACCATCGCCATCTTCGTGACTCGCTGTAATTTCCTACAATCTCTACAGTTTTCCCATTGTCCCGTAATTACATCCAAGTGTCCTGCCAGAGTACAGTCGCTACTCAAATAGCATACCCCTCCACTCGACTTGAGTTATTTGCTCGTAATCCCCAGTCCAACGGCCAGGTGTTTGTGTCAACGTCCACGTCTATTTGAAGAGGATCGAGGATCGAGGCAACCCTCGAGATCTTGAGAAACATCAAATTGTATCTAAATACGTCTGCGATTGATCCTTGCTGCGGGGCAAAGGATCGAATCGGAACGTGGGAAGAATGGAGCAAAGCAAAAAGGGGAATGATTTTGTATTCCTGTGTGAAAGAGTTGCGTTCCGCAGGATAACCAAGCGACGAAGTCAAGGGCCATTAGGCCGGGAGCCTGGCGAAGAAATCAAAATAAAAATTTAATTTCGAATTGGTTCCCCCCGCGCAACCCCTCCCTTCTTTTTAAAGCAACAGATCATGGGAAATATTTCTCGATTGCCCCCGAAAACCAGTTGAACGAGCCCTGTGATTGCAGACTGGGTTTTGTTTTTTACGAGGGAGGGTGAAAGTGGCTCGCTTGGCCGGCCAACTTGTTGGCCGTCCTCGATTAGGGTCAGGATAATGGCCAGGATCCTGGACAAGCCGGGGGCCACAGGTGCAAGGTCCTGCGAGTCGGTAGTCGGGGGTTGATAAGCAGCCAAGTAGCGTGAAAATTATGCAACTTTCTGTGGGAAGCAGCTCACCAGGGCAACCAATTGGGCAATTCGGCGTTTCATGGTAATTTCACGGATCTCAAGGTCCTGGCTACCGGGGACGGGGACTCACGCAACCTGCTCGGTTCACACGGGGTCAACGTAGCGCCAATGTGCACTGTCACATCCGATCCCAGGCGAAAAGAGATGGAGGTACGGGGCGAGAGCGGGATGGCGACATTTCCGGATTTGAGGGTCCAAAAAGGGCCAGCTCCACAACGGCCAAAGTGTCATTAGGCAAAGTACACTTAAATAAATAAGAGGACTGCTCCCTTGTAACAATACATTTTTTCTAAAATAGCACGAGCATGCGTTTTCTCTTTTTAATGCTTTAATTCAAAAAAACCTATGTTAATATTAAAAATAATAATAATTAATTAATACTTTATATTTCATTGTTTTAAGAAATATTTATAAAATTGACTGTTAACTTTAGAAAAGTTATGTTCGAGTACTCTCTAGTATTTATTTAATCTGATGGTAATATTCACAAAGTTTTTATACCCGTTACTCGTAGAGTAAAAGGGTATATTAGATTCGTGCAAAAGTATGTAACAGGTAGAAGGAAGCGTTTCCGACCCTATAAACTATATATATTCTTGATCGGGATCACTAGCCGAGTCGATCTAGCCATGTCCGTCTGTCCGTCTGTCCGTCTGTCCGTCTGTCCGTCTGTCCGTCTGTCCGTCTGTCCGTCTGTCTGTCCGTCTGTCTGTCTGTATGAACGCTGAGATCTCGGAAACTATAAAAGCTAGAAGATTGACATTTTGCATGCAGATTCTAGGAGTTCCTACGCAGCGCAAGTTTGTTTCAAAAGGGTGCCACGCCCCCTCTAACGCCCACAATCGCTTATATACGATTTTAAAAATTTCAATATTTTGGAAAAGTAAAAATGCAGTTTTATTGTGTTTATCAATACCTATCGAAATGTAGAAGAAATTTTTTAAATCGGACCATTCGTTAAAAAGTTACGGCGGATCAAAGTTTTTCTCCATCTCTTTCGCACTCCCTTTAGCTGAGTAACGGGTATCTGATAGTCGGGGCACCCGACTATAGCGTTCTCTCTTGTTTTTTTTAATCTTTAACAAGATTTTTCTGAGTGCCAGCGAATGGCATTAGAAGCTGTTGACGGTTGATTGTGGATTGTGTGCGGAAGTTCCCACCAGACGGTGATTATGACGCAACACAATTTTTGGGACAGTTGCAGGTGATTGGAGCTGGAAGTTGGATCTTTCAGCAGATCTTGCGATGACGTTCGCATGGGACGCTAATTAAAAAGGAATTTCTTGGCCTCTTGCCTTCGCTGCTTTTTTTTTTGTGGCTTACAGCTCGTACAGCAACGGCAATTAGAAATGGGGAAAGGAAAGGGGGCTGAAAATCAGGAAAGTGCTAATTTAGTAATCACAAGTCAGCAGTCGCCAGCGAAGACAGCCTAAAAAGTGTGTTTCTCCGAGAACCGGTTGGGGTCCAAGGGGTCCTCAGGAGAGATAAGCTCAGCTCTGCTGCCACGCCCTTTTTCTCTAGCTCCTCTCTAACGGTGCAGAGGTGTGAAATTGTTGTTGCTCTTGATTGGATATCTGTGTTGGATCAGGTGGCACTGTGGCGATCGCAGCTTGACGTCATGAGACCACAATTGATCCTCCCCAAGCCGAGAAGAAATCAACGATCCCAACGGAACCCAGAGAAGATCCCGGGGTAAGTCGATAATTTAGAAATCTTTTGTCCGCCAGCTGTATTGACTGGATTTTCCTGGGGAAAAGCTATATGTCCGCTGTGATCCCTTGTACCCCAGTCATCATCAGGTGGTAGCTGCCTTTTTCTATTTTTCAGGCACTCTTTTGTGTTTGCTTTTCTCGTGTGTGAAAAGTCATTTTTCCTGTACATCAATTAATGAGGGAAAACATTGTTTGCTGGCATGAGGGGTTCCTTGGGGATTTTATCTTTATAATATTGGGATTATGTATACTATGGAACAGTGCTTTGATTATTTTGAATATTAGTAATGACTACAATACAATACACTTTTAAAATACATTCATTTGGTAACTTTATAATTGAGATAGTTTCATGTTCAACAGGTGGTATTCTACCCCTATTAATAAAAAAGAACTATTGTTTGTTTAGGGAGGAGTTCCTTTGGATTATCGACGTGTAAAAGGGATAATCTGTAGAAAGTCAATTCCAATCCACTCGATACATCACTCATTTCCAGGGACTCTCGCCCCAACCTCACATGCTGAAGAGCTGACAAACTTTTCGGGCTGGCAAACAAGCATTAATATTCCTCAAAATGGGACAAGGGAATCCTAAACTAATTTACAACACGTGTAATCGCCCGGAGGTCGCTGACCGAGCGCGTTCTCATTCTCTGGCCATTCTCGTTCCTGTTCCAGGCCAAAGGCAAACATCTTTTCTAACCGCCTAGATTGACAATCGAGATTGAAACGCACACATGCTCGGGATGCGAAGACACACAGATACAAAGTGTATCTGTGGAAGCGAAAAGCAGCGGAGCGTGAAAAGGTAAGGAATCGCTGCCGCAGAGAACGAGAGGGAGAAAGGAGCCTACGGACAAATAGAAGCACGAAACCCAGTAAAACGAAACCCAGAGAATGGAATTGTAAATAGCAATAAGTACAGAAAACCCAGGGGGTTGGGGAAAGGGGGTCCGCGGGGTTTCGGCTAGGGATCGTATCCGCATAGGGTAGCGTCATAAATAATATTGTTTACACAAATGGTTCACGGCGATGAGAGCGACTCCTGTGCGATGGCCGAAACGAATATTCCATACCGCCACGTCTTTTCCGCCTTTTGGGCCTTTATTTTGGGTCAACGGATCCGCTTCCAAACGATCCTACGCATCCCAGCTAAAAATAGACGCGATGAGCTCAAGTCATCTTGTTTACGAGAAGAGTGGTAAACACGAGAAAGTTTCACGATCGCCAAGGAGGAGGAACCTAAATTCTAGCTAAGCCCAACGCATGTGAACTGAAAAAAATTATAGAACTTTTAAGAGTCGAGTTACAGATAAAAAAAATTTCACAAATTTTTCAACCATTACTAATTCTTGTGTTATCAACATTACTATTTACGAACATTTTTAAAAAAGCTTTTTACAGGAAGTTCCCCCATAGGACAGGAAATGCCACAGATTTTCTGCTGAAATTTCTTTATCCGGGATATCACAGAAATCTCTTGAAGAAATTGTGGGCTTTGTTAATAATTATATTAAAAGAAATTTTTGTAAAACTCCGAAATATAAAGGAATAAATTTATTTTAATATCGATTATATGGAATTACTGTTTATTAATTTTGTAAAATTCAAATTAACGGCGTAGATTTATGTGTGTATTGGCTAAACTTCTTATTTTTAAATATCCTTTATTTAAAATACAGCTTTAATAGAGCTTTAGGGATAAATATTACAGGTAGTTAGTTAATTTAAACACAGAAGTAAATTCGTTAGGTTTAGTATGAGTGTTTTCGCCGAGTGTAGCCATGAGGCGAGTGCGTGCCTTAAAGGGGCCAAGGGGGTCTCAGGAGGGTTGGGAGGGGCCAGGCCGGCGCTGTAAAAGGGGAGCAGGCTTAAAGCCAAAACAACAACAGGTAGAAATCAAATAGAAAACGGAATAGGCAAAGAGACAAGGCGAACGGAGGAAAAAGCGAGGGCAGCGCAGAGGCAGCGCAGCGGCAGCATAACGAGCGGCAGGCACTCACACAGATACACACGCACACACACGCAAGAGCCTAGACAGCCGAGCACACAGAGAAACACGAGCGGAGAGAAGAGCTCGGTTTGCCTATGTGCCAAGGCGTTTCGAGTTTCATTTTATGTTTTGACCCCTTTTAAGTTCAAGAACCCTTTTCCTCACAACATAGCAAACACACATGCGCAGGGCCGCCCTCTCTCGCTCTCTCACTCTTTCGCTCTCCACCGCCAACGATCATTGGAGACTTGGGGATCGGCTCCACTCTCACCAATACCAGGAAACAGCTCTGGGAGAGCGGGAGCCTGAGCGCCAGAGAGCAACTCTCCAAGCGGAAAGCTCAGCTCAGTGGAGAGTTGGAGAGCAGGGATTGTTATTGTTTTGAGGTGGGATTTCTGTGTTGCTTGTTGTTTTTTCTTTTCTTGGGCGCAACAAGTGTATTTCGACTTTTGATTTATGCCTGCGGATTCCGCTCTCGAAATCGAGCGGTTCGCTCTGCACTGAGCGGAATTATTAATTGATTGATGAACACTAATTATGTTAATTGGTTAATGAAATGCAATGTGTCAAGCGCTGAGCTCGTGGCTCAATTGCGGCGATCGAAGCGGAGCTCTTCCGTCCTTTCCTTGCCAGTAAAAGCTTTTCAGTACAGTCAAAGCTTGCTATAAGAGAATATTTATATTTAAATTATTTGTTAGTTTAGTAGTTTTCATAAAAAATTAGACAATAATCGCTTACAAAAAATAAGTTCCCAATATCTTAGCATTGCAAAAAAATAAATCATACGCCGTGTTGACGGAACTATCTCAGGATTAAAGTTTATTTTCAAAAATTCAGTCTTCTTATAAATATTAATAGTATTTATCGACATATCATCAATATTTTCTTATATCACTTTGTATATAGCAAAGTGATCCTCACGTTAAAGTTATGGAGCTGGGATTGCACTCCCCTTTTCATCCGCTTTGCAGGTACTGCAGTTAGGAGTGAGTCACTCTCAGGAGAAAAAGCTCTTTGGAGCAAGTGCTTTTGGGGAAAGCGATCGCAAAGGGCGTTGTCTGTGCCTGCTGATGTCATTGCAATGGGGATATCCAGATATCTGGGGACCCAACTCCGAGTATCGGGTGTCGTTGTATCTGTTACGAATGAACAGTTACATCCTCCGCGCAAAATCTAACAGATACTAGAAACCAACACTCCCAAACAGCTGTCTAAAAACACCGTTCATGGTCATTGTGCCATAAATGGCAAACGAAACGAAATTGAAATTAAGCAAATGAGTGGGAAACCAGACGCTGAAGCAACCAAGGAGAAGAACACCGAGGCAGCAGCAGCAGCAATAGCACAACAGCAACAGCAACAGCAACCTCAACAGCAGCAACTTCGGAAAACAAGTTGATGAAGTCGAGGTCCAAAAGCCGAATCAAAATCCGAATCCACTAGACGAAGGCGGATGCGCACCTAGAAGCCAAATGAGGAACTCTAGCGGATGCTGTGCCTCTTCAACTGGGCCAAAATCAAAGCAACTTCAACGGCGACGTTGATCACCAGTGCACACTGAAAACAAAAAGTGTCCTGAATCAGTAACTTTACTTTAAAGTGAAAAGGTAAGTAAAGCAAAACGAGAGAATTAAATTTAAATATCTTAAGGGAAATACAAATTGTTTAAAAGGAAAAGGAGTAATTATTTTTACAGTGTACAGGCCGTGAGTTAACCACATTGGGTTGGCGGTTGGTTTGGCCCACATGTCCCACGCTTCCATTTACATACTCGCACTCACACAGGCGCACGTATTAAGATCCAAGCTAACGGTAACTTTACGCAACTTTACAATCCCAAGACAAGAATGCAGCGCAAAGGAAAGAAATCAAACCCGAGAGATACGAAGAAAAGAGCGGCGGAGAAAGGGTTTTCTTTCAAATCAACGGGTATCATAAAAATAAATAAAAATAAAAATGCGCGACGCTTTCAACATAAAGAGAAAGAAACAGAATGAAAAGGGGGTAAAGGGGTTTCCGAAGGGAAAATAAAAGTGGGGGGTGGGGGAGGGTTAGCGGGACAAGGCGACGCATGTAAATTGCCGGCCATGTAAAGTTTACTTTCCACTTTTGGGCGAAGCGTCAGGTGCGCCGCCTGCCAAACGGATAACGCTTTCGGTGCTTTGGGCGTGTGCCCATTTGTCGGAACCCCCATACCACCCAACGCCCCCTCCCCCCTTTTGAATTCCCTTTAAAGTCATATATATATATATATATACAGAAAAAAACCCCATTGGATTGCCTGCAGCAACTGCAACAGGTTCGTAAATAACCATCAAGTTGCGGGCGTAGCTCTGGGCCAAAGTCCTAAACGCGTCTCAGGTTTCAGGGCAGCGATCAACAGCTTACACTGAGAGAAAGGTTATTAGCAAAATTTTAAGGATTAACTATTTAATAGTATTTTTGTGATTTATATATTTGTTTTATTATAGGTTAATCTTGACTAGCACTTCTAGATTACCTTAGTTATAGCTAATTTTTTATTTTCTTTAGATTATTTTGGTCAGTGCTTTAACAGGTTACGGCCTTTAAAGCCACAATAACCCGAGAAGAAAGCCCATCGTCCAAGTCGGACTCGAAAAATCCAGACTCGCCGCTCTACCGCCAGTCGTACGCATTTGAAGCGTTTTTACTGTTTACTGTTACGACTCTCGAAAGCGAAGATCGCTGCTCCTCACTTCCCACTTCTCCACTTCGCCGCTCCCCCTCTCCTCCTCTCTGCTCCCAGTTCAACGACCGAAAAACGGACAGACCCTGCCCCCCGAATCCCCCTCTTCCCATATTCGGGGGCCCCTTCTTCGACGCGGTTCTTCCTGACTGCCTTGCCTTTTCTTCTGGCTGTTCGCCTGCTGGTTCGTCTAGCTTTCTATTGTCTGATGATTGCCCAAAAAGAAAGAAAGACAAAAACTGCTCGTGGGTTTTAACCCTATGAAATGCTGGGAAGAAGAAATGGGAATGGGAATGGAAATGGGAATAGAGATGGGAATGGTTAGACCGTCTCTCTCACGCTCTCGCATTCCATAACCAAGGTAACATTTACGATGGTCTCTTCTACCGCTGAGGATTAATAATGAGCCGATGCCCCGATCTCTTGCCGAAAATGTCCAGAGAGCAGTGCCGCGGAGATTCTTGGAGCGAGGGTTCCGCCGGTCATTGACTTTCTAATTGTGGCCAAGGGATAGCAGTAGGCGCACTGTGTGGGATTCCTATAATATGATTAATGGCATTCTGCGATGGATTCCCATTAAAAGTCCTCAACGTTTAGGAGATCAATTATAAGGTGATCAAGAAAGATCACTCAAAAATCAGATAGGTTACTGTGAAACAATAACTTATATTTATTTATTAAAACAGCTTTGATTTCACAAAAAGACTATTAAATCACTCAATGTAGAATTATCTGTTCATATTTCTCTGTAAGAAGATCCATCATTTATTCAAAAACAGTTCTCTGAAAACTACACTTGACTTTCAGGCATTCCTTATTAGCATGCAAGCAGTCCAGCCTGCCATTAAAATCATCTACCCGGCCAATAAAATCAGTTGACAAATTATGCAACAGGCTTGAAAAGCACCACCACCTGAGTGACGAATCATGGGAAAATGTCAACTGCGGCGGGAGAAATCCCAGGGGGTTGAGTTGTGGGTTTCACTGTAACAGGTTCACGCATAGTGCACCGCACAAATCCAGCCGGGGTGTCGTAAATAAGCCACCGTAACGCCCTTGCCTAGGAGAGCTCATTAAAATTCCATGTGAAAATTGCCATAAAATCTATTTTGATTTCTACATCACACGTATTACACAGAGGAAAAATATTAGCTCCTGTTTCATAGCGAACGATCTTAGGATTATCAAGCATTACAATATATTTAGTTTTTCATTGCTTTTATTGGCTTTAGTTTGAACAACATATTAGGAACTTCATTGAATTTTTGTTATATATTTTATTCAGTAGTTTAAGAAAGAACAAAATTGCCAATTCCATTGTCTTTACTATCATGAGTTGTTAAATCATAACTTAAGGAGAATCTCCTTTTATTTCTTAAATTACGTTTCTCCATGTGCACCCTTATTTTTCCCTTAACAAAAGGGGTGCCAAAAGTTTTCGCTGCGAGATTTTCCACGGGTCAATAGAAATGGCGTAGGGATCTGTAAGTTCTGAATGGTGAGAGCCTCCCCCGACACGAAAACATAATTGTAATTATTCACCCCTCGCAGTCGTAGTCATGTGAAGGCATTTCCGCTCGCCTTTGTCCCGTTGGCACTTCCGAGTCCCGCACCCAAAAACCCAGAAGTCAATTGTCAAACGCTCACCCTCGCCGCCGAGGATTGGACCGCTGACCCTCGCGTCCAAGTGTCCGGAAATGAGATGCAAATATATGTGGGACTCGGCTCGGATCGGATCGGAACGGGTCCTTCAGAGGCCACCCCCCTCACAGTTGAGTGGGCATGTTTAAGGAGGTGCGCCCATGAGGGTTGCTCATCTGCCTGGCATAACACGCCTTATAGCGTATAACATATGCACGAAGATCCCCAGCGGGAGGGTAAGAAAATTGTCTTGGCCTTCTGCACGTGTGTTTTCCACGGCAGCAAAGAGGAAGGGAAATAATGAAAATAATGAAAATCGCGTTGCTTGAGTGCGCTTGTGGCGCGTAATTTGGAACCCTAGATCATGCTTATCGCGTCTTAAATATCTGGGCTGCCATTTAGTGGAAATTATGCAAAGTTGGGATGGTCTAGGTGCAGTCTATAAGAAGTAAATGGGTTTTACCTATCCACAGGTGCCTTTGTCTTCCTTTTTTCCTGGGAATAACTTTCTTGTATATCCCATAAAAATATATCTCATCAATTTTAATAAAATTTAAAAAAAGCGTATACTTTTTGAAATAGAAAAAAGAAACAGAATAAATATCTATGTATCTATCTCAAGACTTTTCCTTAGATAGAAAACTAAGTCGAATGTAGGTCAACCAAGTTCTAATTGCAAGCACATGTCTTTCTAAGCTTGTAGCTGCATGTCTTGGTATTATGTGATTAAGAGATTTTCAAACAGAATCGCTGAAGAAACTGGGGAGTGCTACTCCCACAATTTATCATCCTCGCTGCCAAACAGAGACTGGATGTAAGTGTAACCCCTGATCCGGGAGATCGCGATCCGCCAGCTAGGCGCAAATCATCAGAGGCCGGGTTCAGTGAACTGGCGGGGAAAGAGATTCAATTGCCCATCTCTCTCTATCTGCGTCCCTCTATCTCTTTCACAGGGGGGACGAAGGAAGGAAGACAACGCGAAAGCGTAGAATGCTACAACTTTAATGGCCGATGGGGAGGGAAAGAGCTCCCGAGGAGATACAATAAAATGAGCTTGAAAAGATCATACAATACTTAATTCGTTCTTTTAAGAAATTTCATTTATTTCATACTAAATTTCTTATATAAAATCCTGTAAGCTTACAACTGTTTACCACTCTTCTTATTTCCTTTCTTTTCAAGCGACTTTCTTTAGTGGCAAGTCCCATCCAGAACTTCCTTTCGCGTGCTTTCTCTTCTGATCTTATTTGATCACCATCCGGCTGTTGAGAACAACTCCCCTTTCATTCCGTTGTATCGCTGGTCCTTGAAGTCAAGTGCTCGTTTCCTTTCCCTTCGCTGAGTTTCTTTCTTTATTCTTAAGAGTTGCAAGTCTTCAAGAGGAGACAAAGAAACTGGGGCGCAAGAGCTGGCAGGAAATATTGAATTAATAATTATGTAGATAGGAGTTCTTGATATGCGCATATTTTTACGATGCACTGTTGCCTCTTGGCGGCCACTAATTAGAGCGCTGGGCGCTCTTCTCAAGCGAGTCCACCAGGGGTGGAATGTCTGGAAGAGGCTCCGAATATCCTAGTCTTTCTTCAACCACCCCTGGATGACAACATTTATATAGTCAAACGATCACTTGGCACTACGGGTAAGGAAACTCGATAAGGAAGAAGAGCCAACTGAGATTCCACCACCATTACTTTGTTTACCTGGGCGATTGTAACGTCTGTCTGTCTTTCGAGGGTTGCTAGACCATCTAATTATCATTTTTAACGTTCAGGTGTCGCAGTCAAAGTCATCATCAGGTGTTCGTCCGTTGATGAATACGAGTATTCCATGTTCCTTGTTCGTTTTCTGCGGCTTAAGGATTTTTGAGACGCACGACTGGTCTTCCTTTGTTCGGGGCTTCGGGGTTCGGTGTCCCTGCTCCTTATAGCTTTCTTCTTTTTTCATTCAGAGGGCCCTAATGCATTGTGCTCGGTTCTTTTGTGCGATCGCTGAGTGGATGGATGGCTGGAATGGATCGGTGTTGGATGGACGGGCTTTGTTTGGCAGTCACTTGTAACTGACTTTGGTTGGCTTTTCGAGGGCCATTTAGGGCAGAGAACACTGGGAAAAATAATTTTGTATTCATTGTAATAATAATTCTGTGCAATCTAATTTAATTTTATTTAGTTGTTCTTAAACTAGTTGATGCATTAGATGAGATTATAGTTCTTCTAGTCTCTCTTCGTTAAAGTACTAGTCTAGATTGATTGCTAATTTCCCCACTCTTTTTGGCGAAGTATAATAAAATATTTATGATATATATTTAGAGTATTTGTTGTATTTTTTTCACAAGTAATTTCGGAAGAAGTTAACTTTTGATCACTTTTTCCCAGTGCAGGGCAGAGCAACCCTCGGCTTTCGGAATGTTTGTGCGGCATCCTGTTGCTTGCTGTTGCATGAAACAGGATGCCAACGAGCGTGTAATGCACAGTTACCCCCGAGTTTTCCAATTCCCGGTCCCGATTCCACCCCACCCCACTGCAAGGCCGCACCCTCCACCCCCGCGAACCGAAATCGCTTTCCATTGAGTGCATTCAACTGTTGCTATTTGATTTCCAATTTGAATGCTACGAAGGAAGCGATAATTGGATGGATATTGCTGTTGATTCCTCTTCCTGTTCGGCTGGGAACTAAAGCAATTTAATGGCTTTTCAAGTTGTCATGTTACCTGGGCGAAGTTGCAGTCGATTCAAGGTTGCCAAGCCCCTCTAACAAAAACCTCCCATTACCGGCGGACAAAATACAAAGTAAGACAAAACAGAAAAGGCGAAAAAAAGACCAAACAAATCAAAATCAATTTGTCAAGCGACACTTGCCACCGTAAATAAATGTGGCCAACGGCAGCAGCAGCACAAAAAGCAAAGCAACACCAGCGACCGCAACAGCAACTTCGGGCTGAAAAAGACATTCGAACGGCAATCAGAAATCAAAACAAAAACCGCTAAAATAACACAAAAAAAGCGACCAACACCGAATAAAATACAATCGAAAAAGAAAAACAAAAAAGGCGCGCATGCGCAAAACCAGTTTGGGAGAACAATTGAAGCTTTTTTCAGCCGGCGAGCGACGAACGCGTGGTTGGATAGGAGTTGCCCCAACCCACAAATAAGACTAACCCAAAACCCAAATTCAATCCCCCGTTAATTGTTAGAGGATATGTTTGACCACGGGGAGGTAGGGCAGCTGATACATTATGCATAAAGTTAAGTAGTTACTAAGTCATGACTAATACTTTAACACATTTTTATCTTTTATTAAACCGAATCAAAGAATTGATATTGAAAATTGATATTACCAAAATATCTATCATCGTTTATGTCAACTTTTATTTGGGTTTAGGTATTACAGATTTCAAATATTGGATTTTTCGAACTTAAATGTAAGTTCTTAAAAAAGTTTGCAAGACCAATCTACAACAGTGTACAAATGAGTCAGGGCTCTTTGCGATCGATCGACAATTGAAATGGACAACCGGGGCTGGACAGGATCCGCTCTCCCCGAAAAGGGGATCCGTGGGCGGGGCGGGGAATATGCAAATTGCTGTAAGCCGACGCGACAACTTCATTTGTTCAACGGAGCTCTGGTGGCCAACGGAAACGCAACCGTTGGCTCGAAAGTGGGGAGTGGGTAGTGGGGAGTTGGGTTGGCCGTCGGGAATGGGAGTGTGGCAAGTTGATGCACGTCGTCTGCCAAATTGAGGTTAAGTAATGCAGTCAAATGCGTGAAAAATGGCCAGGGAACAAATAACAACCAGCCATAACAGCCGGAGAAAGAGCTCGAGAAGAGCTCAAGTCGAAGAAACCAAGGAGGACGGAGAGCTGGGGTTCCAAAAAGGCAACTTACTCGTAGGACTCGGTGCATGACGGCAACATTAAAAGAACGCACGTCGCCAAAACGATGTTGTCACCACCATGCGATCATCATTATCATCATCATCGTGGTCTTCGGAGAAACCTGATCCACGATTAGCATGCAGGCATTCCTGCGATTGATTTTTTTGGGTCACCATTATTGGTGGTGCGTGAGCTAGCACACTGCAAATATGGTCTTAAAAGGCTAAAAAATACTAAGGATAGTTTGTCAGAAGAATTCCATTGAACATAAGTACTATATGTACTATTTTTTTTTAAAAAGCTTAAAAAATGTTCAAAAAATGAATATATTCTATTTATTCTTTCAAGATAATCAACTCAAATTATACTTTAATCATAAAACTATGCATTTTTAATGATCCCAGGTCATCCAAAACGTTGCCCTTGTCAGAGATCTTTGAGTGCACCTGACCCCCACGTGCAATTCGAGCTTCGATTCGAGCTTAGACTTTGGGATGTATAATTAATTTCGGATTGGCACCTAGTTTGACACTGGAGGCTGACACCACGACACCTGTGCCCCCAGTGGTCCAAAATAAAACAGAAGTCCACTCCGCCTCCTCCCGTGGATCCATCCCCTTGGTCTTCCCGCAGATTCCACTCCTCGCAAGCTCAAAAACTGGTTGCCATTGGCAGCAAACATTTGCAGTTTGCCGTTTGCTCTTTGCGCGCGGCTTCTAATCCGTTTGGAATTTCAGACACGCCAAAGTGGCGCACCGGCTGTTTTAACTGAGCGAAGCATGCCACAGCCACACGGAGAGAAAATATCTTTACCCAAGCCAAGAAAAATATACAATTAATTCATTAAATTTAAATTTAAAAATAATTCTGGGTCAGGTTGCATAAAAAATAAGAATGCACTCAGAAGAGAAATTCTCTTTTGCCTTAAATCCTTCATCCTCAATTTTCGCCACATATAATTAGTAGTGTTTTTTTCCAGTGCTTGGTTATAACTCCAGCCACAGGCTGCCTAGCCAGGTTTGCTTTTCTGACCGGCTGAGTGGCTGGCTGGTGTCTGCTGTTGGCAAAATGTCAAGTGTCTGCCGCGGAAATGAGGCCGTTGTGGCAGCTAGACTCTGCGGATAAAGTCGAAGACGAAGTTGACACACGTACTGGCTTTGCAACTCTAGAAACTCGAATGGGTTGTGACATCTTATTTGGCAGAAGGATTCTTTAAATTTTTTTAAGTATTGTGCAATATTTGCCACTTTTGGCCATTTTTTTAAGCTGCGAAAAAATGGTTTGCTAATTACTTTAGTTGTGCTAAGCAAAACCTTCTAATCAACAGCTTTAATTTTTCCTTCGGACAAATAATTAAATTCTTCAATATCATGTATATGTCAAAACTCTACAAAATTCTTCAATCTTATATCTTTATTTATTTTCATTAATTTATACAAAAATAATTTCCTTTCGCCAGTCAAGCGTCACATTTTGGATTTGATGAAGGAGCTGAAATCTCTTGATCTCCGAAGCACACGCCATGCGAAATAATAATAGGCCCCTCGTCATGGATCGGCCGCCCAATCACTTGATCACATGTTATGCAATCCCGAGGAGAGAGAAAAAATATAATAATAACCGTACGGCAGCAACAGGCGGATGAAAAAAATGCATTTTCACGCAGACTGATGGAAGTGAAGTGAAATGAACCGATGACAAATACACCGAAAACAAAGGTTTCAGAAGTTTTTTATAACAAAATGAAATCATATTCAAGTTCATTGTAAAACGGTTGGTAATTTTTTTTCCCCTTATAATACTAGGATTTACAAAACAAAATGTTTTTACCCAGTAATAGGATTTGAGAATTTTTGATTATTTTTTAATTAAAAGTTCAGTGTTTTTTCTGTCCGTGTGACTAACGCAAGCCATTGCTAGTTTTTCCTGAACACATGCTAGTCCAAGCTTCGAGATCCCCAACTCCCCGCCCCAAAAAACCTCCCGATTCCCGATCCCATCCCGAACTCACGGAATTGCATGCCGAATTCGCAAAAAGCCAAGTCAGACGGCCAACCAGTTTCACTTGCGAAAGCAACCAGCTTCCATTTCCATTTCATTCGAGAGTTGACCGCGCTCAAACGCGTTTCGGGCCAAGTAGCGCAACAATCAAAAGTAAGTCCCATTCCCAACATGAAGGAGGCCAATTTGGAGGATCAGTATGAGCGTTTTCCGGAGATCAGGCGATCGGAAGTGGTAAAGTTTTTGGACTGGATCCACGCCCAGCCGCACATCTCGGATAGGTTTTCGGAGGGCGAAGCCTTGCACTTCTTCCACGCCTGCCGCAACAGCATGGAGGTGGCCAAGCAGGTCCTCGATACCAATCTCACGGCCCGCACCCACCTGGAGGAGTTCTTCGTGAACCTCGACTGCGAGCGCCCTGAGATCAGGCGAGCTATGCGAACTGTGTAGGTTGTATCCTGGCACTAGTATTAACTTGACTTAAGATATCATTTCCTCATATATTTGTAGTTCCATTGTCCCTCTGCCAGGGGCCACACCCGAAGGATATCGTGTGATTCTCGCTAAGCTCGATGACTTGAATACCTCCAACTATAACTTTGCAGATGTTATGAAACTGTAAGTAAATTATAGACTAATTCTTAAACATTATAATATAAACATTATAACAATAACTAATAAATGTTGGTATCCTTATAAATATGAGTCGTAGATTAGATACCTTAGATATCTTCCATCTTAAAATAGTTACATATAATTTGCAAACACTTGTTTAACTGAACTTCAATATTAATGGCTGTCAATTATTGACATTTGAGCTATATTTACACGTCAGTTGTGGCGTGATTATGACAAGGCATACGGAGCATGAAGAGATTAAAGGTCCGAACTGAAAACTTAAACCAACAAGCACGCACGACACATTTCGCCGTTCCCCGGATACAGAGATACTTACTGAAATACTGGGGAGCTTTGCCTTAATCTACAGGTACTCAAAAACCACCGACTACTGTACGATCATTATAATCTGCTGCATAATAGCAGACAATTAAGAAATAACAATTAAGCAAGCTTGACATACAAGGGTGTAGTTCAGGGATGTCTCTGTTGATGCACTTAGAAAAAGATCTATCTTTTCGAATTTGAAATCTTCAAAAATAAAAATTATATTTAAATAACTTTTCATGTTCCACTTTCAGATATTGCATGGTATTTGACTTTTGGATGTATGAGGATGGAATTCAGCCAGGACACGTCATTGTTATCGATCTGAAAAACACATCTTTGGGACATGTAGCTCGAATTGGCCTTTTGCAAATGAAAAAGTTTCTATTTTATCTGCAGGTGATAAAGAAACATACAAAAATTTTAAGAAAGATAATACAAATAGGAATATTTCAGGAAGCAGCTGCCATCAGGCTTATAGGCTTTCACTTTATTAACATTGTACCTTTCATGGACAAGATTCTGGCGCTAATGACTCCTTTTATGAAAAAGGAACTGACCACTGTACTACATATGCACAGTGACTTGAAGGAATTCTATAAGTTTGTGCCGAAGAAAATGCTCCCTAAGGAATACGGCGGTGAAGTTGAAGAGACCAACTTGGCCAAAGGTGAGCTAAGAACCTGAATCATCAACGTAATTTTATCAAATATGTACTATTTTCACAGAAATTTACTACAAAAAGTTGCTGGACAATCAAAAGGAAATGCTTGAATTTGAGACTCGCCATCAGGTGAACGAAAAACTGCGACCCGGCAAAGCCAAATCTGCTTCGGATCTTTTTGGTATTGAGGGAAACTTCAAGAAATTGGACATTGATTGAGCAATTGGTAAACAAAATTGTTTTTGTTTGTAAAAGATTTCACTTGGCAGTAAATAAAAAAAAAACAAAATTAAATCATTAACGAGGACGGAAGCTAACTTCGGCAAGATATAGGATATAGACGTCCAAAATTATAATACCCTTTGCAGGGGCATTGTGCTAATTGAGATTTCCATTTCCAAATCTACAACTCCATTTCCAAATTTACAACCAATTTTTCCAAATCTACAACTCCATTTCCAAATTTACAACCAATTTTTCCAAATATACAACTCCATTTCCAAATTTACAACCCATTTTTCCAATTCTACAACTCCGTTTCCAAATTTACAACCCATTTTACCAATTCTACAACTCCATTTTCTAACTTACAACCCATTTTTCCAAATCTACAACTCCATTTCCAAATTTACAATCCATTTTTCCAATTCTACAACTCCGTTTCCGAATTTACAACCCATTTTTCCAATTCTACAACTCCATTTATAATTCTACAACTCCATTTTCTAATTTACAACCCATTTTTCCAAATCTACAACTCCGTTTCCAAATTTACAACCCATTTTTCCAATTCTACAACTCCATTTCCAATTCTACAACTCCATTTTCTAATTTACAACCCATTTTTCCAAATCTACAACTCCATTTCCAAATTTACAACCAATTTTTCCAAATCTACAACTCCATTTCCAAATGTACAACCCATTTTTACAATTCTACAACTCCGTTTCCACATTAACAACCCATTTTTCCAAATCTACAACTCCATTTCCAAATTTACAACCAATTTGCAACCAATTTACAACTCCATTTTCTAATTTACAACCCACTTTTCCAAATCTACAACTCCATTTCCAAATTTACAACCCATTTTTCCAATTCTACAACTCCATTTTCTAATTTACAACCCATTTTTCCAAATCTACAACTCCATTTTCAAATTTACAACCCATTTTTCCAATTCTACAACTCCGTTTCCACATTTACAACCCATTTTTCCAAATCTACAACTCCATGTCCAAATTTACAACCAATTTGCAACCAATTTACAACTCCATTTTCTAATTTACAACCCATTTTTCCAAATCTACAACTCCATTTCCAAATTTACAACCCATTTTTCCAATTCTACAACTCCGTTTCCAAATTTACAACCCATTTTTCCAATTCTACAACTCCATTTCCACATTTACAACCCATTTTTCCAAATCTACAACTCCATTTCCACATTTACAACCCATTTTTCCAAATCTACAACTCGATTTCCAAATTTACAAGCAATTTTTCCAAATCTACAACTCCATTTCTAAATTTACAACCCATTTTTCCAATTCTACAACTCCATTTCCAATTCTACAACTCTATTTTCTAATTTACAAGCCATTTTTCCAAATCTACAACTCCATTTCCAAACTTACAACCAATTGTTCCAAATCTACAACTCCATTTCCAAATTTACAGCCCATTTTTCCAATTCTACAACTCCGTTTCCAAATTTACAACCCATTTTTCCAATTCTACAACTCCATTTTCTAATTTACAATCCATTTTTCCAAATCTACAACTCCATTTCCAAATTTACAACCCATTTTTCCAATTCTACAACTCCGTTTCCAAATTTACAACCCATTTTACCAATTCTACAACTCCATTTTCTAACTTACAACCCATTTTTCCAAATCTACAACTCCATTTCCAAATTTACAATCCATTTTTCCAATTCTACAACTCCGTTTCCGAATTTACAACCCATTTTTCCAATTCTACTACACTACTAATTTACAAATCTACAACTCCGTTTCCAAATTTACAACCCATTTTTCCAATTCTACAACTCCATTTATAATTCTACAACTCCATTTTCTAATTTACAACCCATTTTTCCAAATCTACAACTCCGTTTCCAAATTTACAACCAATTTTTCCAAATCTACAACTCCATTTCCAAATGTACAACACATTTTTCCAATTCTACAACTCCGTTTCCACATTTACAACCCATTTTTCCAAATCTACAACTCCATTTCCAAATTTACAACCAATTTGCAACCAATTTACAACTCCATTTTCTAATTTACAACCCACTTTTCCAAATCTACAACTCCATTTCCAAATTTACAACCCATTTTTCCAATTCTACAACTCCATTTTCTAATTTATAACCCATTTTTCCAAATCTACAACTCCATTTTCAAATTTACAACCCATTTTTCCAATTCTACAACTCCGTTTCCACATTTACAACCCATTTTTCCAAATCTACAACTCCATGTCCAAATTTACAACCAATTTGCAACCAATTTACAACTCCATTTTCTAATTTACAACCCATTTTTCCAAATCTACAACTCCATTTCCAAATTTACAACCCATTTTTCCAATTCTACAACTCCGTTTCCAAATTTACAACCCATTTTTCCAATTCTACAACTCCATTTCCACATTTACAACCCATTTTTCCAAATCTACAACTCCATTTCCACATTTACAACCCATTTTTCCAAATCTACAACTCGATTTCCAAATTTGCAAGCAATTTTTCCAAATCTACAACTCCATTTCTAAATTTACAACCCATTTTTCCAATTCTACAACTCCATTTCCAATTCTAGAACTCTATTTTCTAATTTACAAGCCATTTTTCCAAATCTACAACTCCATTTCCAAACTTACAACCAATTGTTCCAAATCTACAACTCCATTTCCAAATTTACAGCCCATTTTTCCAATTCTACAACTCCGTTTCCAAATTTACAACCCATTTTTCCAATTCTACAACTCCATTTTCTAATTTACAATCCATTTTTCCAAATCTACAACTCCATTTCCAAATTTACAACCCATTTTTCCAAATCTACAACTCTATTTCCAAATGTACAACCCATTTTTCCAATTCTACAACTCCGTTTCCACATTTACAACCCATTTTTCCAATTCTACAACTCCATTTTCTAATTTACAACCCATTTTTCCAAATCTACAACTCCATTTCCAAATTTACAACCAATTTACAACTCCATTTTCTAATTTACAACCCATTTTTCCAAATCTACAACTCCATTTCCAAATTTACAACCCATTTTTCCAAATCTACAACTCCATTTCCAAATTTACAACCAATTTTTCCAATTCTACAACTCCATTTTCTAATTTACAACCCATTTTTCCAAATCTACAACTCCATTTCCAAATTTACAACCCATTTTTCCAAATCTACAACTCCATTTCCAAATTTACAACCCATTTTTCCAAATCTACAACTCCATTTCCAAATTTACAACCAATTTTTCCAATTCTACAACTCCATTTTCTAATTTACAACCAATTTTTCCAATTCTACAACTCCATTTCCAAATTTACAATTCCATTTCCAATTCTACAACTCCATTTCCAAATATACAACCCATTTTTCCAAATCTACAACTCCATTCCCAAAATGTACAACTCCATTTCCAAATTTACAACTCCATTTCGAAATCTACAACTCCATTTCCAAATTTACAACCCATTTTTCCAAATCTACAACTCTATTTCAAAATTTACAACCAATTTTTCCAATTCTACAACTTCATTTCCAAAATGAACAGCTCCATTTCCAATTCTACAACTCCATTTCCAAATTTACAACCCATTTTTCTAATTCTACAACTCCATTTCCAAATTTTCAACCCATTTTTCCAAATCTACAACTCTATTTCGAAATCTACAACTCCATTTCCAAATTTACAACCCATTTTTCCAAATCTACAACTCCATTTCCAAATTTACAACCAATTTGCAACTAATTTACAACTCCATTTTCTAATTTACAACCCATTTTTCCAAATCTACAACTCCATTTCCAAATGTACAACCCATTTTTCCAATTCTACAACTCCGTTTCCACATTTACAACCCACTTTTCCAAATCTACAACTCCATTTCCAAATTTACAACCAATTTACAACTCCATTTTCTAATTTACAACCCATTTTTCCAAATCTACAACTCCATTTCCAAATTTACAACCCATTTTTCCAAATCTACAACTCCATTTCCAAATTTACAACCAATTTTTCCAATTCTACAACTCCATTTTCTAATTTACAACCCATTTTTCCAAATCTACAACTCCATTTCCAAATTTACAACTCCATTTCCAATTCTACAACTCCATTTCCAAATTTACAACCCATTTTTCCAAATCTACAACTCCATTCCCAAAATGTACAACTCCATTTCCAAATTTACAACTCCATTTCGAAATCTACAACTCCATTTCCAAATTTACAACCCATTTTTCCAAATCTACAACTCTATTTCAAAATTTATAACCAATTTTTCCAATTCTACAACTCTATTTCCAAATTTACAATTCCATTTCCAATTCTACAACTCCATTTCCAAATATACAACCCATTTTTCCAAATCTACAACTCCATTCCCAAAATGTACAACTCCATTTCCAAATTTACAACTCCATTTCGAAATCTACAACTCCATTTCCAAATTTACAACCCATTTTTCCAAATCTACAACTCTATTTCAAAATTTACAACCAATTTTTCCAATTCTACAACTTCATTTCCAAAATGAACAGCTCCATTTCCAATTCTACAACTCCATTTCCAAATTTACAACCCATTTTTCTAATTCTACAACTCCATTTCCAAATTTTCAACCCATTTTTCCAAATCTACAACTCTATTTCGAAATCTACAACTCCATTTCCAAATTTACAACCCATTTTTCCAAATCTACAACTCCATTTCCAAATTTACAACCAATTTGCAACTAATTTACAACTCCATTTTCTAATTTACAACCCATTTTTCCAAATCTACAACTCCATTTCCAAATGTACAACCCATTTTTCCAATTCTACAACTCCGTTTCCACATTTACAACCCACTTTTCCAAATCTACAACTCCATTTCCAAATTTACAACCAATTTACAACTCCATTTTCTAATTTACAACCCATTTTTCCAAATCTACAACTCCATTTCCAAATTTACAACCCATTTTTCCAAATCTACAACTCCATTTCCAAATTTACAACCAATTTGTCCAATTCTACAACTCCATTTTCTAATTTACAACCCATTTTTCCAAATCTACAACTCCATTTCCAAATTTACAACTCCATTTCCAATTCTACAACTCCATTTCCAAATTTACAACCCATTTTTCCAAATCTACAACTCCATTCCCAAAATGTACAACTCCATTTCCAAATTTACAACTCCATTTCGAAAACTACAACTCCATTTCCAAATTTACAACCCATTTTTCCAAATCTACAACTCTATTTCAAAATTTATAACCAATTTTTCCAATTCTACAACTTCATTTCCAAAATGAACAGCTCCATTTCCAATTCTACAACTCCATTTCCAAATTTACAACCCATTTTTCCAAATCTACAACTCCATTCCCAAAATGTACAACTCCATTTCCAAATCTACAACTCCATTTCCAAAATGTACAACTTCATTTCGAAATCTACAACTCCATTTTCAAAATTTACAACTCCATTTCAAAATGTACAACCAATTTTTCCAATTCTACAACTCCATTTCCAAATTTACAGCTCCATTTCCAATTCTACAACTCCATTTCCAAATTTACAACCCATTTTTCCAAATCTACAACTCCATTTCCAAATCTACAACTCCATTTCCCAAATTTACAACTCCATTTACAAATCTACAACTCCATTTCCAAATGTACAACTTCATTTTGCAAATCTACAACACTGTTTCTAAAATTTATAACTCAAAAAATGTATGTATTCGTTTATTCTTAATTCACTTTGCAGCTTTGCTTTAAATATACATAAAATGTATTTAAAACAGATGACAAACAATTTACAGCATGAGTAAAATAAAATGAAAAGTGCGATGACCTTATGTTTATGCAAAGTCCATCTCATGGCTTTACGATGATGCTTACTCACTAGGCGGTTAGGTTATACAGTAAAACCAGCGAAACTACAAGAACATTTATCGAAATCTTATACCTAATTATTGAATGGTACTTTACACGTTCGTCCTTCAACTTAATCTAAGAGCAAATCATCATCAATAGCTGCGCTGGGGAAATCGAAATAAATATAAAAGTTTCCAAAGTTGGTATGTAGCCCAAATATATGCGCTGATCAGTATCTATCTGTTTCTGAGTTTCTCCGGAATATCAAAGAAATGGTTTCCTGAATTTCAGGCAGTCTTTCCAGGTGGAACCCCTTCATGCTCATGCTAGTCGTCCACGATTTATGGCTGGAACACTTGTTGATTCATTTGATTCTGTCGCATAGCCTGCGGATTGTTGCTGCTGCGCATACCCTGCGGATTGCTGTTGCTGCTGTAAACTTGGCGTGCCCGGCTATTGTTTTTACCAGAGCTGCGACCAGTAGTCTTTGGCACCTGCTTTTGATGCTGCTCCGCGATCATAAAAGGAGCGTTGGCGCTCACGGTGATGGGTAACTGAAAAAGAATTCGACAAAGTTAGTAAATTCGATAGGGGCTTTAATTCCATTAAAAATAACTTACAGGGATATTAAAGCGCTGTATGGGCATCGTTTGACTGGCGGGCTTGGGGCTGAAGTTGGTTGGATTCCGCTGAGCGGACATGAGATTGGACAGGTGGTTTCCGCCCGATGGTGTAGGTGTCATTATTACGTTCATGCTGTTGCTGATGTTGTTATTAGCAGGTGCCGAGGCCGTCGCCGTAGCTGTCATCGTTGTGCTGACCACTGGCCGCAAATATGTGGTGGCGGGCAGCTTGAGTACGGCTTCCGGATTTGGCTGATTGATCAGCGTCATCATGGGCGGCCACTTCTTGGAGCTTTGTCCGCTGGCCACTGGAGCTGCTGCTGCTGCAGGTGGACAGGCGGCCGCCGTTCGAATTATCTGCGAGCTTGGACTGGGATTGGTGATTTGTGGTGCTGCCGTTGGCATGGCCACCTTGGCTTTGGATCGCCCGGGATCTATAAGGGGAGCCGAAGCCATTGGTGCCACTGGATTCGTGGGTGGCACAGCCTGGCCGCAGATGGCCGAGTGCCTGGGCCAGTGCAACTGCTGGCAGGGATAGTCGCAGTAGGAGGTGTTCCAACAGCAGTACAACTGCGCCTCACGCATGCAATTCGCGCACCACTGCTTCTTCTTGGCCTCCTCCACCGCTCGCATCTGCTCCATGGCGTTTTGCTGGCGCAGCTCGCTGATCACACGCTTGTGCTCCTGCTCCAACGTCTTGCGCATCTCGGCGATCATCAGTTCGCTGGTGCGATGCACGTCGTTCATCTGGCGTTCGTAGTGCTGCTTCAGCCGCTCGTTCTCCAGCGACAGT
This sequence comes from Drosophila takahashii, assembly GCF_030179915.1. Lineage (NCBI taxonomy): Eukaryota > Metazoa > Arthropoda > Insecta > Diptera > Drosophilidae > Drosophila > Drosophila takahashii. The sequence goes on along the minus strand of NC_091681.1, from coordinate 40,107,561 downwards.
CCGGTGATTCGGGCTTGCAGGACGCTCTGATCCCCAGTGGCCATGTCGCTGAGCGTGTCCTCGATGACGGAGATGAAGTAGTCGGTGATCTGTGGGAGAATGTTTTAATACTGCTTCACGGAAGTGGATTTTACATACCTTGTGTGCATTCTCCTTGAGTTTTTGCGAAACGGGTCCTGCCTGTGAGGGATAGATTTGGGATCCATCTGACCGAAGAGGCCCGCAGGGACGAGCCACCAACTTTGGCACACCGGAACGCAGGAGCATCTCACTGAAGGCCGTGGCCAGGCCCGGAGTTATGGGATCATTGGGGATTAGAGACTCACTGGCTAGGTGGTCGGCCGTCAAACCGTTCAACGCGCTGGCCAGCAGACCACCGACGGGTTCTCCACTGTTTGTCGCGTTGCCGGCTTCCTGTGATGTGTGGCTGGCCATTTGAGGAACACTCAAACCGGCCAGTGGTGGCGGCATGGATATGGAGCTGCTGGGTTGGCAGGTCAACGGAAGGCAAGAAGTATTCTGCAACGTGCTCTTGGAAACGGCTCTCAGTGGTGGAACTGGGATGGTCATGGGACTGTGCGAATTGCAACTGCCCGGCTGCTCCACAGGAATCACCACCATGTTGGATCTGAGCAGGGAGGAGGTGGTGGTGGCCGGTGGTGCAGTTCCCGGTGGAGAAGGTGGCCTGCGATCGTTTTTCCCGCGGAATTGCTGCTGTGACGGCGACTTTCCCTTGGATGACGGTGGTGGTGGTGGTGGTTTGCTACTTGGCTTGGGCGATGCCGAAGGTGAAGGTGCTGCAGACTGGACAGGCGAGTGAGCTGGAGAGGATGCCGCCTGGGTTGCAGCTTGCGGTGGAACTGGTTGCACTCCCTTACGTTTTCCCGGCAAATCCGTGGATTTTACATGCTTCTGGTTTACCCTTTGGATGGTGGTATCGCCCACAAATCGAACCAGGTCATCTGTCGCGGGTGTTTCGTCTCGAGGCGGCAGAGGAGGCGGCGGAGGCATAGGCAGTGGCATGGGTGGCATTGATTCGAACCTCTGACTAACACTGGGCTGATCCGTTTCCATTTCATCCTCGCTGAGAATCTCCTCCTTGATTCTGACTTCCTCGGGAGGTGGATGCTCCACTGGCTGGGGATGCGTATGGGTCGGCAAAGGAGCTGGCAGCTGAGATTCAAGCTGAACCATAGTTGACTCCTGTTGCATAGGAAGTTGATCAGCTGGAGAAGCTGGCCTCTCGCCCACTTCCTCTTCGTCTGGCTCCGACATTACTTCAGTTTTAATTTCTATAAATGGAATAACTTTTTTGATGAGCTGTTGCTGCTGTCTTTCAACCTCGGATTGCTTTGGATTGGCTGCTTCAGTTCGTTTTTGTGCACTTTGCTTGGTTGCCGGTGTCTGAAGAGGAGCTGTTGGGGGAGGCGGAGGAGGTGGAACAGGAGCAGTTGGCGGCTCCTCCGCAGCTGCCACTTGTTGCTGCTCGCGTGGTATCTTTGTAATCGTAACTCCCTGGCGTCGTTTGACCAGCTCTACCACAGAAATCACGGAGGCAGGAGCTCCCGGAGAAGCTGCACTGGTAGAAGTTTCCTTGACTGTCTCGGTATCACGTGATTTCTCCTCCTGCTGTGAGATTTTTGGAGATTTTGGTGGAGGTTCTGGCACTTCACTTGGTTTCTCCTGCTCCTGTTGTTTCCTCGAATGCTTCGACTTGCGTTTATGGTCACTGGATTCGCTGGTGTAGCTGGCATCACTCAGGGAATGTTTTCGTTTTGAGGGCACTACTTCCGGGGCGGCTTCCACGGATCCACCAACTGTCTTGGCAGCCAGGGATTTCCTCTTGAGCAGCACCTTGCAGCGCGAGTCGGTCAGAGATTCGCCAGATCTGGATATAACCTCATAGTTGTTGCTCTTCAGCTTAGAATGATCGCTCGCTCCGGATCCGGAGCCTGCGCCACTGTCCACCTCCGGAAGCTTCTTCGTGGGACTGGGCGACTGATCCGATTCGTTGCCTGATTCCGTGGCCTTTGTCTTTTTCACTATTGACAGCTTATCGTCGGCCGTCTTGCGGATGAGGAACTGCAGCGGCGTCTTGTTCGCGGGCTCTAGTTCCCTGTCTATGGCCGCATACACGCCGGGCATCATCTGCTCCAGCTGCTGCTGCTCCTCCAGAGGATCGTAGGCGGTGCGGAAAGCGGCGTAGTTGAAGGCGCCAATCTTTCGCTTTATGTGCTCAATGTGAACCTCCACCTCGCGGACGCACTCAGCCAGATCCCTGGCTGATCTTCGGCTGGTTTGCGTGTTTGGATTCTGGGCCGAATACAAGAAGCAGTCCTTGACGGGCACAAAGGCCCGATCATGCTTGCCAAAGAAGCGCACATTCACCAGCGCCGCGTTGCTCGAGCCCATCGCCTTGGCGGGCCAGTAGGGAAAGCCCTTTAGCTTGGCCCAGAGCAGGAGATGCGGGTGCCGGCACACCTTCACGAACCACTCGTCGCTGGAGTTGGCGTTCAGGTAGCATTCGGGGCAGGTGTCGATTTCGTTGGCCTCCTGCCGGCACACCTTCACCACGGCCTTCGAGGCCTGCTCCACTTTGGCATCTGCAAGAGATTAAATATATTAGATTAGTTTGAAATGGAAGGAAATGTCTTTAAACAACTCACCGCCTGCGTCCAGGATGAGGGCGTTGTGCTGGATCCACTTCACTTCGCCGAGGAACTCCTCTGTGCTCTGATAGGCCCCATCACGGATGCACTGCGCCAGGCTGTCGAAGCTCACGGGGTTCACAAAGTACTTCTTGTACGACAGCGGAAAGACCTCTTGCGGCGAACGCAACTTGTGGGCCTGGGGATTCAAATGGATGTGAGGAGAAAGGGGCGATGAGTGGCGGTTGCGAATTCGTTGCGCGGCGAAGAGAGCGCTCGCTCGTTCGACGAGCTTCTATCGTTTGAAAACAAGTTCTCGCTTTTCCCCAGGTACGTCAATAAACCTATGTATGTGTGTATATACCACCCAGGTCTCATGAGGGGGGATGGGTAAATAAGAGGTCTTTCGGTAAGGGAGGGAATTGAGAGCTGAGCCAAAATAAGTTACTGCTATCTGTGGTTCCTTGCTCGAGTTCTACAGTACAAGTAAATGCGAAACCATGGTTTCCAATTGGGAAAATATATACCCAATTGTGAGGAGACAAAGGCACAAACAAATTTGGATAGTAATGGTTTACAGCTGGGCACAATTAGTTATAGTCTAACTAAATTAGTATTATCGAAAAGTAAACTATAATTATTATCAAAATTATATTTTAATGGATTTTCATAGTCTAATACAAGGTACTATCAATTAGTAAAACCAAACAATTAATTATAATTCTTAATTCTTATAATTTAAGTTTTAAGCACCAGGATATTTCTTATACCACATTTTAGGTAGAACTCAAGGTAATATAAATTACAATTCAAATACAAATACTAAAATATTTTCTGTAAAATTTGTGCTAATATTTTCACCGCAGTTGTAAGTATGAAGAACTTTATACTGGTATGTTTATCCATTCTGCTTGGTCTTGTATATATTTAATTGCTTTTAATGCTGGAGCTGCCCAAGCGGCGATAACAATAAACTAATTAATTCATTTATTTCACTTGCAGACATATTTAATGAGAACAAGTTGCTTTAATTTACTCATATTTAATGGAATGTATTTGTACTAAGGCATCGTTTATTTCCTATTTTATGATGGCAAATATTATGGGTTTCATAAAAGCCCCAGATGTATTCCAGACATAATTTAATACAGAGAAAATAAAAAATCTTGCTTTTTAGCATTTTTAAAAAAATTTTATAAATCGAGTAGTAGGATTTAAACTCTGAATTTTCAAGGCTTTAACTTTAAATTGAATAAAAAATATTTAATATATAAAAATATTCGTAGTTTTTAGTTGTTTAAGCGGATCTTACAATACAGTTACTGTTTTCTAGCAAAATAACCTACAATTTCATAGACTATTTGCGCAGCTCAGACCATTAAACCTCATTATCATGTACGAGGCGAGGCCCTCACGAACACAAGCACAAGCGCAGCCATCCATTAGCCACACAGGCAGGCCTTTGGCCATCGGAATCGCCAGGCAGATAAGTAAGCGCAGAGAAATAAACCACGTGAGTCGTTAAACAGCTCCGTCTGACCGGCCCACATCTGCCGTTCAACCAGAGCGAATGGCGGATGTAGAGATGTGGGGCTGTGGCCCAAAGGGTCAAGGGAACGCAGAGTGAACTTGGGACCCAAGAACCCACGAGTTTACGAACCCACAAACCAACTAAACCAGCGAGACATTTCAGGTGTCTATCTGCTCGCGTTCACAGAGCGAGAGAAAAATGGGCTCTACAGAGCGCAAACCCATATCAATTGCAGCTGCGGACACAATAATAGCCACCAATCTATGCCACCCCTAAGATTCCATATCGATGGATGCACCAAGTTAAATTGGCAAGCTTTTCTGCTTGATTTTAGGGGTTACATCATTGATTAATCAATAATTATTGATGTTAAAACCTATTATTCTGGGCGAAAGTGTGTGTCTGCTGGGGAACACAATATGTTTGCGTGACTCTTGTGCGGGAAGATAATGGAATCTCGACGAGGAACGAGATACTGTACATACAAATTGCAAAATCAGCTATTCACTCACCCCGCGCACATGCTTCATGCGGTCCAGGGCGAAGGAAAGCAGCTGGCTGAGCAGATCCACGGAAACACCATTGCGCCGCAGCCTGCAAAGACAAAGAAGCTATGAATAAAGCACTTTATGAGGAGAATGCAAGAAGGTCACCTCTTGGGCGCTGCCTCGATCACCTGGCACTCGGGGCACTTCCACGAGGAGTCGAACTTGGTGGTGGCGGGGCGCACGCAGTAGGTGTGAAAGGAGCGCAGACACTTGGAGCAGGCCATCAGTTTGCCGCACTGGCGGCACTTCCAGCAGAAGGGATCCCAGCCGGGCTGAAAGAGAGGAAGGCGAGATATTAACCTTCTAAAGCTATTACTTATTCTTGTTAATTTATTCGTCAGCGGAGGGAAGCAGTTTTCAAAACGTGGCATTTCATGGGGCAGAAAATATAAACTAGTTTATATATATAAAATCAATTATTAACAAAACCTTTCGTTGTTATTCGATAAACATGTAACTAATTGCAAAATTGAGATATATTTTAATTGCTATATTATTTTAATAATTAATGTGATTTTTTTTAGATTTTTATGTCAATCCGTTCTGGGTGAAATTTGCTACTGACCGTTTTTAGAGGTCCAATTTTATATTAGTTTAGATTTCAGCAAGTAAAATCTTATTGGGAAAGTATTTAAATATATACGAGTTTAGAATGCCTGCCCAATAGACACCACGATGAACAAAAATACAAAGTTCAATATAGAAAAGTATGACTAATTCGGAAATAGTTCTAATAGCTCAACCACTCACCGTGGGTGGCTCCTCGTACATGAGGAGCAGTCGCTCGGCCGCTTTCGAGTCGGTGGTATTCGAGAAGAGCGAGCTGTGGTCCTCCAGCTCACCGACGGGCCACTCAATGTCGCGATCGGGATCGGGATCGCCCTCGCCGGAGGTGTTCAGCGTCAGCTCCGATTCCTGGTCGTCGTGGATAACGCGATCGAGGAAGGCGCTGTGCTTCTTGGCGAAGTCCTCGTTCTCGCTGCGCAGGTTGCCCCGGCGCGGCGCCTTCTCCTCGTTGCTCCAGCTGTTGCTCAGCGAGAGGGTTTTGCTGCGCGACCGGCAGCGGGTGAGCATGGGCTCCGGGGCATCGCTGATGCTGTCCTCCACATTCAGCTCGGCCAGCCGCTCGCCATCGTCGCAGGCCATCGAGCGACCTCGCGGTCGGCAGCCCTTGATGGCCGTGTCGATGTCCTCGTCCTGCCAGTCCTCATCCGAGTCCAGGACGGGAGCCGGAATGCTCTTGCTCCGCTTGAGCGCCATTTTCAGAGATGTTTTCTTGTTTTCCGTGGCGGCATTCAAGCTGCGGGACAGCTCTCCGCCGGATGCCTGCGAGGCGAGATTCCCGGGCGCGTGGCGCGACTTTCGGCGCTTCAACTTGGAGACCCCGGTCACAAAGTTGCTGAGCACCTCGGATTCGATGTGCGAGCGCTGCAGGGCCAGCATTTCCTTGGCCACCTTGGCCTTGCTGCTGCTGCTGCTGCTGTTGTTGTTGGGCGTGGAGGACTGCACCTTCGTGAGCTTCATGGTGAGCGAGGAGCCGACGTTGACGTTCGAGGGACTCGAGCTGGAGGAGTGGCTGCTGCCATTGGCCGATCCCGGCGGAGCACTGACCACGTACTTCTGACGCTTGCTGGGCACGGTAACCGACTCCATCTCGATGTGGCCATCCGGCAGGGAGCTCTGCAACTGCAACTGCAACTGCGGCTGGGGGCTGTCGATGGCGGAGAGGGCCTCGAAGTCCGGTCGGGGAATGGATTTCAAACTCTCCCCACTGCTGTCGCTGCTGTCCGTGCTTTCCATGCTACGTGCGAGAGACTGAAAGGGGTTTGTTTATTAGGATTTGTTGGAAAAACCCCTGCTTTATAGTTCTAACCACTATTTACGACTCGCCAAGTTTATTAACATTCACCTTTTGCCCTGTAAGCCCTATTCGGTTATGGTTTATTAAGTTAGTTTTAATGCTTTCTGGTCTTACTGTCGGAAAACTACAGTATTAGCTATAATGCTAAATCTGTTATACCTAAAAATACATTTCTTGTTCAAAGTATCCTTGTGTATTATTTCGAGTACATGTCTTAAAATAGCAAATCGAAGATGTCTTGTAAACAGAAAATGCTAATAATTAGATTTAAAATAAAATCAGAATAAAATCTTTTAAGAAATTTACAAATTTAAGTTACGATTTTAATATAATAAAATAGAATCTGACACATATTGGATATATATGTATGTGTACTGAAGAAACAGATTAGAGATCTATTATACTATAATACTATTATAAAATAACATCAGAATAAAATCTCATTGAAATGAATAGGAAATTAAAATATTAAATTTAAGATTTTAATATAATAAAATAGAATCCGACACATATTCGATATATGTATGTATGTATGTTGAAGAAACAGATTAGAGATCAATTAATACTATTATACAAATGGTTAAATAGCTAGGATTCTGGACTTTAGAACTAAATACATACATAAGTACTTAATGAGATGTGGGAGTATGTAACCCATAAAGTTAGTTAGCCAGAGAGATTCGGAAACCGCAAATCTGATATGATATAGTACATACATACATACATACATACCTATGTACATATGAACCATAACAAGAACACTCGCTGTGTGCGAAATGTGACGAATTCGCCAAATGGCAAGTCTATGTATAAGAATGCAAAGTGTCACGATATCGTGCGTGTTTTGCTAGTCTCTCTTTTTTTTTGCGTCGCCTGCGCAACTTCAGCGAGTGTTGTTGATTGCAGCGTGTTTTCAGTCCATTTGCACATGCACTTGGACTCTCCGATCCATTCAACCATTTACATATATTCACCCACCTGGCGAAGTTCGCTCTAGGGAGGCCTCACTGTGGCCGCTGATCTTCCGCTGGCATTTTGCACGCCGGAACCGGAACTATTTCGATTTATTTCGGGGCAATCTGTTTTTGGGCGAGATTCCGCTGCCGGGTGAAAAATCTGCAAAAAATGTGCACACGATTAATTTTGTGTTGTTTCTGCATGCTGCGATTTGTGGATGGGATAGAGGGGGGAATCGGGGGAAAAGCGGAGAAGAGAGCATTTCCTTGTGCCTGTGGTCACCTTACCAATTTCACTTGGACGTGGGCGAAAATGTGCGATTTCTGGATGCCTTCCGGTCCGCCGCCTCCAGACGCCGGATCTCTATACTTCCGGTTTCAGCGATGATCCAAATTCGGCTTTAGCAATTGATGTAACGCAGCGCTTTCCCAGTTTAATTAAAGGTTTTGTTGTAGTTTATTTTTTCCCCATGTTCCAGAGTTGCCAGATGAATCCGTTGCTTTTCCCCTAAAAAATCTCAAACAGTCGATACCATCATAGAGCTGGAACATAAATCGATATATATTCGATACTTTGTTGACGGTATGACCGTACACACTAAAGAATGGCGCGCTTTTCAAAAATATATGCAATGATACGATTTTTTTTTTAAGAAAAACAATTAAGTTCTTAAATTACTAGTTTTAATGAGTTTTTTTCCTAAAAGAGAGTAACTTCTAAACGTTTTAGAAATCTACATTGCAATGGTTCTTTCTAATGGTTCCTAACTTCGCTAATGGAAACAGTTGGATTTGTTGGTTGGGTAGAAACTTCGCTATTTGAAAATTGAATATTAAAATGGTGATAAGGTGTATTAAATGTTCATTATACCCTTGCAGAGGGTATTATGATTTCAGTCAGAAGTTTGCAACGCAGTGATGGAGACGTTTCCGACCCTATAAAGTATATATATTCTTGATCAGCATGACTAGACGAGTCAATCTAGCCATGTCCGTCTGTCCGTCCGTCTGTCCGTCCGTCTGTCCGTCCGTTTCTACGCAAACTAGTCTCTCAGTTTTAAAGCTATCGGGCTAAAAGTTTCCCAAAAGTCTTATATCTATTGCAGGTAGTATATAAGTCGGAACGAGCCGGATCGGTCAGCTATATCATATAGCTCCCATAGGAATAATCGGGGAACAAAATTTAAAAAAAAACAAGAAAGGAAGCTACCTTCGGCCAGCCGAAGCTTATATACCCTTGCAGATAAAGTAATACTCACTCGGTGCAGTTCCAGGGATTCCAGATTCAGTGTTCCTATTTTTGAATTTTGTTTTTAAGTAGTCAAGAATTAAAACGCCTACTTCCTACAAATTAACAAGAATTTTCTTATATATGTTTGAATATTTCTATGGGAGCCTTAAGATATAGTGGTCAGATCCGGCTCGCTTCGACATATGTACTACCTGCAATAGAAAGAAGACTTTCGGGAAAGTTTCATCGCGATAGCTTTAAAACTGAGAGACTAGTTCGCATAGAAACGGACAGACGGACAGACGGACATGGCTAGATAGACTCGGCTATTGGTGCTGATCAAGAATATATATACTTTATGTGGTCGGAAACGTCTCCTTCACTGCGTTGCAAACATCTGACTGAAATTATAATACCCTCTACAAGGGTATAATTATATCTTGGGTGTTTTTGAACCTATAACCTCCTACTTTTGGAAATGCCATTTTTTATCTAATTCTGAATTTCGAATACATTTTTTTCAAAATCGGACGACTATATCATATAGCTGCCATAGGAACGATCGAAAAATTAATGGGAATATAATATGAAATAAATTATTGCTTCGTTGGTTTTTATCGTATTCTCTTCTACTCTGGGATATGACTTTTTTTAAATGTTTTCGAATTTCGATTTTAATTTTATCAATATCGAACTACTATATCATAAAGCTGCCATAGGAACGATCAGAAAATTAGTGATTAATAGGAATTATATGCAAGGGTATATAAGCTTCGGCTGGCCGAAGCTAGCTTCCTTTCTTGTTTTAGACTGGGTTTAATTTATGTGGGGTTAAAAGGAATTCAAAAACGGACTTTCCGGGTTTTATTCACCATTAAAGTGCATAACAGTTCAATATAGTGACTAACACTTTTTTATCCATTAATATCCGACTTCGGACTGGTTAACCTCTAGAAGTTCGTGATTATATATATCTAAGTGTTAAGCTGGCTAACCATAAAATTTAGTGAATTTATCATGAATTAATAAACTACAATTAATCAAGTTTAAATAAAGGATTACATTTGAAATGCAGGCATGAAGAGCTGTAAAATTTACTACTAGCCAGGGATTAGATTGGAAAGCACTAGGCCATAAAAATAAATCAGGCGCATTTGGGGTGGACTAGGGCATACATCATAATTTCAGGTAATTAAGTTCGGTTTTATGCGATGATCTGCTCTAATTTGGAATTTGGCTTTGCGAAAATAATGAGCTGAATAATGACCAAAAATGCAGGGGCATTTACATGAATTTATAATGGGCGAGTAACCTTGAAAGAGCCATAAATCATTGGGCACAGCTTCACGCAAAAATCTTTTATGGCAATTCGAGGAGTTTAATTAAAATTAAAAGGCTGCGTCCTCTGGACATTCTCCGGCATTCAGACTTTCCTAGACCAGATATAACCCTGCTGGGCAGGTAAACAAGTTATGAATCCCATTACATAAACCATTTCCCAGGCTGACAATCCACAGCCAAGTGGGTGGTGGGCGGTGGACCAAGGACCCCGCAACGGTTGAACTTCTACAAACTGTTTTCATATATTCATGGCAAATTATAATGCTGCGAGGGTATAAAATGCGACGAAGAAAGACAAAAGTTGCCCCATTCATAAGGGTCACACTTGGGGAGACATGGCCCCGAATATGGCCTACCCACCCACTTATAATATCCTTTCCCCAGCTACCTATCCCATTCCAAAATAGCGACAATGCTGGCCACGTGTAAACATGCATCTCCATATATCAATAAATTGAGATTACTTACATAATTTGTATTCCAAAATCCAAAAAACTGTTAAAAAAGTTGCCTTGGCCCCTTTTTCATGCGATTGCCCATATATGTGTGTTCGTGTGTGTGTGTGTGTGCAATACACGAGTACATTGTGGAAAAAGTTTTTCCTTTTTCGAGTGAGAGTGGCCGGGGAGTTTTCCTCGGGGAGCAATTCGGTTAATATTCCGAACATAAATTTGCAAAGGAACCACTTTAATCAATGGCCAGGCAGGGGCACCTGTACAAGGGCTAGGTAAAGGTAAGGGATATGGATATGGATATGGATAGGGCGTGGGGCGCAGGGATCAAAGGCCGGGCCACGCCTCCTTCCCTCCGAGGTGCAATGTACCATTAAGCGGCGGTATTGATTTGCCTGAGAAGACCAGAACAATGGGCGTGTGGCTGCGATTTTTCCGGCTCATTCGCAACTGATTTGGTAGGCGGAGAGATGCAAATGTCTGGTTGGCTTCACCTGCGAAAGAGTTTAGTTTTTGGGGTTTTATTTATAAGTATTAAAAAGTAGAGAACTGTAATAAAAGCATATATTTTAATTGGGCCTTCAATTTTAATGGTAATAACTTTTGATTTATTTTCAAGTATTTCGGATAAGCTAGTTTTGTTTATTTTATTTATGAGTATTAAGATCTTTTTAATTGTTTTCCAAATATTAATGATAATACCTTTTTGAGCTATTTTCAAGTATATATTTACCGGATAACCTAGTTTTATTTATGAGTATTTAAAATTTTAAGAATATGGTATACCATTTATCTTAATCTATCACTTTAATTGTCTTCCAATTATTAATGATTATTATTTTCTAGTATTTTAAGATTGTACCTGGCAATCCTCCATTTATTTAATAATGGGAATACGTCGCCTTCGGCAGGCATAAATTCCGGAGCACTCCGGCTAGCCATGGGGGTCTGGAACCCGGACATTGTTTGTTTCTCTGGCGGAAAGGAAGATGCAAATATAAATGGAACGGAGAGGCATCCTGGGGTCCGTGGGTCCGTGAAACTGCAGATGCGTGCCATTCATAACCCATATTCAATTTCGCTTCGCTTTGCTGCTCCAGCGCCACAGGCGGGAATCCAGATTCCTCGAAAACCAGGACGAGTGCATCCTCATGGCCGCTGGCTTAGCCAACTTGCATAATCACTGCCATGGACTTTGAATTTATAGAAAGCTTTGCGGGCACCTGAGTCACGAGCCCACGGACCATGGCCCTCCAACCTCCAATCTCCAGCCCACTCGAATGCCCCTCCCCCGCCCACTTGCACACCCACTTGAACGCCCACTAGCCCAATCTACTGACCAATTATTGAGCCGTTGCCAAATGCAAGGCATAAAATGAGCGCACATATTGCCGGGACGAGCTGCGTGGGGATTCGGATGGTAAGGATGGCTAGGATGGCAAGGATTGCAAGGAGCCGGAACGAAACGAAGAGGAAAGGTGAGGAGCGTATCCAAGGACCGGAGTTGGCATTAGTTTTGAAGGAGGACCCGCAGGAGGTGCTTGTGGCGGCGGCGCAGAAACAAGAGCAATAACTGTTTGGCAAACAGATTTATTTTTGTTCTAAGTTCACAGGAGCGGAATTTTTGCTTAGGGGTTCGAGTGTTTGGCGCTTATTTTCTTTAAATTAAATTCAACTATCATGAAAGAATAGATGAAATGGCACTTTACATTGATAACCTAAGAATTACTAAATCATTTCGAGGTATTTCCAATTTAAGAGTAACTGAAATTTTTGTTAAATTCCAATTACAAGATTTCTACAGATATCACTAATAAAGGTGTCTAAAAGTATGCAACAAAGAATCCGAAGGATGTCATCTTTTTTTCATTGCCTAGAAACCTGATTTATTAAATAACTTCACCCATTACCAATTCCCTTAACTTTATAAATCAGCTCTCTTAAATGAATGTGTCTAAAACAGCGGTCGGCAGCGCCCTATTAAGTGAGCATAGGGTTTTGTTCTGCCGCCGCGCTGCTCGCACATGTATAACGTAGAACAGCGGTCTGCACACACACATCGATGAGCTGCCCAGTGCAAATTACTCACACAAATATAAAACAAAATGTCAACGTATGTGTGTGCCGACCGCTGGTCTAAAAGTATGCAACAATATATTTAAATCCCGTAAATCCGTTGTATTCAAAAGTCGACACCTCTACAATTGACTTAAAAAACCCCAAAATAACCCTAATACAAATCGCTTTCTTTTGTAAACCCATTGTCCGGAAAATCCCCCACCTTGATGCACTAACTGTGGTTGCTATCCATCTCTTCCCCCGGGCAATCTAATTCCTAAATGTTCACAGATTCATGCGAGCCAAACTCAATTATCCATTTAGGGACAGGACAAACAAGGACCGCTCCTGACATCCAACCCCTTTGGGCTCTCGCCCACGGCCCGCACAAATATTGGTTTCCAACTTTCATTGCCACTGCGGTGTGGCGTCTGCGGAGCCCGGTCAAAAGTAGAAAAGGCCTCCTGCCTCCTGGCTACTAGCTCCTGGGCTGCTCGGCTGCTGGCTCCTGCTGATGCTACATTAAGTGCATGTTTTGACTGCGCCGCATCCTCGCTCAGCCCCGACTCTCGATTCTCGACCACAGACAGCCAGGAGGCCCACACATCCCATCCACATCAACATCCACATCCACCCGAAAGGGCGGCAGATGTGGGCGAGCCTGGGCCGCGTGGGTGCAGTGCATCATTTTTGCATTAGAAAAGTGCAGGGCCATGAAAACTGTAAATAACCTGGAACACATAAGACTGAGGGTCGGGCCAAAATCCCAATGGCTGCGCTGCTGGGCCAGCCGCAAATTATGCTTGTCAAAAATGAATGTTGCATACGTAACGTAAGGCAAGAAGAGCTGCAGAGCGAGAAAAGGAGGCTTGAAGGCATTCAGGCTGAGCACCTGCATTTATCTCTTGATAATGTGTACTTTCTTGTATTAAAATCCTTGTTATTTTTGTGATTATCTTAAGCGCTCCTAGGATTCAAAATAATGCTACAAGTGCTTAAAAAAGTACATTAATCGAGCTTGAAAATTATCGATAATTTCGATATTTTAAATATCGAGAAATGGCAAACTGTCGATATTTATTAAAGCTCTAACAGAAATCACTATAGTTCTAAAATCTCTTTTGAAAGTGATTTTAAAATCCTTTTTATTTCGGTGACACTAAACTTTTCGTCGTCAGATCTCAAAATCATCAGACCAAACTACTGTGTACTTCACCACATTAACAGGTGACTCTCAAGACACATTTTCTCTCCGTGCACCTAACGAGTGGGTGGGCTCCCTGCCAGAAAAAGCCACAAAGTGCGACTGAGAGGGGTTTTGCGGGGGAGGAGGTGCGGGAAAGCGACCTCGCCTGCTAGAAATCGCAGCAGTTTGCGGTTGTCGTCATCGGCGTACGTGCTCGATGCGTGGCAATCGGATTCCCCCGAGGGTCCGGGTCCGCACATGGCCCGCGTTTCCGTACTACGGACTACGGACTACACACAACACACTGCACACTACAGCCAAACCAAACCAAACCGAAGCCGAAGTCGGTGCCAACGGGCTCTCGACTCGAATTCGAGGCCCGCTCCTTGGCCTCTCGCCTGATTCTGATTCTGATTCTGGGTCTTGGTGGTTTCTGGCCAAAATCGGATGTGCTGCCACCGTTGGAGAGCTCGGCTCGGCCGGAGATGCAGATGACGCTGACGTGGATGCTGACGCAGATGCAAGGGCAACTTTTGACTAAATGGGCTGCGAGTGCATTAAGACGAAAATGTTATTACAGCCGGGCACTGAACAAAAATGTACATCACTTTGAATATCTTTTAAAAAACTTTTAATGGGCAAGATCTCTAAAATTGATTTTTATTTCTTTTTTGATGAATGCAAGTAGCAGAGCAATAAAATATGCCCTGTCAATCTCTTTATAAAATTTTTGCACACAAAAAAAACACGTCGCGGTCAAATCGATATGCGCATGGCAAATTTCTGGCATAACGGGACTTCGAGATAGCGCTAAAAGTTAAAATTTATACTACATAACGTAAAATAGATCTTCGTTTCATGTCATTCACTTCACTTCATATTTTTGGGTGTATGTAAAATCATTTCACTGACATCAAATGTTATTTTCCAGGCGGCAGATCAAATTTAATTTTCCAGTTGACACCAATCATTTTGACACCAATAATTCCCCTCAGTGCACTTCCTTCGCAGTCATTATTGAAGCATTTGTAAGGTGGCTGTGGCACTGGGAAGCGGAGATTAGGCGCGGAAATGCTGTGAATGTTCGTTTGGTTATCGCCAGCAAACATTTCAAAATGGCTATGGCAAAAGTCGGAAATTTGATATGCCAAAAACCGTTTACGATCAACAAGTGATAGGAGCGGGGGCCCGTGGCAAATTATGCAGATTGGCTGGAAGGGGATAAATGGGGAAAGGGGAGGGATTCATAGAGGAAAGACCTAGGATATTGAGGAAGTTGGCTGCAATGTTTGGCGAGAACTTTCCATCAAGTGCGCAGGAAGAGACATTGATTTGACTGCAGCGAAGTTTTCCATTATGGAAATGTCATCAAATCGATTTTCCTTTTTTGCGCCATTTGTGTGTGTGCCTGTTTGTTTGTTTGGCCTTGTTTTTGTTCTTGTGCGGCTGTAATGACGGTATGCTAAATGGTAAACGGCATTGGCAAATGGGGATTGCAGCTTCGAACATATATGTAAAAGCACTTTGTTTTTGGTTTTATTAAATTTATTCATATTTCTCTTTGTGTTCTTTTGTCTGTTACTCGTATTATTACTGTAATAATAATAATTATTATTATTCCATCTATGTTAATATAGTGTGTAATAAAGCTTGACAATCTATTAATGCTATTACAATGTATTCTCGGTTATATTGTTTGTTAAACGTTGGCTGTTGGTTTTTTCCGGTCTGTCATGTCCGTGCGTGTCCGCATCCGTGTGTCTTGTCGACAACTGTACCGTTTCTCGTGTTCCGTGTCCTGTGTCCTGTGTCCTGTCGCAATGTTTTGTATTTATAAATGCGTATACGAGTTTACACTTTTGCTCGTTCGTGATGGATTCTGTGTTTGTGTGATTCTGATTCTGTGTGGCTCGTAGGATTTGGCTAATTTCAGCTTTTTTCGAATGGAATTCAAGTTAAAATGCAATATGCAATGCGTTTTTATGGTATTGTACAAAATTTGTTACTACTATTCATCATTCGAATTTAATTTATATTTCTGGGCTGGCCAGCACTCTCTGCAGCGCTCATAAAAAGTTAATTTTACCGCTTTTTCGCTCGTTTTTCGGCCCTCAATGGATGCCACACGCAGATGCACAGATGCAGATGCAGATGCCCGGATTCAGATACATTTCGCATCTAGGTATCTGGGTATCTGTATCTGAATATCTGGATCTGTGTGTGCCTTCCATTTGCATTCAAGCAGAGTAATTAAAATCATAGTTACGTTTCCATCTCCGTCCGGAAAAACGCGTGGCGCGGCGGTCGCGGAAAAGTGGGTTTTGGGATGGGAAATGGGAAACGCTGTGTTAAAAGCATAGTTTAAATTTCCTCTAGTCGCGGGGGGGGGGGGGGGGGGGCTCTTACTATTCTCATTACCCATTACTCTATTTGCGTGTTTACACTTGTCTTTTGCTCTCGCTCTGTTTGGCGGTTTCCATTTGGTTTTAATTAGTTAAAACGATTTAAAATGAATAAAATATTGGCTCTGTCTGCGCGCGAGTATGATGTAATTAAAATGGCCTATGTACAGGGTTGTATCTTTTTTCTGTTTTTGTGTTTCAAATTCAGATACCGTCCATTAGAGCGGACAAATAATGCTTTGATTGAATCATTCATTCTGCGCTGTCAAAAATGAGGTACGCAGGGAAAAAAGCGGGGGATTCAAACTAGAATGCTCTGTTTGCCGTGTTTTGTGTGCGCCGTGCAAATTTGCTCTGGTTCAGTTCATAATACCAAAATACAAAAATCCCTTCGCTCGACACTCGACACACATTAAACAACAACAGCGATAAAACAAATAAACGGGGCAACTACGGGGTAAGGTGAAGGGGTAAAAATCTCATGAAAGTTGTGCAAATATTTGCCTGCATACTTTCCCATAATTATTATAGTAATTCATTGCATTCATGTGTTTAATTATTCCGCACACACACGCACTCGCACACATACATTCATCATGCTGAAAGGGGGCGGTGAGTGGTCAGTGGAGTGGAGTGGGCGTGGTCATGTAAGTGGAATTTATCGTGTACTTATATTGACTTCTATAGCTTACTTTTACATTACCAAGCTCGAATTTGAAACTTTCTACAGACACAAAAAATCCATTTAATGCGGCCTCCGTTCCTCTTGTGTGTTCTCCCTATCTCTATCCCCCTCTAAGTACAGAGATCTCGATAAATGTTTACATACAATATATAAGATATACACATCGATATAGCCTCGCTCGGGTCGTATTTGTTTTTGCATTTCTTTCTACATTCAGATTACACACAAGTACAAACATATGCAGATGTATATATATAGATATATATGTTACGTAAGTTTTAATGTCGTACTTTATTTAGATTTAGCTTTTGGTCTACTTGCAGGATGAGTTCGAGTGAGCAAAACGAGGAGGAACTAGGATTTAAGACTAAATAATAGGTACTAGGTGTGTTCAGCAAATCCTACGGTCTCGTAATCGAAAATGGGTCTCTAACAGGTCTAAACAATCGATGGCGGTTAACAGGTTTAAAACAGACTTTAAAAACATTTGGCACGTGATATATGCGATACTTTCTCGGATAGTGAGCGTAAAATTATTTTGATTTAAAATTCCTTATGCCATTAGGAATACATTTACATATGTACAAGAAAGGAACTAGTTTACGGGGCTTTAGGGGGCTAAAAACTAGATAAAGTATTTATATATCCATTGCACATCGAAGATGGTTATGTGGGCGTATATATGTGGGTCATAATAGAATCTGGCTAACATTTTTCATATAGATGCATATCTAGAGATACATAATTCCGGCTTCTCCCCGCACATCCTATACCATTTCTAAGCCTATTCAGTGTCTGATCTCTAAAACGTTAATGGATACTCTAGCACCCCAGAGAAGCATTATGTCTAAGAGTCGACCAACTATGGATTACGCATATGGATTATCGTACTATACACCTTATGAAGATCAGTTTTGGTCGCTATACCCTCTAGAATCGACCTCTATAAAGGTACGGACTTCAAGTGGACTACTATCGAATGCTAGCTAGGATTGGGACAGTATGGAGATCTCTAATGGAGTATTAATTAGAAGTATATATACTTTAACGGTATCTAGTCTGAGAGTGCAATCCGAATGGAAAATAAAGGTTATCTCTGCTTGCCTCGCTGTTAACTCAATGTTCTCAAATTCTATATGATTTTGATTGGGGCTTTGAGGACAGTGCTATTTGGATTTTCAAAATAAATAGGGAAAGTAATTTAATAATATAAAATCAACTCAATAGAAAAGAAATAAGAGTAATAATAAAATATTTGAAGGTTTAAAAAAATATATAAGATTATAATACAAATAGAAACAAACTGATAAGTAATAAATAAAGAAATAATACATACGTAATAAAATGAAAATCCAAATAATCCTGTCCGCGTTTTGATTCTGTGTGAATTGCTCTTTGGTTTCAAGTTCTTCAGGATGTTGTGATGCAGTCAATAGATTGTGTGGGTTTCTACATGTACAATATATTCATTTCAAGCACTCGCTTCTCAAACTGATATGAACCGGGGCCTTTGGGGGGACGACACGAATCTATTGACGTATTTACACCTGGGTTCCGTAATACTAGAGCGACACAAACTCGCCAGGACCGCCGCCGCCTTGGTCCTGGCCCTGCGACGCCTCCTGCGGCTGGTGAAGATCTTGCGACTGCTCGGCGATTCCCTGGGATTGACCATCCGCCTGACCGAAGAGCGTCTCGCTCTCGTCGGGCAGGGAGAGGGTAGACCCGCCCAGACCTCCGCTCGCCGTGATCCGCCTGCCCATGTTGTCGTACTTGGGGTAGGCGGAGCTGTCCAGCGGCCGCATGGGCGTGACCTCCACGGGCGGCGTTGGGCAGGCGGAGGGCGCATTGCTGATGCAGCTGGCGCAGTTGCTGGGACTCGGGTGGTGGCACTGCACCACCGCTGTGACGGCGGGTGGTGGCGGCGGAGGAGGCAGCTCCATGGCGTTGCTGTGGTACGCCGACTGGTGGGGATCGTAGCCACTGGCCTCCAGGTTGTAGGTCACGATTTCATCATGGGTGTAGAGTTGCTGTTGCTGCTGATGTTGCTGCTGCAGTTGCTGCTGCTGCTGCTGTTGCAAGGAGCTGTCCTTCTTGAGAATGCCCCTCCTGGCTGCGTGTCGCGGCAGAGTGGCAAACTGACCCTCCGGCACGGCCACCGTGCCACCAGCTCCACTCTCCTGCACATCCTGCATCCGCTTGGGAATGTTCAGCAGATCCGGATACATGTTCAGGTCCGCCCCGTCCAGCATGTCCTGGGTGACGGAGACGCGGATGAAGATATTCCCCCCGAAGGCGGGATTCGGCACGATGTTCGAGCAGAACTCCGGCGGCGGCGGGAAGACGCCCACGTTCAGCGGGAACTCCTCGGAGATCTGGGCGGGATGCGAGTGGGTGTGGCCGGCCATCGAGGTGGGCACGCTCATCTGCTGTCGCATCCCGGGACCTCCCTGCAACTGCTGTTGCTGCTGTTGCTGCTGCTGTTGCTGCACCAACATGCTGCCATGCCGGTGACTCTCCACCGCGTGGATCTCGATCTGGTTGAAGCCCATCCCCGCCGAGTCCGCCTTGTTCAGGCCAATGGAGGTGGGCTGGTTGTCGATGCCGTAGCTATCCCCCCGATCATTCGTGGTGGTGGTCACGCTGGAGTCCAGGAGTTTCTTCTCCTGGTCGTTGAAACTCACACTCGACTTCACGCCCGCCTTGTTGGATCCATGGCGATGCTGCCGCGTGGTGCGCTTGCACAGGCAGACCACGAACGAGATGGAGATCAGCAGGAAGACGGTGCCGAAGATGCCCATGATGAGGCCAAAGTACCAGAAGGTCTCGGGCGTCTTCTCCAGCACGTGCTGAACGATCTCGCTGAGGTAGATGCTGATGTTCTGGGTCATGCTGCCAATGGAGTTCGAACCCGTGCAAGCATAGGTGCCCGCATCCAAACTGGTCACGTTGAAGACGGTGAGGTTGCTCCACAGCTTGTCCGACGAGATGCTCTCCGTGTCGAACAACACGTTGTCATTGTCCAGGATCTTGCCGTTCAGCTCCCAGGCCACCTCGGGCAGCGGATCCCCGTAAACGAGGCAGCTGAAGGTAGTATTACTGCCTATGTCGATGTTCTGCACCTCCTCGTTGTTGAAGATCTCCACGCGCGGCGGGCAGCCGAAGAGCTCGTCGTCCACGCTGTCCCAGGAGCGGTCCTTCTGGGCCGGCGGACCCTTGCACACCAGGCTCACGGAGCTCAGGCGACTGGTGACGTACCAGCCGCGGAACTTGCGCAGCTTGCAGTTGCACTGCCACGGGTTCTCCTCCAGCGAGAGCGTCTTCAGGTTGGCCATGTGCTGGAACACGTACTCGCTGAGGCTCTCCAGCAGGTTGTTCTTCAGGTTGAGGAACTCCAGCAGGTTGAGGTTGGCCAGGGACATCGGATCGATGTACGAGATCAGGCAGTCGTGCATGTCCAGCGTCCGCAGGTGGGGCAGAATGGGAAACTGGTAGGCGGCCAGCCGCTTGAGGGGATTCCCGTTCAGGTAGAGGATCCTCAGGCGATCGTTCCCCATGAACGTGTCCTTGTCGAGCATCTCCAGCTTGTTGTCCGACAGGTCGATCTCCACCAGGATTTTCAGGTTGCGGAACGACTCCTTGTGGATGTACTGCACCTCGGACTTCTTGAGGTAAATGCGCTGCAGGTTCAGCAGTCCCAGCGTGGAGAACTCCTCCCGGTTGAGATACGGAATGTGGTTGTCGTTCAGCACCAGCACCTGCAGCTCCGTGCTCAGCGTGCTCGGAATGGTGGTCAGCTGCAGCGAGCTGCAGATGGCCGACTTCTTGCCGTTCGTCCACTTGCAGGTGCAGTTCGAGGCGCAGCTCAGGGACCAGTCGTCCGCCAGTGTCCAGGCCACCAGGCACAGCAGAATCCAGCAGACTGAAAGGAAACGGGGGAAGTCATTATTTTACTAACTAAGAAGTAATCTGATTTGACTTTTATAAATATTTACTCTGGATAAACCACAGGAATGCTATAATAATTCAGGTCACCAAAAACAAACTTGACAAACTGTTTTAATCGGTCAAGTTATAAAGTCACCAAGGTAAGTTTTATATTACTATTGAAGAAATCATAATGAAGGATTACAATATTAAGAGTCTAAAGAAGTCTATACAATAGCATTAAGTATCCAAAATCCTTCTGGGTATACCTTAAAAATACTATGTATAATTTAAAATAAAAACAAAAGTATACAGAATGGGGTTTTTAATGGACAAGTTATAAAGACACAATGTTAGGGCTTGTATTACTATCAAATAAATCAAACTAAAGGAGTAGAATATATCACGTTCACCCCAGAAACTCCATGCATAATTTGGGTCACCAAAATCAAACTTTAACTTATTATCAAAATAAAAAACAAAATAATATGTCTTCCGAATGGTGTTTTAATTGTTTAAGTTATAGGGACAAAAAGTTAAGGTTTGCATTACCAAACACTGTTAAACAAAGAAAGGTAAAGGATTAGAATATAAATATTCTAAAGGAGTCTTTACGATAGCATTATCAAAAATCCCAAAAGTTATGAGCATTTAAAGCAATAGTCTCTAAAAACTAAAGCAAATATCAGCATCTAAAGAGTCTAAACAGTTTTTACGTTAACATGAAGCAGCAATAAATCCCTGAATAGTTGAGAAATTAAATTGAAATAAGGCTTTAAGAAAACTTGCGTGAAAGCAGTTCTTTTTCTTCTGTATTGACCATATATTTGAGAGCGTGGCACCAGCTGCCTGCGGATGACAACTCACCTGGCAGAGCCTTGGGGTTCCTGCTCCTCCTGCTGCTCTTCATGATGCTGCGGTGCATATGGCTTCCTTTGGAGCTCCTGCTCCTGCTGCTCCTGCTGTCGATTTTGCACGACCCTGGCAATTGATGACCCTAAATGGCTTTGGCTGATTCGATTGCCATGTTTCACATCATGTTGCCGCCGCCAGCAAAAAGGTCTCCATTACTCCACATTACTCAGCACTTTGGCCACACTTCTTCGGCACTATTGATTTTGCTCGCTCCCTCGGTTCTGCTGAGTTCTTTTCTTTTAATTCGCTTCGAGTGGAAAGTTGGTCCTCTGGGGTGGTGGTGCCTCTGGTATCCTTTTAAGAATTCTTAAATCTGTAAAATGTAAAAGAGAATCCGGTATTAGCGTGAGCGGCCCAACAATGCCCATTGTATATTGTATAGTTGTGTAGTTCTAGTTGTGCTCGCTGCACCCACACTTGGCCCATTTGTAATCTCTGTTTACCGAGTTCGGCTTTGGCTTTGGCCTCTCCCTTTGAATAGAGGACTCCAAGGGCGGTGCCAAGTGGCCGGGGCTTTAAAATCGCCTTTCAACAACATTTTGTAATTTGTTGTACGTCCAGCTGGACGGCACAACAAAGCGGCAACCAAAACCCGCAGGGGCACAGGCTCAAACTCAAACTCAGGGCATTCCCCATGCCCAGCTCCATTCTCATTCTCATTTTCATTGGCATCGACATCTCGGCATTGGCATCGGCATCTTTACAAAATCAGCATCAATAGCCTGTCGAATGCTTTTTACTTTTGTACTCCTGCCCCTCGGGTTTTTTGTTTGTATTTTTTTTTTGAATGAAAAGGAGCGGGACTGAACTGGAAAAAAGCCAACCAGGAGCGGTTCTACGGTGGGAGGGCAAGTTAATCATTCACTGGGCTTTAAAATGGTATCGTTGTAATTTAAATGTTGGAATATTTGCCACTTGGAAGTACCTCAAACTATTTGATATATTAATTTTAATGCATTGCATTAGGTTGACCCTAAAAAAACGTGATATGAAACGATGATCGGTTTTACGTTATGTAGTATCAATTTTAAGCGCTATCTCGCTCTATTTTGAATTTAGAGAGTTTGTACTCTTTTTCGAAGTCAGGGAATCTCCGAGAGAAAGATTTCGGTAAAAACGATATGCGAATGCAATACCAGAAATTTACCACGCGCATATCGATTTGACTTGCGTTTTTTTGTGTAGGAATGTTAGCTTTCTGCTGCATATTACACTTTTCAACCCTTTAAGCCAACTTTATCCACTGTGTAATGCTCCTTTCTAGCGTAAAAGTAATTTAGCTCAACGAAAATGCCTAATTTCACACAATCTACACCGCACTTACTGTTGCCAACCGAAGTTGGGCCACATTCGCTTTGCCCTCAGGTTTCCTGGATCCCCAATTCACTCCCTTTGCTCCTTGGATCCACAGCACCCACCACCGCATAAGGATGAATCCGCTCCGCTGGCAAACTAAGAGATACAGACAGACAATGAAAACGTAAAAAGCTCAAAAGGTTCATTTGTCAATTTGCCATTTGAATTTGTATTTGAGAATTCACTTGGCCGCTTTTGCGCTTTGTCCTTATGGCACCCAACCACCCACCAGGACCTCTCCCCCCCTCCTCCCCCTCGAAAGGGAGGACCCACAGAGCCAGGCCAAAACCTTGGCAGCCTCAATTTCTGCTCATCGCTCTCGTTGCTGGCAATGCGGATAATATTTCCTGTGTCAGTGCAGCAGCAGTTGGCAGTTGCAATTGCTGGCTTTCCCTCAGCCTCAGACCGATTTTCCACTTTTCCTCGCCCCCAGTATTTTCCACTTTCCTACCAATCGTCGACAGTTTTATTTTTTCTGCTTTATGAGCACACAGTTAGAAAAATGCAAAATCATTTTTCTGTATTCCCAACTGGGAATCGGGTAGATAAATAATGCAGTTCGATCGTTAGAAAATTATATCTGTTCGAAACTGCTCTCAATGTATTTGAGAAAGTCTTATCTTTATTATATTCTTCCATACTTTTATATAGATTCATAATGAAGTAGATAGTTTTAAGACAGGTAAAAAAAAGTATAATATTGTTTCACATTGAATCGGAACTAGTTCCACATTTTAGTTTACAAATAAAGGTTTATTTGATAACAATACTTGTATGACTTTTTCCTCACGCCTCATTAAATCTTAAAAACTATCTTGTATTTAAGACAATTTTTCGCAGTGAAAAGAAATGGGGATAGAGGCACTTAGAGGGCACTCTGGGCTGGAACCGCATCGGCACTCACAGGTTCGTTGATATTCATAAATGTGGCACAGTGGACCAAAAAAGCAAAGCTAATTTGATGGCCAATTGCCAAAAGGAGGCCAGCCAAAGCGCGCAACAATATTAAAAAAATATTATGGACGAATATGTTGCGAAAGGAGCGACTGCAGCCGCAAGTCGTAAAGCAAATCAATTAACTGATGCTACACTGGGATGTCTATATATATAGAAGATGGCCCAGAAAGATATGGGTTCCCCGACATTCTGCATTTTCGCTCTGCCAAAGGCAGACGTATAACGACTACGAGTCCTGCGATCTCGGATTTCTAGTCTCTGGTATCTGGTATCTGGCTAATCTGCCGGAATGGCCAGTAATTGTTAACCTGTAAACGAAGGACTTGGCAATTGCCAATTTGATTTCGAATCCAATTCAAGATAATCTGCGGCAGTTTAGCTGCAAATTGATTTCGGGTTTCAAGTCCAAACAGATGCAACAGTGCGTATGACCAATTATATGGCAGTAAATTAAGAGGACTGGGTGCTCGGAGAAATCAAAATTGAAATCTAGTTGGCTTAATGGAGCATTTATTTATGCTAGAATGCAATTAAATAAAGAAAACTATCCTTTTAAAGGGACTAATGTGATGCCAGTAATGGAATTCAGTGGTTAAAGAGTAATTCTTAAAATCCCGACAGGATGCGATGAAAAGTCCTTGTCAAATTGAGCGACAGAAATTAATACTTTCTGCAAACATATGTGCACATTGTTGGCTGAAATGCAGTTATGCAAAATGAAAAGAATCGATTATTACTGAATCAAAAAAGCCTTGCCACTCCGTTGCACCCGAATTAATTATGTGTATTAAATATTACCCAATAATTCTGGACTTTAAAATCTCTGGGAGACAATCCACCTACTATAAATTGCGATTTTTAGTTGGCCACGCTTTTTAGCGCTTCTTTTTTTGTTGGCTGGCCGTATACAATTCCATTTGACAATTGAAATTCAATTTCAATTTTTAGCTTGCCCGAAAGTTAACTAAATGTCCGCCCTTCGCAGAGCGACCACGCCTCGCTCATTTGTAAAACTTCATCAAATGTAATTGTCGGAAAACAGCAAAAAGTCCTTGTCCAGGACTAACAATTGGAGGCCATGCTCCGTGCTGCATTACCAAATTAAAAACAAAAACTAAACTAACTTTTCTGCTTTTTTTTTCCTTCTCCCTTCATTCCGATTTTTTGCCCAACTTTTCTTCTTTCGCCTTCACGGTGCGTAGCCATGGGCGTAGGTTTTCAGGGGGCAGCAGGGGGCGTTCCCTTTTATATATTTTTTTAGATTATGCAAATGCGACGGGACAATCTATTTGTTTATGTAACCAATCGGTGACAGGTTTAGTATTTATAGGGAGTCGCTGTTTTGATAAGATAAAGGGTTGTTCTAACGTGTCCACTGTCAATCAAAATATTTAAATATTTTGCAGAAAAATAGACGAAATCTGTTAAAAATATAAGGAATTCAAAAAATGTAAAAAGGTTTAAGCGATATATGACTGACTTTTCGACTTTTTATATGAACATTCTTTCGAAAAATACTTAAATATTATGTTTAAAAAATATTCTGAAGAGAAAATAATAAAAATATTTTTGTAATTGTTGATGATAGCCAAGTTTTATTTTAATTTTTGGGACTCCGAAGGTGTAGGTTCATTATTAGTTTAAATCTTTATAGAAATTCTAGTAACTTTTCGATTGTTCTTCAATTTTCTTCAACCTCCGGGGGGACTTAGATCTAAGAATCCCCCTCAGTCTAAGCCTCTGCGCGTATGCAAATGGTTTCTTTGCCGCCTGGATGAGCACTTTCCGCCACCCCCCTGCCGAAACCATCCCACCCACCACTCCTGCCACGCCCACCTGCCGCCCATCCTGGCTTTCTCCAATTGTTTGGCTGTTGCATAAGCACGTGCGAATGTGCGTGCAAATGCAAATGGCGATAGAAAACTTTTTAAATTGAGCAAACATTAACAAAAAAGGCAAATCCAGAAGTGGGTGGCAACTTTTCCGGGGGCAGTGGAGGGTAAAGGGGGCGGGGCACTTGCATGGCAAATACAAATAAGGAAAGTGAAGCAAAAAAAACAGCAGGGGCAGGTTGCTCTTATCGCCTGTCATCGGGTGGTGGCCTATTTGTTTTTCCCAGTTAAGACCAAAGACTCGCCAATCTTTCAAGGACAAAGTGTAAATTGCAAACTTGGATCCCCGAAGGATCCAAAGTGGATCGGGGCGTCCGTCGAGCCAGAGCCACAAATCCGCACATAATCGGAAAATGTCACAGAAAAACAGAAAGGGAGAAAGGAGGGAGCAGGGAGAGGGGAGTGGAAAAAAACAAGCAAAATTAATGGCACTCGAAGCGCCGCCAGGCCAAGATTAGATGCCGCTGACGTTGACCGTGTTGAGTTTTATTGCCGCCCGGAAATGGTTTTCATAAATACACAAAACTCCGCAAACAGCGAGGACGCAGGACGAAGGACTAGAGACGAAGGACCAAGATGGCAGCAGCAGACACTTATGGACGGGGCAATGCAATTATCTTGGGGGCAGAGTGCAAGTGCAGCACATTGTACGTGCGAAAACGAGAAACAGGACATTCGCCTTAGCCAAGCAGCCCCGGGGTTTCCAAGCGGTGGGGTACCAGGGGGCTGGAGAGGGGGCGGGGCTTCTGGGGGGCAGAAGATGTACGCCAGAGAAGGACATAAACATGTGCCTTGCTCCTGCGTCGACGGAGTGCCAGCAAATGCAATTGTTATTGTTTGCCGTCGTGGCCTTCGCAACGCGGAGCATTGTAAATTTATTATGAGCCGTGCTAGGATTACACAGAAAGAAATGTTTAAGTAAAATGGAAAGGGGTCCCAAGTCCTTAAATACTTAAAATGTCTTTTTAAAATATAATTTATTTATCTTAGAGGACTTATCTTTTAGTACTTGCACTTTTAATAATATTTTTACTTTTCAAACGAACTTAGTTAAAAGATGACTGCGCAGTTCTTTTGTTCTTATTAATACCTATCGAAATATAGAAGAAAGTTTTCAAATCGGACCATTCATTTCAAAGTAATGATCAAATATGTAGCGACATTCAAGTAGTGCAAGCAGTCGCTTTGCTGCATGCATATCTCCATTTCCCTCGCACTACCTTTAGCTGAGTAGCAGAATATCTGATTTATTTCCAATCCCGAGCATATTTTCCCCCTGTGCAGGGATGAAGTGCTCGTGTCTCGCAGTCGCAGTTATCTGTCGGCCATTATTGAACCCAAAACAATAGATTGGCCCCGGGTGAATCAATAAAATCGGTCCGTAATCAGCCACCTGCAAGGCTTCCGTTAATGCTGGGCTCTTGGCGAAGCTTCATCTGG
This sequence comes from Drosophila takahashii, assembly GCF_030179915.1. NCBI lineage: Eukaryota > Metazoa > Arthropoda > Insecta > Diptera > Drosophilidae > Drosophila > Drosophila takahashii. Next base: position 40,080,175 of record NC_091681.1, on the reverse strand, counting down.
AATGGAATGGAACCCATTGAATTGAAGATATACCAGGGCGTCCATTGTAATGCCGCATAAATAATAGCCGGCTAACAGGCTCGGCTGAAACTATTGTCTTCGGCTAGCAGGCCTCTAATTTCGCTCGGAACTTCTAATCAATTCGAAACCTGCAATTGAAATGAGCCGTAATTGGCCTTCGCTTCAGCAGCAGGCAGAATTTGCTATCCATTCATTATATTTTCATTTCGTTTCAGTTTCAAATCAACTCGAATGCAACAGTGCGTGCAAACAGTTATTTTACAGTAAGTCAACAATAACGAGTAGCCGCCCAGTTGGCTTCATTGGAAATTTACCATTTACCATTTCTGTGTTAATAGCAAAAGGCGGTATTGATTGAGTTGGCTTGCTGGCTTTCAGCTTATAAATAGCAATGTTATTGCTCTGCGGAGTTTGTCCTCTACTCGATTTAATTGGAAAATTACCATTTTCTGTGTAATAAAAGGCCAGAAGTTGCCAGCGAAAGGAAGAGGATTTCTGGGGAATTTTATCTTATTTGCAGGGATGCACTTTGGCCTTTTAGCTCCCTTCTGAATTAAAATGAAACCTTCTTTTTGATTGCTTTTCAAATGATTTACTTAATACATAGGCCACATCAACAGCACATTTCACTGATTCACAATCCCGAATTCCCCAACAAACAGCCCGTAATATGAGCTGTGTCAATTTGATTGATGGACTTAATTGATTGAGGCCCCCGCACTCAAAGCCATAGCCATACTGCATGCCCATTATTATTTGCCCCTCTTTGGACAGAGGAGAGTATCTCAATTTCGGCCTAGACCGCAGATCAACATTTCGCAAATGTCGTGTTGCTGGTCGCATTGTTGTTGCCACTGTTGTTTGGCTGTCAGAGCTTACAATTGTTTGCCATCCTTGTCATCGTCGTCCTGGTGGTTTTGCTGCAATTCCGTTTTGGGCAGCAGCTGTACCTATAACTCGAGTTGTTGCCACTGGATGCTGCACGTTGCTGTTGTTGCATGTTGCTGCTGCAGCTGCGCATGCCGGCGCTGCTCTTGGCAGCTTTACAACTGCAAAACCATTCGAGTTGATGCCGCCCAGCTGAGTGAGAAGAGTGGAGCGAGTGGAGCCTCGCCAGACATCATAGTCGTCAGTTGCTGCCCCATTGTTGCCCCGTTGTTGTTGCTGCTGCTGCTGCAACTGGCGACGCCAGCGACATGACCTCAGCACACACAATTTTCGGAGGGGATCCCCCGGATCTGTATGCGTATGCCATGTCCTGCATACATACACTTGTGTGAGCACTCTGCGAGCCATCAGTATATTTGTGTAGAACCGCAATGGCACACACAAACGGGCCGAAAGATGCCATCCAGGATGCCAGAATGCCGGGATGATGATGACGACGACGATGATGGCGATGGTGACGAGCGGCGGTGGTGCTCATATTTTGCCCAGGACCACAATCACACAATCAGCAGCAGGAGCACAACCAACAGGAGCAGGAGCAGCCAGGACAATTACAATGCAAACAATACGGAAGCGGCAAGGAGCAACTGCAGCGCCGGAAATGGGCTAAAGAAATTGGGAAGATGCAAGGGCCAACAGCAAAACAGCAGCAGTGCTGTCAGGTTTTCTTGATAGAATTCCCTTTTTAAAAGGACAGCAATTACCAAAATTATTTTTCTCGGAACAAACTTTTTAAAATAGCAGGGCATTTGATTCTTATAATTTGTTTGACCAATATTAATCTTTTTAAAATATCTTAATATATATAACAAGATATGACGTTTCATATTTCGGTCACATTTTTTCTTGCTTTGCTCAAAATACGGGGTTTCTGGGGAAAAAACCACAAACCGACTTTTTACAAAGACTCGCATTTGGTTATAAGACAGCTGAAAGACAGCTAATAATTCTTTAAAAATATATACCTCGTTATTATGCAGAAAATATTTGCATTTTTTCTTTTCGCATTCGCAATCAAATATTTCTCACACACCAGATAAAATTCTTTTTGAGTTTTTCGCTTTGCGAATTTTTAAGGAAATATATCATAAACTAAAGTTTGAGGTAAAGTTAAACCGAAGGCAGGCAATCAATCACAGAAAGGCATATTGTGCCAGGCTTTGCTTACAAATATTCATCAGGATTTAAAAAAGGCTGATGTCCTGGCAGCACTGAGCCAGCAGGAAGAATAATCAAAAGATGGGGGGTGGTGGATCTGAGAAGGTGGGTCGACAAATGTTGTGTCCCGGCAGATAAGAAAGGACGAGGCCGGCGATCTATTACCACAGCTGCACAGCAGCCACATCCTGCTGCGTCCATTGAGCGAAGTGTGTTAAGCAAACAAAATGCTCCTGTATCTCCAGCTCCCGCTCCTGCTCCTGAATATCCTGCTGCTCCTGCAACTGCAACAACAATGCCTTGAATAACCAAAAAGGATGTTGACTTGCCGTTTGCCGTTGCTAAAAGGAACTGCAGCTATTCCGTTCGCATATACTCATATATTCATTTACTTGGATGCCGCCAGATGCTGCCGTTCAGTGGGATGTGGGCTGTGGGTCCTGTGTGTCCTGGCCGCCCCGTAAATTAGTTGCACCCATCCAACTATTTTACTGGCAGCCCGTCTGAAACTCGGGCTCGGGCTCTCCGCAACCGCAGCCTCTGAATGCGGCCAAAGCAATGCGGAAGAATATTAAGCGGTTTTTAAGCGCCTGCATATTAAAAAGGATACAGAAAGGATACTCCAAGGCAGGGACAGAGACAGCAGCAGTTGGACCAGTGATGTTAGAAAGGACTGTGCTAAATGCCAGAATGTTCTAGCCATGTGGCTTATTTAAAATTAATATTCGTATTTAATTGAAAGATAGCTGGGTCTTTCTTTTAAGAATATTGATTAAATTTTATTTAGTTTTTAAATAATTATTTAGTTTTAAAGAAATTTACTTTTATTGTACGGTAAAAACGATATACTAGAAATTTACCATGCGCATATCGATTTGGTTATTTTTTTGTTCATATATTAAGTGTCAGAAATGTCTAAAAAATGATTTCCCATAGTTTGAACTTCTTAATTATCTTTCTAATATTTTCTTTAAAGATAGAGGGAGCATCTCTGTTGGATAAAAATCCAAAACGAAAACAAAGCGAAAGACATTCGGCGGCAGCATTCGGATTCCCTTGGCGGCTGGCAGTTAGGGTTCCTTGGATCATTTGGCGATTTGCAAATTACCAACAAAATGCTCTTGGAAGAAAGGACGAAGAGGAGTTGGGCGGGTCGAATTGGTCGGCGATTGTGTGAAAAGTTTTGCTCCGGCATTTTTATTTAACTTTTATTTCTCTTTTTATTTCGTTCGGCCAACTGGTCTAATACGTCCATTGGGTGCTCGATTTGCCACTTGGACTTGCAATGGGAGGGGCAATCCACTGCCACTTGGAGCATTCACTTTTGTAACCGAACCCTTTTCCATTCAATCGACCGTTACCTTTGTTTCCAGCATATCCTTGCTGTGTGTGGATGTTGTGTAATTAACTCACATTTGCGACGCCCACAATGGGCGACATTTGCCGGCTTTAATGAGTCACAAAACGGTTTTATGTGTCAAACGTTTGAAAATCCATTCGTCGATTGAGAGTGAAAATGAAAATGAAAGAAATAGGAGCGGTTGGAGGGGGGGAAATCAAGCCCAAACGGTGATGATGATGATACTCGATGATGACGGCGGCCGTTGCCTCACAAAAGGTTCATTTAACAGCTAATTAAATGTTTAATCGGATATCTCTCTTATGGCGAATACAAGGACATTTCTGCTCTCCGCACAAAAATCGGCGCAATAATCTATTGGCGACGTCGGCTTTTCACTAGGATGGGTAAAATAAATGTATACAATACAATTCGACCAGAAGCAGCCCTTTGAAGAGACCGTAACAAATAAATGTCCTACTTTAAAATTTGTAATTAAATGTCAATAGCGACTTGTTTACTTAAAATGTTTGTCCACTTTACTAGTAGCTGTAGCTTTCATTTTACTATTATCTCGAGTTCTGCTATTCTGGTCATGGATAAAATAACATCATGTTATTATTTATTTTTTTAAAAAGCAATTAATACTTGTAAAGGTGTCTAAAAGTATGCAATGAAAAAAATAACGACGTTTTGAATAACTTTTAAATATATGGGCCCTCTTTAAAAAATAAAATATTTATCATTATAGAAACTTAATTAAATTTAAGCCACATGTACCAAAAAGATTTCAGAAATTCCAAATAGAATGGGTTAAGTTCCAAAATGGCGATAAATTCTAGTTCACATCCGATAGGAATGCTGCAAACGGCTTTTATGGATACTTTACATTCATCTGTGATATAAACCCCGTTTCTAGTTTCCCGACTTTGTAGTGTAGCCATCATAATCACCGCACCAGTCAGTCAGATATCCAACCCCAAGGGGACTTTAATTACTCAATGTCCAATTTCAATGATTCCACTTCTTTTTGGCTTCTTTAAGCATCGACAACTTGTGTTAATTACTTGCCAGCAAAGTGCAAACCAACTAACCCAATTAGGATTGGAAAAGGCCAGACACTGACACACAGCGAGATTGAGTGGGGAAAATGGGAAATGCTGGGAAAGCGGCAAAAGGCGGGCCAGAAAGCAATAAACATCAACTTTGAGCTTTGATGAATTCCGCGAAGAGACCAACCACCCGGTGAAAAAGGAGGATGAATATGAGGATGATGGACCACGGAGCAGTAAGCAAATTACTGGAGCTGCAGAATGTCCCTTAAAGTGGACTCCGCTGCTCTGGCTTCTTCATTTGGAATTCAGTTCTGTTACTACAATCGCTGAATTTATTTTCGCCAGGCGGGGATTCCGGTTTTATGAATTGCCAACGCTGCATTCCAATTCTGCCCACCTTCAAACTCGTTTCCCTGGCCCTCCTGATCTAAACAATTAGACTCCGGGTTACATTCACAAATTTGAATGGCCCCCGAAAGTTGGCTAAGTTTCAACTTCTGGGGGGAGGCGAAAAGGATTTGTAAGACGCTTGGAAATTAGCTTATAAATACGCAATCTCAGCCGGGCAGGACCAAGACTTGGTCTTTCGCAGAATCTGAAAATTTGAAAAGGAAACCCAGTTGATGGCGAAGGACATCAGAGCGACACTGACGCAGTTGCTGCATTTTTCATGGGCTGTGCAAAATAAATTAGTGAAAGCTGTAAATATGATGAACTGCTGCTGCTGCTGATGCCTCCGCTTCAGGATGCTCTGCCCCAATCCCTGCCCCAATCCTTTGCAAGTCATCCATGTCCTGGACCCAGTTTCGCTCGAGCGACAAACTTGCAAAAGTTTTGTTGGTCGCCAGCGGCGCGCATTTTCAACAGCTGAAGCTGCAGCTGAAAAGCTGAAGTGGAAAGCTGCACCGAAAGAAAAATCTGGATAATCAACAATATTTTTTTTGGGACTTTGAAAATTATTGGTATTTTGGCAATATCGATTCGATATTATCGATGTATTAAAGGAAAAACACTATTTAAATTTGGATTGTGAAAAATATAGTAACCTCTTTAGAATGTAATCTTTTATGATATTATCATTCATGTTCTACCTTAGCAAATCATATTGCTGTGAGATCATAAGAAACCATATACCTATAAGTACAGAGTTTTTAATTTAGGAAATCTAATAGAACTTGATAAAATTAGCTTATGGTAGCATTTAAAGATCTTGAAACTGAATTATTTAGTCGAAGTGAATTTTTTTCAGTTTTTTCCTGTGTGATGGAGATTGGTGGTGGCACCTTTCTGGCGGAGGAGCATCCTCCACAGCCCCTGCATTTGTAGCCGCTTTAGTTTAGTTTGATTCAGTTAGTAGTTTTAAGAGTTAAGTAGTTTTCAAAAGTTTTATGAATTATTAAGAGGATTTTCGAGTTTAACGCTAGCCTTTCATTTTCGCTTTCAGCTTCCTGGTCCCGGTCGCTTTTGCCCCCCTTCTGCCCGTATCAACAGAAAAACCCCCCGGAAAACCCCCCGGAAAGTCCGCTTTTAAGCGCTCGTCAGCCGTTTCCGCTGGTGTCCGTCGTTTGCCATTTTGGCGTCGTCGCCCCGAAAAGCTGTCGAAATATTTTGCAGATTTTTTAATTTTTCATGCCGCACTTCCACACTGCTGTTGATGCTGTTGGTGCCTTTATTGTTGTTCCACTGCCACTGCCACCGAAGTTGATGATGATGATGATGAGGCTGCTGGCACAGCGAGCAAACATTGACTTGAATGGCAGCCCAGCCCTTTTGCTCCTCCCCCTCATTGGTCCCCGAAAATTAAATACATTTTACTGTCAATAAAATTATAAATGCAAATTATAATTTTCTACTGCCTTTTCGGACACTGGACGCACAACAATTAGCCAGTAGTCCCCCAATTTCGCCACTTGCGAGTGGGGCACTGGAGATAAAACTCCCCGAATTTCTCTGCCATGGCCAAACACTGATTGTGACGTCAATGGCCAAATTAAAACTTTAACGTGTCGCACAGCGAGTGGTTAGTGGGGACGGAGATGGGGATGGGGATGCGGATCCCAGATGTCTGGTGGTTTTGGGCCATGGAGATAGCGATGAAACAGTGCTGTCACTTCATCATTGTTTCCCGTCAATTTCTGTCCGGACTGGCGGAAACATTTTACCTCACATCTGCTCAATTTTGTGCCTGTTTTGACTTTCACTTATTATTTACACAAAGTAAACTCTTTCTGAGAATTAAGGCTTCTATGAAACGAGTCATAAAGTCCTATATACTCAAGGTACATAAATACACAGGAGAGCCTTTAAATTATTAAGTGATTTGAAATGATTTTATAAGGTTTGCAAAATTTCGTTACAATGAAAATTATGTTGTTTTTCTAAAAAAAAAACGTGTGTAAAAAATATTTAAAGACTTTAATAATGTCTTGAACAAAATAATTTGTAAGAAAATTCCACAGTGATCCTTTGGATATTAATCTAATTAAAATTACTTATGAAGGTGTCTAAAAGTATGCAACGGAAATATGAACGGAGTCGACCGGATAAAAATCAATATTAAATTACAAGTAAAGTAGTACAACTATTTTCCCGTCACTACTATTTTCCAACTTGGCTTCTTTTTTAGGAATTTCCTGACAAAATCCGGCAACACTGGAACGAGTTAGAGTGGAGTTCGCTTGGTTAGTTCGCTGTCGCCTGGCTGCTAAGGATGTTGGCATGTTAATTCACTTTGCAAATTGTTGCGATGCCTGGCTGTCGGTATATATACCGTGTATAGGTACATACTATATTGATATAGTTTCCCTTTTTTTGGGGCTGTGTGTGCGTGGTGGAACGCTAATTTGGTTCGGCTAGGCGGTGTAAGCGGTGTGTGCAAACTTCGTTGATTTGCTAAGTGAAACTTCGATTACACAGACAGCTCTTAGTGGGTTCATTTGCTCCATTTTGGCGGGCCCTCGCAATTTTCGCAATTTTCGGCGGTCGTTTTGCCATTTTGCTCGACTGCCGGAATATATCCCGAATAGCCGGAGGAGTATAAACTTTCGCCACGTAACATTTGTTATGCTCTATTTCTTTGCAAAGCAATTACCGACCCACATATCCAGACAAATAAACAGAAACCAACAACGCACAGCAAAAACGGCCGGGCAAACATGCCTCCCGTGGAAAGCGGCCTATGAAAAGTGTGGTGGAAAAGTGGGATGGAAAAGGGGGCCTGCGAGGTGCTCCATAGACGTGCATAAATGGATTCGGGCGCACAAAAAAGAGGGCGGGACAGGGGCGGGGTTAAAGCTGTGGAAAGTGAGTGTGCTTCTAAATGAATCGCACTTATCACGTAGTGGCGTCGGGGCCTCAAGTACAGTGATGCCTGGCATGGCGCGATAATGAATGCAAGTTAGGGCAAAATAGAATTAACTTTAGTTGCCAATTAATTAGTGAGGTCAAAGGCTGCGGGGCTGCGAGTGAAACTGTTGGCGATGAGTTAAGGCAAAAATGTTTTCATACGAACAGGAAGCGGAAGTTGTCATTACTGAAGCAGGCGACATGGAAAACTTTGTAATGGAGTCGCAAGCCAGGTGAAAGCCAGTGAAAGGTGGTGAAAGTGACAGGTGCAGTCGTTGAGAACTCTGAAGAGAGTTCCCTGAATGCAAACTGGAGGCTTCAAAAATAGTACATCGAATAAATATAGCGAATAACATTTTTAAACCCTATAAACTATAGTACGGTTTTGCTTAATTGTCGTGAAAATTTATTTGCCACATAAACGAAATGCACTTAAAATTTTGCAATTTCCCAAAGTAACCAATAGCTTCTGTAAAATGGCAGGCTTCCAAAAACTATATAGTTCAAGGACCCATTAACTCTGCCCAGTTAACACTGTACAAAGGACCACTATCTGATCCTAACAGCCAGGCTCCGAAAATTATTACCACGCAAAATTTGACCAAGTTTTGTTGCGTTTCTGAATAAATAATCGATAACTTTTACGCAACAGCGCCAAAACAAGCCGCCATTCGACAGCCAAAGGGGGATTGGGATTGAGGACAATGGAGACCCAAATGGGGTCTGAAATGGGTGATATAGAATGCCATAGAGGGCACAGGGGCTGATGGTGATTTGCACAGGCGGAGGCCAAGTAAATTTGCAGAGCGAAAACAAATTTATAAGCGCATTAAACGGGCGCGTGTAGTTCTCGTGATTTGTGTTCCGAAACGGGGAACAACCGAAAGGCAGGGGTCTTAGAAAGGGGCCCGGGTTTCAAGGCAGGGAATTCGACGAGCAAGGGAGGTCAGAGTACAAAGTGCTTACCAAGCGCTTAGCGATTAATCAGTTTGCTAACAACGAAAGCCAGCCGAAAGGCGATAGGGCACTCGGGAAAATAAAGGGCAATTTTAAAATCACCTAAAAAGGCGCCTGGAAGTATTATATTTATTGATATTTAAAAGGTGTCATCTTTATTATAGTATCGGTATTGTGAAAATATCGATAATTTTCAAGTTCTTGGAAGTATGTAAAATCCACCAAAGGTCAGGACTCAAAATATATTGTTGCATACTTTCAGACACATTTTTTTGTGATTTCTAAACTCTGGTAATTTCTGTAGCCCCTTCGTATAAATCGTTTCATTTTCATAGAAACTATTTTAATTAAAAGTCAAAGTGTTGGCCAAGTGTAAACAGAGAATTATAGTATGAATTCATTGTGAATTTAAAACCGAAATGGCATTGACAATTCAATGGTAATTTCACTTAAAATTTTAGTCAGTATAAAAACATTCTAGTACTTCAAAATACTAAAATAATAGATTTTATGCTATGATCTTATAAATCGGAGGGCTATTTTTTTTCTCCCAGTGTGAGACCTATTGGCTGAGGGTTTTGCCTCGTATGCTGAGGCAGTGCAGCGGCACTCGGAACTTTGGAGTCCTTGAGCTCTGCGCCTGCAACCTCCAAGGAGCATCGACCACACAAATTGCGAACTGTGAACTGTACCTTGGCGGCAGGCTTCTGCTTCTGCTCATGGTTTTCTGCTGCTGCTGCACTAACGCCGTTTTGGTGGCTAATTAAGTCAATTATGCACTTAGGGCTTCAAGTGGCGTGCGGCACCAATGGAGGCCGTGCCCCACAGACATTGCTGCACCACCACTGCCACCACAGCCGTTGCAGTCATTTAAACATCAAAGCTCGTCACGCTCAAGTTCTGGGCTTCCTGGCTGCCTCAGCCTCAGCCGCCTTTTTTTTATTTTTAATAATAAAAGCGGGGCTCGGCTGTGGAAATAACTCATACGCACCGTATGCCGCGCTCGCCATACATCAGCTGTGGCGTGTTGGCGTTGGTGTGTTGGTGAGTTGGTCTTGGAGCCTTTGTTGTTGGCGGCATAAGGACGTGTTACTTACACTTCGCCTTATGTACTGGATACATATATGCAGTGTGTAACAAGCTGTATATACTTACACAGCCCGAGTATATGTAAGTACAGAGGGCTGTGGGTTTATGTGCTGGCGTGGCAGGCACGAGAAACGATTTATCTCAATTTACATACTAAATGACAGGCAGAGCGGCTCATGCATTCCTTTTCGTGACTGTCGAAGGATCCCCGACAGCCCGACATCCCAGGATCCCAGCATCCCAGCATCCGACGACCACGTCCTTGTACTCCCAGGATTCAGCATACACCACACCATTCGCTTCTTGGACGTACAATGGGCAGAAGATTGGTAAATGAGGCATAAACATTGATTTTCAGTTTAAGTAAACACTTAATTGAGTATAAGTTGAGTGGATATATACACTACAGGCGGAGCGCGGTGAAGGCGCAAAAATCGCTTAATTATTCAGGGCAAACAAAGTGACTGGCCGCTCGAATCATTCATTTTTTAATCAATCGGAACGAAACGATTCGATTCGAATCGATAGGCTTACGCGTTGAAAGATGGAATTAAAAATCCCTCGAAACGAGCCCGCCGTAAATCATTGATTCACTTCCGCCGGACTTCCATAAAGACATCCCCATTCACTTCTTTGCCCATCGGCAATGTTCAACAAAGGTAATATTTCCTTGTCAAACATGTTTTTGCGCATATATGTATTTACAAAAAAAAGAAACAACCAATATTATTTGTTGAGTTGAGTAATTGATTTCTTTTGTATGATATTTTTGAATGATTAAATTCGATAAGTATGTTATTTAAATAAATAGTTAGTAGCTAAATTAAGCATTTCTGAATTAAATATAAATTTAATCAAGACAAACGAGCTAATATTATTGCATTATTGAGCTTTAATTCAATTGAACCTGCTACTAAAGTGAATTATTTCATGTCCAGCTTTTTAATCTTTAAATTAAAATCAGCAATATTTATTGTTTTATTAGCGCTGTTTAATTACAATTGATCAACAATTGTTGATAACTTTGTTGTATATTCCTTATCATTATCTACTAAATCCCGCATCAAATTGAATTAATTAGAGTAATTTGCGGCATCACAAAGGAAATGGACAGGGCCATCGCCCATTTGTCCCACTGTGCAGAGAGCCTAAAGCCTGATTCCGCATCACTTGTCAGTTCTATATAATGTAATGAAGGCGTTCGATGAAACAAATGCAAAATTTCAAAGACGTAAAAACGAAATTACAGGCCAAGCGGATGAGACAACAGACGGGCTGTGAAAGTAGGCCTTTCTGAGAGGTGACAGTGGAGTTGGAAGACGGAAGATGGAAGTTGGGAGTACGACTGCCTGTCGACAGCTGTTTTCGGGATTCTGACGAGGAACGAGTCCTGAAAGCAATTACTTTATACCGCAACCACACACACACACGCACAGCTAGGGTGGCGCAAATTTAGATAAATTACTTCTCCTTTTTTGTTTGTTGAATATTTGTTAAACATTTTCTCATTTCATTTGATTTATATATTTTTTAAACTATTCTTTGAATTCTTAAATAAAAAGGGTGGCACAGAAACTAGAGTTTTAAAATTATTTTATATTATTATTTATATTATTATCTAAAATTATGCTACAATATTTATGTATCCATTTAGATAAATTACTTCAATCCTTTTCAGTTTTTGTTCGTTTACAAGCCGAAACATTTTTGCAAAAGGCTAGTAGTTATGTATGTACCTTAAGCTGTATATTGAAGGTTTAAAAAACCAGTTTCCCTGCGAAATAAATTCTCAAAGGCAGCCCAGCCCATGACTAATAAACTTCAAAGCCATCGCAAAAATGCATCACTCATACGCAGTGTGGCATAAAATCGCTTCACTGTGTTCACTCCTCACTGTTTTTCAGGTTAAATCACAATTTTTTCGGCGAACCCATACAATCGTAATGCGTAGAACGCAATTGAGGTCCACCCCAAAAGGACGCACAAGCCCACTCAGAGTCGCAGATTCGCAGATTGAGCCCCAATCCCAGCTAAGCGGCTTCGGCTCGTTCATTTGTCGCCACCGAGGGGAAATATTGTAATTCCCCGGCGATGCAGCATACGCACATGACTTTTTAATAAATATTAAACAGTGCGTCGCAAAAATAAGCGACGCAGGACAAAAAGGGGGAAAAAGGGGGCAGTGTTGACATGACGCCTGGCGAAATATTAAATTACGATAATAAAATATTGAACAAAGATTGTTTTGTTCCACTTTGAAAGGCCAGAGTCCTGCGGTTCGCAGTGGTTTCATTCCAGTTCGGTTTTCGTTTTCGTTTTGGCTCTCGGTTCTCTGGTATTTTTGACAAATGTTTTTCGTTTTCGGCAGTACGTTTATTGTTTTGCCAGGCAGTCCTTGGGAATTCCCCTCCCCCCACATGGGCAGAGACCACCCCTTCCTTATGTGTGGTAATATAACGCTCTTTTACTACGAAATTTGCCCCAATGTCTGGGGTTATGTTCGCCGTTCGCCGGTTCCCCTGCGGCGCTTTTGTAAGTTATATATATTTATTTTTACAAAAGAGGAGCAAAGTTGCGTAAATTATTGTTAACGGAGGCGTGAGTGGGCGGGACGGGTCCACCTCATCCACCTCCCCAACTTGTTTGGTTTTTTTTTGTGTCGAGGGCCGCCTTTTGTGTATTTGAACTTGGCAGTGCGTTAAATTGTAAAGGCCGTGCCAACACAAGCACACAACACTCGTATTGTTGGCATTTAGTAAGCTAATCCCTGGAAGTCTTCAGGAGATTTCGCCAGATTACGGATTACAGGCAAATGCGAATCGAAGTGACTTCCCGGGGGGTGGCGCAAATAGGGAGGCTAAAAATAAACACACACAGACCTCTAGATCATTTTAATTTGGCATTTGATTAGGCACGTGTTCGCATCGGAAGCAGCTTAAGGATATGTGTGTGTGCGCACAAGGACACACTATATCTATCCTCATTGTCTGCCTCTATTTGCAATGTCAACGCAGAGGTAAGGCCCCCGGCTCCACAAACTCGCAAAGACAAAGGCAAAGAGAAAGTGGCCGGGAGAAAGGAGAAAGCGGAACGGCGGGGCAGAGAGCCGGCAAAGCAATTGCAAATACTCCCCTGCTATATGAATATTTATGAGCCTGTTTGCGACTGCTTAAGACACTCAACTAGCTGCCAAAGTAGGCGGGGGAGCGGAAGCGAGGAAAAGCGGCAACGTTGCAGCAGAAAAGCTGGGGGAAAGCCAGTACACTCAAAGGAAAGTCTTCCTGGAAGAAAAGTTGCCGATTACACCAGAGAAAAGTTTCTTCCTAAGCCTTAAGGAATTTTCTATAGCAGTCGAACTTCTTTAACTTTTCAAAGTCAAACGCTCTGCATTTCTATACTTTTTCTAGAAAGTTCATTACCATTTCCAAAAAGACAGTTACGGAGAAACTTGTAGTACAATTTATAAAAATCCCAAGTTGTAAAAAACACAGATGAAGATGTGTAAAACTATGGAACCATATAGAAATGTAAATGTAGAAGAAATTTTTCAAATCGGACCATTCATTTAAAAGTTATGAGCAACTAATGGAATTCAAGCAGTGCAAGCAGTCGATTTGTTGCATGCATATCTCTATCTCCCTCGCACTTCCTTTAGCTGAAGAACGGTACTCGACTAAAGAATTATCTTTTTCTTTAATAATTTATAAATACACCTCTTTTCCCGCGGTGCATCTGTAAGCACTGCATGGGGACTCTTGAGACTACATGGCTTCACCCTGGCCAGGTTTAAAGATTAGCGGACAAGAAGTGCACACAAATGCTGCCCGCAAGGACTCCCACTCCGATGTGAGCCACTCGAGTGGGTGGGTGGGTGAAACCATTTGGCAAAAGCTACTTGGGCTAAATAGCCGGCTATGAAAATGAAACTTCATTGTTCTGCCATTGCCATTGTTTGATTATTATTATAATGCGACCGGGTGTTTGTTTGTGTGTGCGTGTTGCTGTTTGGAAAATATCCCCAAATATCCGATGGAATATGACTACTTGACTGCTTGACCACTTGATTGCCCCAGCACACAGAACACAGTACACAGCAATCCGAAAACTATCAACACGTTTGGCCAATCTGCCGGCGCTTCATTGTCATCTGTATATCTGCAGATACGCACAGCCAGGCGTAATTAGTTGACTTCCTCGAATTAGTTTTAAGGTGATTAAATTTAATGGCCTCCACTGGCGTCTCGAATATTTACCGCACGAATGCAATTACCCGAATGGCTACGCAGCCCAAGACAACAAATCAGCAATTAAGCCACATCGCACCGCCCACTCGCCCACTTGGCCACCTGTCACCACATCCGCCCTGCGCCACCCACAGAGTAGCAGAAAGCCAGAAAGCCAGAAAGCAACCCATTTTCCACCCCGTTCGGGGACTCGAATGCTGACGTTAATGACCGCCAATAAAATGCGTGCTCAAGTGGCAGGAAACTGCCTCGAGCTCGAGGAGCTCCGAGGAGGCGACTCCAAGGATCTTGGCTGGGCCAGCAATTAATGTCAAAGTCAATATGCCTTATCGCGCCGTTAAATGTAAAGGGTATTATAATAAAATAAATAACGCAAAAATCAGCAAGGGCTGAAATTAAATCGAACATCAACAATCTGTGGCGAAACAACAAGGCAAACAATCAGGGAGGAAGCTCCTCCTCCAAAAGGGAGGAATCAACGAGCCATCCGGCAACTTGGTTATCCATTCCATCGACATCGCCATCGCCATCGACTTTTGCCAGGAGCGGTATTCCGCGATGCCTTTTGGAGTGCAGCTCGTTAGGCACGAACGAGCAGAGCAGCAGAAAGCCTGGAGAAAACCCAGAGAAAACCCAGAGAAAACCCTGGGAAAAGCCAGACAGACGCGCACAGAAAGATAGAGAGACAGCCGGGCAAGGGCATAAACAGCCAGCTTTCCATTGAGTGGGTGGGATGGGATGACACCCGTCTTAAATGCCAATTTCAGGCGCTGCATTTCGCCCACTCGAAGAAGAAAGTCCTGCACAACAGACTGTTTGAATACTAATTGGCGACGGGGGATTTGGTGCGTCTGAATTTATTCCGAAATAATTGCAATTTAACTGGCCATGCAGGCTGCTTCTCTCCCAGCTGCGCTACATAAATTCGGTTTGAATATTGCCCCAAATTAAAATCACTTGAAGGCCATCCTCCGCAAAACTTCAAGAATAATGTATATGTAGTTTTCTGTAACCTTTTCATTTTTTGCGCATCTTGAATGCCAATTTTTGAGCAGCTGCTTACAAGTCACTGAGAGAAAGTTGTGGGAATTGGAGAATTCCCTAAATTATAAACTTAATTATTTATTTATTTAAATCCCCGAAAAATCCAATTAGTACAGAATCACACAAAAAACCCTTCGCCATCAAATCGATATGAGCATGGTAAATTTCTGGTATATTCTTTTTACCGTGCGATATCGAAACATTTTTTTCAAAAATTCTCTGACTTTGAGAATAGCGAGATATTGCAAGGAAGAAATTTATTCGAGTTCAAACTAGCCTGTTGCTTACATTTCGAGCATATGAAGTCAAAATTGATACCACATAACGTAAAATCGATCATCGTTTTATATCAAGTTTATTTTGGGGTGAAAAAGTAATATAATATTCCCAAAATCCCCGCTTAAATGTTCTCCCAGTGTCGCATTCATCTCGGATCCGGCACGGCTGTCCGTCGAAAAGCCAATCTGCTCAACACTTTGTTTGCCGCCGCCATTGTCGATGCTGTCGACCCCAATTTGCAGAGCTCCTTGTCGCGCTCATATTGATATACATAGCTGCGACTTTGGAGCATCAGCATCTCCCATTCCCATCCCCATTCCCATCCCCATCCCCATCCCCCATTTCGCCGCGTTTATCCCCCGAAACGCCGAGAACCGCATCTTTGGTGGATTTTTAATACATAGCATATCTTTATGCAAACAAGGCGGCCAAAAGGGAGGGGATTCTGGAGGGGCGAGGGGATTCTGTCAGCTGGTAACAGGTAATCTCCTGAAACGACGGCGGGCGCGAATAATTCAAGGCAGCTCACGTAAATTTTAAGTTTCGTCATTAAGATTATTGGACTAAGAAAAATTTGGTCAATGCATGCACGGAATTTTTCATGAAGGGACGCCGAATCCGGAGCAATCAACTGTGGATAAGGCCAAGGGGACAGGTGATGAATCGAGGGGCAGGCTAAGCAGGTTTGGATCGATGGAGTACCCAGGATACGCAGGTTTCGGGTCCGGCTTTCACTTTCCCCCCGAATTAGGTAACCATTTTAAAATTACAAATTGGGGGTTTAGATTTGCCATTTGAAATAATAAAAAAATATTTAATTCATTTTAATATTTAAATAATATTTTTGATAGGTCTACCTATCGTTTAATTATAAACCTTTTCAGAACCAGTGTTATTATAGTACCAGCAGCAGTGGAATATAAATGAGATCCCGGAGAAAAGTGATTCAAGGGCGACAAAAATGGACCTAGATTGATTCGTTGGCTAATTTCCAAATATTATTCTTAATTAATTTTGTTGATAAATAACAACATCCCTTTGGGTTGACCCATTGAGTGTGAAAATGGAAAACCCGTCTTATCCTCGGCCGTATCCTTATCCCTTATCCCTTGGCATTGTGCATTCAGGAGCGGGTCCAGGACACGTGCCCCGTTAACCTTTCATGGCCATTCCATCAAGCCCGAAAAGGTCTTCCAACCAACTCACTCTGGGAGAACTTTCTCTAAATTCTTTCATACGTTTGCTGCTTTTTTCTTTTTCTTTCAGTTCTGTTCTTTTCTGCTCGTTTTCTTACTTTGTGTGTAAGCAAATTGCCCAATTTCGTTCCCTTTGCCCGAGTTTTCTGGGGGTTTTCCTTTGGCGGGGCTATCAACGCATTATCTTCGTGAAAAGGAGTGCAGTTGGAAATTGTTGGGGCCACTGAAACATCGGTCAAATGGAGAGGGAAACAGCCGCGACGCCAACAATAACACACAAAGAGCGGATGGGCACAAAGTGGAAAAGGAAGATTGCGGATAGAGGGAAAACCCGGGGGTGGAAATGGGAAAAATGAGCTCTAGAGCACTAGTCGCTGGCTGGGTGAAAAGCAATAATCTAACATTTCAGCACATTTTACAGTTCAGTGAATTAAATAAAGAAACTTTGAGCTCACAAACGCACGCACACACTCGCACTCTCACTCACACACACAGATTAAAACCTATGAGCATAAAGCTGCCGCTGTCTACGTGGCGTATGCGTATTTCCACATGTTTGAATGAGCTCTCCTTCGTACCTCACATATACATACCCTCAAACGAACAGGAGTATTACTGGTACCGAAAACAGGGCTAATCCCTCATCCTTCGGGACTTAAAGTATTCATGGAAAATTCATATTGACTTGGAAAAGCATTTTAGAAAACATTAAGGTTGCAAGAACTAACTGGCGAGATATTTGCATTATGTTTTGTATTACAAGACCCCAAAAATGTATTTTATTCCTAGTTATTCCTTTGTTATTTTGCATTTTAATTAAACTTTACCATGAATTATTTTTCGAAAGGTTCCTCATTACTGATCAATTTTGGACACTGACATTGAAATGCCCCAAGGTAAATTTGTAATTAACAAAACCTGAGTTTAGCATTATTAAAAGCGTGCTAAAGGCAAATAAATGTAGCTACTTCCTTTTCCGTTTTTCTATTGTTATTATGAATGGTGAAAGTTTATGATGAATAAATTCCAAAGTTATACTGTAAATTTTTCAGTGAAAAAGATGAGATAATGAATTTTGATGAATGATATAAGTATTGCAACATTACATACTATAATGACGTTGCTTATTATTTTAATATTTATTTCAAAATATCGAAATAAAAACCTTTTACATCCATCTTTGGACTTTCTGGAAGGGCATTTTATGGTATGACCCATGTTTTTTCAGCTAATGCTGGCCTCCAGATTGTGTGTCTATGCGAATGTATAGAGTTGCTTGCTCGAATGTTTCCACAAAACTCAAACGGGTCGGGACATTTGGCCAGGGACAGACGGGATCCGAGAGGACAGGACAGGACTCCTTCGTCTATGCAGCATCTTCTGGCTGAGATGCTGAGAGCAAGGACTTCCAGGGTCGAACTGAGTGACTGAACTCAGAAGCAAGCAAAGCAATTTTTATGGAAGCACAATTCTACAGGAGGAGCGCAAAATAAATGCCGCGTTATGGGACCCGAGTTTCCGAGATGCGAGTTTCCTAGCCACACAGCCTCCTCACTGCCACTGGGACAAGGGCACAGACGCATGCTGGAAAAGCGTGCTGGGTGGAAAAAGTGGAAAAAAAATGAAAAGCACAAAAAAGGAAACACCAAAAGGGAAAAAACTGCTGAGCTAACGATGTGTGATTTTTCTGTATGGCTGGCTGATGGGTGGGGAAATTTCCAGCGGGTGGAAATGGATGGGGGCGACAATTGGGCCGGGGTTAGGGCTCTTTTTTTTAGGTTTCTGGTTCGGGTTCGGGCTGGGGCATAAAAAAATAATAATAAATGAAAGTGTTGGCGCTGGCTCGTGGTACGTGTAATAACATTCAAGTGCGCCAAGTTTAATCTTTCAAAATGCTTATGCACAAAAAATAAGCTATAGCAGCTATATAGCACGAAAGTCGGAGGACTGAGCACTGAGGACTGAGGCGATGGAGTGTCAGCGGGCGAAAAGTAATGGGGGAAAAAAATAATAAGCCAGGGCAACGGCGAAAAAAAATAATGCGAGGGTAATTTACGTTTAGAGCCTGCAAAATTATTCAAATTAAAATTGTAAGTATTCTAACGCGTCGCAGGCATCTGCGGCCCACCAGCTGCGGTGCGCTGCAGGACCAAAAAGCAGGCGAATACACTGAGAGAAATCTGTTATGTGAATGCTGGATACTTCAAACTCAAGAACAGGGATAAATATTTGCAAGAGGTTTGGAATTACAAATCACCGTCATTGGAAATTCATTGCATACTTTTAGACACCTTTACAACATTTTTATTTAAATTACAAAATATTAAACTTATAAACATTCAATTGTTTTATATATTTTTATTTAAAGAACTGCGAAATAACTACAAGAGGTTTAGACTAAATCACCACCACTCAAAATCGGAAAACAAACTATTTCTTTTTCATTGCACTATTTTAGACACCTATACAAAATTTTTATTTAAATTTGAAAATATTAAAATTATAAAAATTTTATTGATTAATGTAATATTTTTTCCACGCCTCTTCGAGAAACCCGCAATAATTTACATTTTCTTTCAGTGCAAATCGCTTTAGAGAGAGCGGGAAAAGGAAAGAGACAAGCGAGGAAGCGAGAGCGCTGACCCAGCGCTGTGTTAAATTAGCTGGGACACTTAATTTCTGTTGACGCGCACATTTTTCTATGGAAATTAACGCAAAATAATTTTTTGGATTCGCCAGCGAATCGTTCAGGCAGCAGACCGAGACGAAGGACCTCCTACTCCTCCTGATCCTCCTGCTGCCCCTCCATTTGCTTTCGGCTTAGGCTGGAGTTGGCAATTAGGCCCGGGGTGTTTGAATTAGTTTCGTGTTTTAATGAGTTTCATAACTTTTTGGTTCCGTTGTAAATTTTGCAGCAGCAACAAAACACACATAAAAGATGCGTGCAACGGTTAAAACGGTGGGTGGTGGGTTAGATGGGTGGGTGGTTCGGGAAAACCAGAAGGAAAACGAGCAAATTTCCATGTTACTACTGAGGGAAACTGAGGGAAACCCTCGGGTGGATTTATGTATGTATTTGTTAGCCATACCCAGTTGACATAAGCGAAAGCAAAGTGGCAAAAGGCAACATGAAAAATGCTTTAAATCTTGTCAAACGCGGGGTGGAGTGGGGGGCTGGGCGTTTAGGGTCGGAGGTCAGGTCTCAGATGTGCGTCTGTGTGTGTGTGTGTATGCTAATGATATTTTAAGAGAGCTTTCACTGGGCCCGCGCACATGTGTGAGTGGGCAAAGTGAAAAATTATTTATGTTGCCTACTTATTGGGGCATGCAAATGCGCATTGTTATGCAAAACGTTTCTAAATTCCGCCCATAAATTGAATTATCCAGCGAATCAAACTATCCAGCAATTTGCCATGCAATATTTAAGAGCGCTCTAATTAATTAAACATCACAGTGTCCGAAACACAGCACACTCCGCCCAGAAAAAACATTCCCCTCCCGCAAAAAAGGAGCGAAAAATTCCAATGACAAATGGGGCTCGCTGTTAAATATTTGCAGGAAAACCCTTTTTCCGGCATAAAAACGGAAAAACACCAAACGTTTCTATCTCCTTTGCACACACCATTTATTTCTCCTCTCTTCTACTCCCGCTTTCCCTTTGTTTGTAGCCACCATTCAACTGTAATTACTTAGGTAGACCCGATCCGAAACGATACGGGATATAAGCCTCTTTTGCAGAGAAAGAGAAACTTTGAATTTTCTTTTAATTTTTCATTGTTAAATTGCCATTTTCGGGGGAGGCAAGGGGTGGAGAAAGAAGAACAGAGAAGTGTGGCATGTGCAGGGATGCGCCAAAGCAGAGAACGGAAAAGCAAGCCAAAGCAAAGCAGAAAGCACAGAAAACAGAACACAGAAAACTGAAACTGGCAAAAGGACAAACAAATTGAAACTTTATACAGTTGGCAAAAGTTGAACGGAGCAAATCAAAGGCAGCAAAACCCGAAAGGGTTAACAAATTTGCAACATTTTGCAGGTCCATGAAATGGGAACCGATTTTGATGTAGGTCAGGTCAGGCCAGTCTGGAAAGATTTAAACAAATTTAATAAATCGGGGAAGAAAAACAGTTCCCTTTCATTACTGGCTACCATCTTCCTCTAGATATTTTTAGTAACACCCAATTGCTTACAAAAAAAAATATTAGATATGAAATAGGGTAAATTCTACCTTGATGAAAAGATGATATGATTAATGTCAAATTTATGATTCAAACATATCAACTTGATATTTTATCATTTATCATTTATTATTTGTAGTATTTTACTCATATCAAAATTTTATAAATAACTTCGTCTATAACAAATATAAAATTGACCAGCACATATCAATCTGATCTTTTGTCAATTTCTGTGTAGTTCTAACTGCATCTTAAACAAATTCAGTCGGGAAAATGTTGTTTAACAACAACTGGCTTTTAAATTGTGTGCCAATTAAAAGCAGAGTTAATAAATGAATATAGGCCAAAGTTTGCCAATAGAAATCACAATGAAGCAAAACTTCTGATATGGGTCAGCCAAGGTGGATATAGGCAAACTTAATAAACCTAATAAAAGACAGAAGCCAGCGAACCAAATTGAATTTTTGCATACAACAAATTAAAGGCAACTTGAGATATATCAAAAGCGAATTCCTGCCAAAGAAATATACCCAGAAATGGATAGAAATCCAAAAAGAAATAAATAAGAATAGTGAACAATGGTCAGTTCCTGAAATTTAAGGCAAAAGGTTTCAACTGGAACTGATTGCTGTGCAGTAAATTTAATAAAGTTAAAAAAACGAAGGGAAAATTCGTACGCAAAAGCCATTAAGACCAGCCAGGAAAGCACTCGTATCTAGACAAAATCTTTTGCAAAATAAATGCGGAGGGAAATAAATAAATATCAAACCATAAATAAATAAAAGTTGTGAACAAGCAAATGCCCTGTCCACCAGTTGGCAAACATTTACAACTCCGAGCAGCAGAAACAGAAGCAGAAAAACCAGTAAAAGCTGTAGGAGCAGCGAAAGATACAAGATACACACGTCAGCGTCGGCATTGTGTACTCGTATCTCGTGGGTAGTTGCGGTCGTGGGCGGCGACACGCCCCTTTTCGCACAAAAATCAATATGTTGATTTGAACTTTCTTCTCCCCCTTTCTTTTACTTTTTTTCAGCTGTCTTCTGTTTGGCCGCCACAAAGTTTTGCGCCAAGGAATTATCAATTTCTTTGGTTCTTTTCTTGTTTTGGCCAACTCAACTCACTTCAAACTCAACTCCAAAGAAAGAAACGGGGGCCAAAAGCTGCCATTATCTGCTTACATATTCATGTGTATGTACCATAAATGTCCGTATGTATTTCTATATATAAGCGGATATTTTTGACACTTCAAAAATTGGAATATCTCAAGAGCCGAGAGGCGACAGGCGAACGGCGAACAAAATGCCCTGTGTAATTTTTCATGACTCTGCGTCCCATCTGGGACCCACTGGGTACCAGCTCCATTCAAAATCGTAGCAGATTGAGCTGTTGAGCTGGGGGTTTGGGAATGGGAATGGGAATGGGTATCCTCTCCCCCTATATATATTTATATTCCTTCATAGGGAGGAACCAGCATGACAACTGAGCCTGTTCCTCCGTCGAATTCTGGTTGTATGCGGCCTGCCACTTTTTTTATTATTTCGCAAATATCGATAAGGAAAGATAGGCGACTACCCAATGCCATCTCCGTGTCACTCCGTCTGTCCTTCCCACTTCGCCTTACTCGCAATATTTGGCGACAGTAAATGTTTGCTAAATATCCTCAGTAAATACTTGGCAGCTTATGTGGGTGCTGCACACACACAATCATTCGCACATAAATAAATAAGTATGTTCTACAGTGAAATCATGGCTTACTTACAGTGTTCGATGGCAGTGATGACTCAAATAAACAAGAAGTGCGCCAGAATCTGTAAGAAAAGGACCCACATGAAAAGGTTAATATTTATAAGGAGACGTATAAGTATAGTATAAATCATTTAAAAAAGGTGTCGTAAAGTATGGAACGATAAATGAAAAGTCAACTTTTGTAATGCATACTTTTACACACATTTGTTAATTTTTTTAATATTAATATTTAATTTCTGGACCTAGCGATTTATAAAGAGACAAATAAATATAGGGTGCTTATCACAAAAGGTGTCAAAAGTATGCAAAAATATACTTCGGAACCTTTCCGAAAGACAATTTTATTATTGCAAACTTTTTGACACTTTTTTTAGCGATATAAAAACCATTCCAGAATTTGTGGTATGAAAAATACTTTTTTATTTGTATAATTTCAACCTAATTTAAACTGTTAAAACCTTTTTCACTAGTGAACCGGTCATGCCAACACCTTCCATTAAGTTAAGACCACTTAAAAAGGCCAAATCTCTTTGAGTAAATGACAAGGTGACATCACTGTTCAATGATTCGGCTCAATGATTCGATTCCTTAGCCCTTTGAGGCTGTCAGGAGTACTTACTGTACTCCACTGAGCCCGCTGAGCCGGGCTTTCTTTGGCCGGATGTCTGGCAGCAGTGAGCACTGGGATATAACGCACTTTAAAGCTCGTCTGGGACGAAGAGCATAATGTGCGAGGGCATTATTAATGAATTTATGTATTCGTAATCGCATCCGAATACCCGCCCAATCAACGCTGCGTATACGCAACCTCTGGAAGTTGATATTGACTGCCGGGCTTACCCAAGAAATTGGTTTTATTTTACATATGTATAGTATGTACGTTTAGTTTTTGGGGCCACCCAAGTCTCGGGCGATTCATTAGTTTCTATTTCAGTGGCTGGCAATTCAATCAGGTTGATCAGTTTTCAATATTGCAGCTATATTGCCTGGGTCTATATATATCGTTCTGCCTTTCTCTAGTTTCCCCGGCTCTTTGGGAGGCAGTAAAGTAAATTTAGTTAACCAACCATAAAAAATAGTGTGCGCAAATGTGGGTGAGTGCTTTGGCCACTGCCACAACTTTTCCAGACCTCGACCCCAACCCCAACCCCTCCCTACACTCACTACACTTCTTATTCGCCCTGCTCTGCTATTCACACATATTACGTATACGACACATAGTTGGGCCAAAAGTTGATGATGTGGTTATAGTTGCTGCCGCTGCTGCTGCTCCTGCTCATTAGAGCCGCGTTCGCGCCGAAAAATCTGTAACACATAAAAGTATGCAACATGAAATGTGCTAACGACAAACCGACACAGTGAGAAATGCTCAAGAATTCGCGGTAATTGTGGAAATTTCTGCTTGAATCTTAAAATTCCAGATTTCTTTTTACGAATATTGTAATCTAGTGTGATAAAAAAATATATAATATATTTTTTTTAGCATCAAACAAATAATTTCTTCAGTTTCTGAAAAACATCTTTCGAATTTGGTGATATAAGCGTGCCCCAATTGCTGATACTTTCTCGCAGTGTAGCATCGAAAGAGAAAGCAATGGATGGGGATAAAGAGCGAGTGCTGCTGGGTGATTCCCAGATATTATCAGGAAAGTTATTGGCGGGCTGGGTGGTCAGTGGATGTGCGATGGCTATGGGTGGAGGTGAACTGCTGCTAAGCATTAAATTTATGAATCCACAGCGAAGTGTCTTCCTCCACTTGGTGGCTCATAACTCGAAGTCAGCTTAGAGCCGGCCATCCAGGATCCACTATCCACTACAGCTGGCTTGTAACCAAGGCGACTGTGGCGCCGACAGGAAGTTACGTGACTCGTGGGCATAAGTCTGAGCTGCATTTCACCTTATTTGCTTGGACTTCATCTCTTCTTTTTGCTCTCCACTAATGGCTAAGTCCAGGGGCCAAGTGATAAATTCAGGGCCAAATAGAAACGAAGTGGCCGGGAAATTTACATTATCACGCGAGGCGCCCTGGACAATATAGTTATGCAAATAGCGCCACGAATTATATAAATTGCGTATACGCAGCGTGGCCCAGACACATTGATATAAATTCATATTCAAATGGGCGAAATGGGAAGAGCGGGAGCGAATGGAAAAGGAAAACATTTGCACAACATTCAAGATACACTCGCATATCTCGCACACAACTGGGTCTGTGGGTCTGTGGGCCTCTGTGTCTCCGGCAAATTAAGGCGGGTTCCAAAGGAAAAAGGACAAAGGACCTGTAAATAGCGGAAAATGTTAAACGACCGACCGTCTACCATCGACGTCGGAGGTACGCAAATTGATATTTTTCTACAACATGCAAATAACACGAGTAATGCGAGTGCAGAGGGTAGGAAAAGCGGGGAAATGGGGCCTTCCCTGCGCAAATAAATGATCTGATAAGACAACAACAAACGTAAAAATTTATGCATGCCAACTAAGGCACACACACACACACCGGAAGTGGGTGGTAAGCGGGTGGGTGGCCACGTGTAGGATGCTGTGGAAAAATGAAATAAAGTTAAACAGGATATTTCAACATTCTCACAACAGAAGCAACAGCAAACAAAACAACTGAAAGTAAAAGCTAACGAGGGCGGAGGCGGAGGGCGGGGGGCGTGGCAAGGACGTTGCCAGGACACATTCCGATTCGGTGTGTTAAAATGTAATAGCAACGTTAATGAACACGAACGCAGTGCCAGTCGCAATGGAAATGGTCACATAAAAAAGGCAACGATTTGGCCCGGCCTCTGCTCCTTTCATTCCTTTTTTGTGCGCCCCTTCCCCCCTGGTTTTTTTTCCACCCGCCCCACAGGTTGTGGTTGTAAAACACGCACACACACTTGCCCACAGAAGGACTCACAGCCCCACACCCGAAAGACAGGACATTAGCAGGGAGAGCAAAAAGTTAGCAAAGCGCAGGAAGTGCGCGGATGAGAGCCAAACAAATCTCAGCCACGCACGTCTTTGGCAGCCTCGTGGAACCCCCACCCCCACTAGGGCCAACCCCCCACCCCCTGACATTGGAGCCCCTTTCGACGCTCTCCCCCAACTCCACCCAATCGTGGTTCGCTTTCTTTGTTGTCTCCCAAAAAACCAATTGCGCTGTCGTCGTCGTCATCGTACGCTATCGATACACTCACAAAAAAATTTGCTGAAGAATTCGCGTAATCTGTTACATGGTAACTTAGGGAATAATACAATGTAAATATCACGTTTAACTATGTTTTTTACTAGGTAATCAAGTACTATCATCTTATTATATTTTTTAAGCTGTTCCAAAGCCTTAGGAATATATGCTGAAGAATTCGCGTTCTCTGTTGGTTGAGCACTTAAGGAATATAACCATGTAAGTATCGCGTTAAATTATGTTTCTTACTAGGGAATCAAGTATTATCATCTTATTATGTTTTTTAGGCTATTCAATCAACTTAAAAAAATGTATTCTGTAACTATTCCAATATTTTTTTTCAGTGCTCTTGATGTTCCTGACTTGTCTGTGGGTTTCGCTGTTGTCGAGGCCAACTGCCTCCATCTCCTTCGACGAATCCGTTTCGACTCCGGCTCCCTGGCCCGGGAACGCACCCAAATAGTCGCCCAATGCTGCGGGGAATGTCACCACGTTGGTGATGCGTGAACAGTCGCAGTCAGTGATTCAATCACAGCTATCTGCTATTCGAGGGAGCAGGAATATTCTACTGAACCAGTGTTAGGATTAAAAACTCAATTTGTTGTTAATCTAATACTGAAATACTAGAAAGCAAGGCTTAACTATTATATGCTGTCTTGTGAAACAATGATGACACAATATGATATGTTCTTGATTG
Source organism: Drosophila takahashii (assembly GCF_030179915.1). Taxonomy (NCBI): domain Eukaryota; kingdom Metazoa; phylum Arthropoda; class Insecta; order Diptera; family Drosophilidae; genus Drosophila; species Drosophila takahashii. Next base: position 40,053,707 of record NC_091681.1, on the reverse strand, counting down.
ATATAGATTATTTCTAGGAGGAAAACCATTTTAATTGGGACATCATATATTACGTTTTTTGTTTTTCAGTTGAAATTCCAATACCAAAACTTCTTGTTTTGTTTAGACACCCAGCCTTTCTGTTTTTTCTTACCCTATCCCCCAGGTCCGCCTTCTCTGGTTATCCCCGGCGTGTAAGAAAAGCGCAGGCTAAGGAGCTTATGAGATTATAACTCCCCGTACTTCGATTCTTTTGCTTCAGTGGCTGGGGAAAGGAGCCTCACTAAACCGGAGCTTAATAGTTGTTGGATGGAAACCCTGAGCACACAAGAGTACCAATTAACCACAAGGGCGAAATGCGAATTGCGAGTTCTACGGCAGCAATTATAAACTAATTCCAGTTTCAGGGCTCAATCACAGTTTTGCCCCATCACTGTTGTTGTATCCTGTTTTTCCTCGGGAAACAGGGAAAACCGGAAAAACCGTCAGGTGAGTGGGATTTTGGGGCTTCGGGGCTTCAATGAGGCAGTTTACACCGTTTTCGCTGGTATTTGATGAGCATCTCGTGCGCGACACTTTGGCTCCATAATGATGCGTGTGCCATCCCCCCAGAAATCCTCCCCTAAGCAATCCCAATTTGGGGATCTTGGCTTGTTGCTGCGCTCATAAACATCGCAGCTTACTTCGCTGCGAGACATTTTTATGCCATCCGATCCGTTAACGAATTTTCCAATAGGCCCTTCGCTGGCTTCTCAATTTTCCGCCCCGAATTACCAAATTGGATGTCCAATATTTGCTGGGGTTAAGCAGCAGGCAATTTATGAATACCTTAATACGGTTTATAGTCGAAATATTTACCTACCCAAAAACAGGGGACGAAATGCGAGAACATCCTTGCGAATAATATAATAAAAAAAGGAGCCGACCACCCGACAGCCTGACAACGCGCAATGAAGATGTCGATGTCCTGGTCGACTGGGGGGTAATGAAAATAACTGACATTAAGCAGATGAAGCGGTGGTCCTGGACAACGTGCCCAACGTGGCGGGCGGAAAATGCGACAAATCGGGGGAAAATCGGAGGGAAATCGGCAGGCAGAAGCGAAGAGCTGCGAGCGGAGCATAAAATATTAAACGGGAAACCTTCGTAATTAAAGTGAAATGAATTTAAGTACGCAAATTGAACGTTGAGGAAGTCAGGAGTCGGGACTCGTGTCCTCGCATCCTCGTGTCGATGTCTGCAGTGAGAGAAATATGTTTAACACGCAGACTAATATAATCAGACTACTTATTATGTAATTCAGAATATATTGGTTAACTAAAATAATGTTTAGAAATATTATTATACCCGTAACTCATAGAGTAAACGACTTTCAAATGTGTCTGGCGGCCACATCTTTAAAGATTTCGGAGAAGAGTAAATGCAATTTTATTGAGTGTATTAATAACTATCGAAATGTAGAAGAAATTATTCAAATCGGACCATTCATTAAAAAGTTATGAACAATAAATGGAATTCAAGCAGTGCAAGCAGTCGTTTTGCTGCATATCTCCATAATAATAAGTTTGACCTTACAGAATATTCTCTTTCCATTTTTTAACAGTGTAATGACATAATGGCGATGAAAAGGGATGGACCAGCACACGAGTATACGTATAATTAAGTGGTCACCAAGCCCGTCGTTCGGAAAGCCACTCGAATTGACCAATCTGAGCTTTGACTTTGAAGTGAGTTTGGCCTCAAAAATATATGTGCGCACTTCAAGAATAAATATGTGTGCTTTTATATACGGAGAAACCGCTATACATACGGCTTTTTTCCGGGACTAATTAATATGCAGTTAAGTATTTATTTTCTCATAATTGAGGTGGCCGAATGGAAGAGCCGAGTTGCCCAGTGAATAACCGCCGCAAAGGCGAACAGCTGGCCAATTAATTTCAAGTGCATATTAGAGGGCCAGATGATGATGGAAAGGAGTGGAGAATTGAGCGATTGAGAGGTTAGAAAATGGCACACTACAGTTGAAAGCCGTCTGAATGACTTCCTCTAATTGCTGCAAACTGGTTTGCTGATAATCACTGGAAAATGCAGATTAATTGAGCAGAGAATGAAGCGATAAAGAAGGGAAGTGGGATAATAACCTTTTCGCTGGAATTATATTAGAAACATTGCTGCACTTAATTAAGATATCTCTATTTATTAAACGTTTTTACTACTTTTTCATGGTCGCAATAGTGCGCCAAGGTTAATTCCCCTGGAATCATAAAAACTAGGCCATTTATTCTATGTGATTTTACGCATAACTGCATTTGTCTAGACGCCGCAGACAAAACAATGAACGTGCGAATACTTTGACATTGAGTTTGAATGAAATTCGCCAACATTTCGGTTAATTAGCAAGGACCTTCATGATTGATTTGTGCGTATGAATGCTCACATGTAGAAATTAGATTAATCAATTTGGGCATCGATCCATCGAAAGATGAGCCACCCCACATAAATGGTTTTTGGCCAAGTTTACCATCTCCCGTTAACCATTTCCCATTTCCCTGGGAAGCCCTTAAACCAATTGGGTTAATTTGGCGACCTGAAAATAGGACTTGCGAGTAACCCTTTTAGCGGGGAGCCCATACGATATAGTCCTACTCCCCCCGAAAAACGACTGGGAAAACTTATCGCTGCCATTGGCAAATTGTCGCCATCATTTTCTGGGGGTGGTTTTACTGGTTTCGCTGTGGGGTTTACTTTGCACACCGACCAAGGATGAGATACAAAACTGTAACTGTGGGTAACTTGAGTAGCCATTTCCACTCATTCACATTCGCATTCGCAATTCCAGTGGGGTTCCCTTTTTAGCCCCTTTTAGCCACTTCAACTGCGGTTTCATTAGCCGCGGTCTCTGTCAACTGTTGTTGTTCCTCCTCTTGTTGCCACTGGTTGGCTTCCTCTAATTTCGTTAAGTTTCGTTGCCACAACAGGAAACCGAGTGTGTGCCACAATTTTTTCCCATCCGCAGTTAATGCCTCCCTGGGAGGAGGGCCAAGTTTTTGCGAGCCCATGCACTTGGCCAAAAATTTGGGGTTGTTTGACCAGTTAAAGTAGGAAAATAAAAGAATATGGTGAAATATCATGAAAATATAAAAACAAATTGTATTTGTCATTCCTAAGGATTGTATTTGTATTTCTAATTGAATAAGTATCACTAGGATGATTTCTTCAAATTCTAAAAGAATTTTTCTCAAGTGTGAATTGAACCATCTCTCCTCCTCTCGCTCTACCACATCGCCGTCTCGCTCTGCCGTCAAATGCAATTAACAAAACACGCTCCTAGCATAAAGTCATTAGTTATTCCATTTCATGAATATCCCTCTCTCGATTCGAACGCTTCGTTGAATATGTTTATGTGTGTGTGTGCTTGGAGCATATGGTGGGTATATGTATGGGTGAGTGGGGGGAGGGGGTCTGTGACTTAAAGGCCTGACCATTGACCAAAAACCAAGGCCCACAACAAATGTACATAACAATATTATTTTGGTGGATTTTCGCAAAACGGCCGAGAGCATCGACGATGGGCATGCTTAAACTACAACACCGCCCACTGAAGCACCACCTCCCCAACCCAGCAGCCACCCAACTACCCAACCACCCACTGGAGAACCCCTGCAACCATTTGAAGTCCTGGCTAAATTGCCATTCAGTGTTGTACACCGTCATTGGTGTTCGTTGTTCGTTGTCCGGCGTCACGTTGTTTGCTTTCACCTCAAGCCAAGTTTTGCGAATGTTTCCCCCGAAACGAAACCCCATACCATACAATCCAATCCTGTACCCCCGATCCATATATGTTCCCTTCAGCCGGAAAGCGTGTACGCCGGATAAACTTTTCGGCATGAGTTCTTATAGGCAAAAATGGTTTTTCAATACTCAAAGATTTATGAGTCTATGAATCTTGTACACATCCACAAGCATGTGAGTGAGTTTGTCGGGCCGGGTACAGTGAAAAAAATTTTAAAACTTATGAACAAATAAATAAACTAGTGATTAAAATAAATTAGAAGGATTCTTAAATTAATTTGAATATTGAAAAATTTTTTTAGAAACCAAAAATTTAATTTAATTTAGGTGTAAAATATAATTTCTTCAAGATATAGTATAGAACAGGAGTTTAGATGGGATATCTGTGTAAAATGGGTACCTAAAATCTTGTTTAATGCCTTGTAAGCTAAATCTTGTGTGTTGAAAAAGGTTTTAACTTTTTTCTCTCTGTACGGCCCTGAGATACTGATAGACGCACCCCGTTTCCTCCTCCCCCACCTGACCACTTTGCATAATCCCGGGGGGAGGGGCTGGGGGATCCCGGCCAGAACCGAAACAGAACCACTGGAGCAGCAGAAGAGTCTCAGATGAGGCCAAAGGCAAACACCACAAATTAGTCGGCATATAACACGAACCGGTAAAATGGCCAAGAAGTGAACTGAAGTGAAGGGGCAGCAGAAGAAGGAGAACAGCAAATAGAAATCAAGTGAAATTCCTGGGCCACCCTAGCGAGCAAGCAAAGTTTTCCATTTCATTTTTCGGATTTTGCTCATCTATTCTTTTTTTTTTTTGTATTTTTTTTGCGGATTCCCGGGCAAACTTGGGGCAGCTGCCACATGGAACATGAATCAACACAGAAAGTCCTCAAAAGTTCTCGGGGATGATTTAATTAGAATTCTCGAAGATGTCACCCAGGGCTATGCCCCCGGTTCGGTTTTGGTCCTGGTCTAAGCCGGCGTTTGGGCAACGTTTAATTATGAAATTTTCAAGGTGGCAAGTTGGTAAGTTGGTAGGTTGGTAGGTTGGTAGGTTGGCAAGGTGACAGGGAAAGGATGGGGCTTCCCCATCCACCCAAAGTATTTTGTGGTAGATTAGCCGGGCGTTCAATGTGTTGATGCGGCGGCGGAGGCGTGGAATCCTGATTGGTGTCGGGTTTCGGGTGTCGGATGCTGGCAACGATGTGATAAGTTAATTGAAATTAAATTTTAATTTCATGGGATAAAGTTGCCTTCGATGAGATTGCTTTTTGTGGGGAGCCCTCACCATCAAACCCACCAAAATCAATATGGAAGTGGTAGGGGTGCTACGTCCAAGGACCAATCAAAAAGAAATCCCCCGGGTCTATTAACAGAATCATTTGATTTCCCTTTTAATGGCCAACTCACATGTCACGCTGCCTCTAAGAAAACTCATTTATACATTATGTATACGCCATGTTGAACACACAAGATTCAATCTACGTCGCAGCGGAATCCTTGAGGTCTCAGCTCGAGGATGTTAATTGGAGTCCTTCCTGCCGCCGCACAGAAACACCTTGCGTTCGGTTTTCCAAGGAAGCCAAACACTCGAACAATCACAAATATACGCCTCGGGCTTCTCGGCTCTTCAGAGTATTCCAGTTCGACTACATCAGTTTTAATTATACAAATGCAAATGCAAACGAATCCATCCGAAGTTTCCAGTTAAGTAAACTGGAGGAGCTTACGCTTTTCAGCTGAAATCGATTCCCCAATCATAACTACAAGTGGGCATAATCAGCTCTTCTCCGTCCGCCGGGCAATAAATTTAACAATCGAACTTAAATCCGTCCCGGTTAAGTGGCCAAGGGCACCCGGAGTCCTCCGTCCATTAACTATGCAAATAATGTGCGGGATATAGACAAAATCGCCAGAAGATTAATGTTTATTGATTTTCCCGGCCAGTGATAATTTGTTACCACACCAAATTGGCCGACAATCGAGCGGCACTGAGTGAATGCGATTTTTCTGGCTTACTTTTCTATTTCTGGGCAAAGCCATTCTAAGAATTTGATAAGCCCCTTTCGGAATTTTCCCCCAATCTCCGTCCCCCGAAAAAGTTTTTGAGGGTATTTGCATTATTAAGTACTCGCCCCCCTCGCTTTTCCGATTTCTTGGTGGTTGCTTGTTGGGAAATTCGGAAATGGGAAATGGGAAATGGAAAATGGTGAATGGGTGATGGGTCGGTCATCCATTGAGCCGAAGGTGTCACATTGCCGGGATTTGCTTATCAGACATCAAAGGACACCTTGCGGTGCCATCTTTCCCGGATCGTTGCCATTGCAACCCGCAGACAAAAGTGAGAAGGGGAAAACGGGGAAAACTCACTGCCAAGTTTCCCCATCCCATCCCCTGGATTTTTGGGCTTCAGCCTGGTAACTAACTTTCAGGTTTATATAAATATTTTCGCTGGCTTGTTTGTCTGGTTTCGTCTGTTTAGCATTTTGGAATATTAATTAAAACAAACTTTAGGGGAATGTGAGCATTATTAAAAACAAAGCTTAGGTGCGCGCTGCTTTCTTTGCAACTTTTTTGCCACGGCGAATAAGTTTTCGCATTTTTAAATGCGTACACAAAAAACAAACACTGCAGATGTGTTTGGATATGGAAAAATTTTTACTGAATAAAAAGGAGCATCAAGGCTAGAGTTTATTGTTTTTAAAAGTTTAAACGCACTTTGGGTTCTCTCCAATTAGGAAGCCAATTAAAAGCAAAAACTTTACAGATAATCCTTCAAATAAAAATATGTATGTATTTCTCATGAGACAGAGGAAATTTCTGCACTGATTTTAAAGATTACTGACAAATATTTTTAATACGTCAAACTTGTACCAAAAAGAAAGTCTTATGAATTATTCAGGCATTTCCCATGAAAAATATAACCATTTTTATAGCACTTATCGGCGCTGTCGAAGCAAGAAATGCTGTTAAGGGTCATGTCACTTCTGGAACCCGAAAACCCCGCAATGAAGATTAGAAACCCATAAAGCGAGGGTCTATATAATCGATTTTAAGGACATTAAACAAGTGTAAATGAGGGAGAAACCTTTATTTCGGCCCAAGTTTCTGGTTTAGAAACCAGGAGGCGAATTTTGTCAACCAGAATTGAAGAGAAAATTAATTTTTTTGAAATATTGATGAACGAAAGCGAAGCAGTGGGAAAGAAAGTGTATTAAGAAGGGTCCATAATTCGGGTGTTTCCTAGAAATCTCTTTGTTTCGGCCCAAAAAAAAGGAATTCCTTAAATGGAAGCCCGGGGTCCTGGGACGGTAGCATTACCTGGATTTGCTTATCACAACTTCAAAGGACACTGGCTTCCCCACGAGGAAGCGACGGTCCTCGAAGTAAACACACACAATTTGTCCACATTTCACCCTGCTATTCTCTCTTTATTTTACCGAAAATTAGCTGGAAGTGAAAACGAAACCGAAACATCAACAGAAACTGAAACTAAATGAATATCGAGCGGCAATCGGCACCAAAGCGGAGCAACAAAAGCCAGCGCTAAACGCAAAACAGAGGGCAGACCCAATCCCAAAAACCCAACCAGACCGAAGTCAACCTACTTTTGGACGCAACAGACTACGACAGAGCCGAGCGAATGTACTATATGTAGCAAGTAAGTGCACAAAGAGAAAAAGGTTTTGGTATAAAGGGGTTAAAATCTCAATATTTTGACTATAAATAAATACTACAAATACTAAAATCTTTTAGCATTTTAATCAAGTTATCGCGGTTTTAAGGATCTGCAATTATACATCTTATTCTGATATGATAAATATGACATGAAACATTTTACTCCAATATAATAACTGATAGAAATAAAAATAAGTAAGCAATTTTCAATATACCATATTGAGAAAGACAAATCATGATCATATCAAATACTAAAAATGCAGAAATCTGCAGGTTCTTAATTAAATATAGTGCCTTGAAGGCCCTAAGCAGACTTTCTCTCGAGTATTTGGCTTTATGATTGTTAGTAATAATAAGTAAGCAAGATATCGTATTGAAAAAGGCACACCAATAAATATCTATCATCTTGGACAATCCATTAAAAATATTGAAGTATGTAACAAATATCTCTAGAGTTGTGAACTCTCTTATAATATTCTGCACAGAATCGAAGAAAGAAGTCTTTCGGAATACTTCTTTCAGATTTTTGTATTCAAAAAATTAGCGTTGCATGCTTTTAAAAACCCTAGTGATTCTTATAGCACCCTCGATTAATACTTTTTTCTGCCTGTGCATATATTCATTCGGTATGCGCCCAGATGAGGAGCATGAAGTGGGGTTTTTTTTTGGGTGGGGGGGCGACGGGAGAACCGTGTGTATGGGGGACAATTGGGCGCCCTGCGGCGGATTATTGAATTTTCCAGCATTCTCCGCTGACACTTGGCGCCTTGCGCTACCGCTTACCTCCTGGTTTGTTGTTGCTCCTGCTGCTCCTGGTGCTCCTGCTGCTGTTGCTCCTCTCCTTGTTGCTGTTGGTTTAGTCCTGCGTCCTGCGTCCTGCGACGGGCGGCTGCTGTTTACCAATTCACTGACGTTGACAAAAATTCCAATAGAATTTGGCATAATTTACATATCTCCGAATGGCTTAGGCCAAACGGGCCAAATGCATTAAGCACACTATATATTGGGTGTGTGTGTACCCGATTTTCCGTATATTCCGTATTTTGCGTTCCTTTTCAAGCGCGTTCCCGGGACCCAATTTCTGTGCCGCTAAGCGAAAAATCAAAAACGGCGCGCGTGTCGCGTACCGCTCGAGATATATCCAGTGATTTGATGGGCGACCCACGCACTTGCAACACGCGACACACGAGCACCGGGAATCGGGGACTTGGGGGTTATAAAGTGGGGTTTTTGGGGTGTACCGAGGGATAAAGGGACAGTGACAGCGACAGCGACAGGCGACGGGCGACAGCAACTAAGATGAATGTCAATAAAAATGATTTTGCTCTCCACTGCAGTTGGGGTTTTTTACCCCCCGAATTCTGTTCTTTTTTTTTGTTCGGTCTGTCCCGAGTTACTGTGATTTAATTATAAATCGCAGACGAAAGTCCTGAAGACTGTAGCGCCGAAGAGAGGAGTGATGTTTCTCGCCACGCGAAGAATCCGTACTGAAGATACAGATACGGACTGCGAATTGGCAAGTCCAAAAGTTCGCCACAATTCATCTCGCAGCAGGGCTGCTGCGCAAAATCCGGCGAAATCTGCGCCTGCGCCGCTCTCTCCTCGCTTTCTCTAGAGAAAAGAGCTCTCTCCGCTCCGCTCTCCCTATAAATATGTCTGTGTGCCACACGCTCGTTGGAATGCTATAAAAAAGGAAACGTTAGAATGAAATGAAAATGTAGCATAATTTATGACTGCATCGTCTTTTAAATAATTGCACGCACACACACCTACGAACCTACACTCTGCCCTGCCTTTTAAATATTTACATCCACTCACCTGACGACTCCCCCTCCCCGGAATCCCCAGAATCACCCCAACACCCCCTAATGGCCATGTAAATATTCCAATTTTTTTTAGAATTTTATATGACTTTTTAAAAAGTCTCCCAAATTGGTTAAAGGTCAATTGTATTTGGGCTTTTTAAAAATGGAAACGATACGAGGTGATTTACGGGAAAATTAGGCAAACAGATATTTGCACAACATGGGAAAATAATTGCAGGCTGTCTGGCAAACCTGGAAAAATTATAACATTTTAAAAATAAATTTATAATTTTGAATAAGAGATAAAGCACAAACTATTTTGATAAATTATATTTAATCAGCGACCGCAACTGTATTCAAATACAGTCAAATATAAATACACTTTTAAAATATCTTTTATTCAAGCTTATATTTGTATAATTTGAAATGCTACCCCTCATCTTAACTACTGCAACGATGAACTACTAATATTTGGCAAATTTAATGATGGATTTACCTTAAACGTAAAGCCACTTGGCCACTTGCTAAAGCCACTTGATGAGAGTAATTGTTCATAATTGGCCAGTTCAGGGATTGGCTCGCTACTATTGCTTCGATGATTAAGGCCGATTTTGAATCAGTTCGTGTGTCTAGAGAACGTGTCGTTGTTGTCGTAAGCATTTCGAATTGGGAGATGGACTGCTTGTCATGCACTTCTAGAGAATCGGAGTTGCTAAGAGAGATGGTGTGTCGTCCGCCGATCAGAGTTCAACGTTGTTCAGATTCGAACCGGAGGAAGTGGGCAAATCGACGTCGCTGGGGGGCACAAAGGTGCCCATGGTGAGGACGCTCTCCTGCTTGGCGCACAACTTGAGCATCTCGGTCTTCAGTTTGTCCAGAATGGCATAGTTGGGCTGATTCACGGCCGCCTTGCTCTGCAGCACGGTGATCTCCTGCTCCTCCAGCTTCTTCTCCTTGAAGGTCTTTATGGAGTTGTTGCCGTACAGGCGGAGTAAGGAACCCCACGTCTGGATGTGCGGATGCAGGATCTGCCATTTAGTTAGGGTAAATATATTATAGAAGGATTTACAGGCCGAGCTAATCATTGTTCACCTGAAGAATGGCTTGCGAAGCCAGTTGCTTGCCCTCCCGCTTGTTTTTGCACACCACTTTGGCCGTGTGCTTGCCCACAGTCATGGTGAACTCGTTCTTGTTGTTCGCCGTGCGATTGATCTCCTGGTTGATCTGCACATCGCTGCCGTAGTTGCGCTGCAAGCAGGTGAGCAGGATGGCATTGGGCGAGGGCTCCGTCGTTTTGTTGCAGAACTCGGTGACACGGGGATCTTCAATGCGGATGTCATCGAAAACCTAAAAGAAATTATATGAAAATATTATAAAAAATTCAGTAATCAATCTAGGTAGTTTTTTTGCTTACAGACAGATCGCTCGTTGTCTTCTTGGCGGTGCCGCTCTTTTGGTCCTTGTTGTTGCCCGTTATCTTGTCCTTGACATCGGGAATGAGTATCTCCAGCGTCTCGCGCGCCGCATCGGACTTCGCCTGCTTCTTGCTGGTGCCATAGCCCGTTCCGTACTTGAGATTGTTCACCGACACGGTGGCCGAGTAGGGGGTGGCCGCATTTTGCAGCTCCTTGAACTCGTAGGTGGGCTGCGTCTTCAGCGCGTGCTGCACATACTCGTGCAGGATGCAGACGAAGCTCTTGCCGTTCGGGTTCATGATCCACTCCTTGCGACCTCGCGAATTCGTGGATCCCTCGCCGGCGGCCGCCAGAATGGGGAACTTGATGAGCTTGGTGCCGTCGGGCAGCGTGGGCCGCTGGATGTTCTTGATGTGCTTGCGGTTCTTGGTGAACTTGCGTCGGGCATTCCAGCTGCGGAAGCGCAGCACCCGGATAACCTTGAATTTGAACAGCTTTTGGCAGTAGGAGTTCAGTTGCTCTGGAGTTATGGACTCCTTTTGGGTGTTCTCGTTTACGGTGACTATTTTAGCAGCTGGCATTAGGGCGGTCAATCCCTCGCTGGCCTCGTTGTTCTCCTTGCCCTCCACATCCATTGGTTCTGCGGGTGGAGCTGCTCCCGTTATGGGACAAACAGCCACTGCTGCTGGAGGAGACTGCTCCGATGACTCCTCTTCCAGAGCCCGCCGGTAGTTGAGGCAGGGAACTGCTCCCAAGGGCACGGCATGCTTGCGGGCGCTTCCGGTGCCCAGAAAGTAAGGCCTCGAGGCGCAGCAGACGCGGGTCTTGCGGTGCAGGAAGAGCGGCATGCCGCTGTTGTGGGTCACCTGCACCCAGCCCTCGGGCAGCACCTCGAAGTGGTTCAGGCGCTTCTCTAAAAAGGGGGGAAAATCCATCTGGTCAACCTTTTGATACTTGGCTACGTAAATATCACTCACCCTCTAAAACAGTCTTGAATCGCTGCTCGTACTTGGGCTGCTTGGACTCGCGCAGCTCGTCGGGCAGCTTCTCGTCCAGCAGATTCTCGATCTCCTCGTCGTCGAATTCCGAGGAATCGTATTCCTCGCCGTCGCCATCCGCCGCCTCCTCCTCCTCGTCGCCTCCCTCGCCGTACCTGCCGCCCTGCTGCTCGCTGGCGTCGTCTGGTTGCCATGTAAGGAGATACAATCACTGTTTAGATAAGCTGTCTGTTTGTCTGGGAAATGCGAAGCCCGCTGTACAACTGATTTAAAGTAGGGTGCTAATTTCCCTACTTTGCAAAAGTTATGCCTTTTTAACTAGGATTTAATCTAGTTTTCCTTTACAACTATACCTGTTTTAGCTGGGCAAGCCAGTCGGATAATAGGTATCATGCGCATGGAGATGCCCACAAAATCAGCCACCACCTGCCTTACAAGAATCTAGGGGAAAACTGAGGCTGGTGTATCATGGTTTTACCTGCCGGCTGGCCTCTTATTTATCAGCCTCCTGTATTTGCACAATGATATCGCTCAAGATCTCGAGATAAGAACTATGCGTGCACTGGGAAACCAAAGTGGAGCATTGTAAATACAATACTTTACGTTCTAGACAGTATAGTATAGAATATTTGTTATGTATTATTTTCTAGGAAGATATTTTGGTCCAAAAACTGTAGGATCTAGGTATTCCAGGTAAAGACTAAAGATTATTTCCATTGCAACCCCAATACTATAAGTTCTAGACGGTATAGTATGGTAGTATATTGAAATCTCTCATGTATTGTTTTCTAGGAAATCTTTGATAACTTGTTTATTTAAAGGGATTTATTTTAGAAAAAAAACTAGGATCTAGATATTTTAAATGAATTTCCCTTTGAGTTCTTGATAGACTTAAGATTATTTCCATTGTAACCCCAATACTATTAGTTCTAGCCGGTATAGTATAGTAGTACATTGAAATTTATTAAGTATTATTTTCTAGAAAAACCTTAATAACATGTTTATTTTAAGGAAATTATTTTAGCCCAAGAACTGTAGGATCTAAATATGCCAAATATTTTGCCCCTGGTTCCCAGTTGTTGAAAGACTCAAAGATTGTTTACCGTGTAGGACCATCTGAGGATCATCCCCACTCACCTGAGTCATCATCGTCGTCGCTGCCGGAGCCGACTTCGTCGAGCACTTGGAACTGGCGGAGCTGCTGGTCCATGGGCTCGTTCTGGAGCTCGTTGTCCCGCGTCTGGCGCATCTCCTCGATGGCGCTCAGCGAGAAGCCGGCCACCTTGAGCTCCTGCTGCTCCTCCTCCAGCCGGGGTCGCTTGCGATCCTGCCCAGAATCGGCCTGGTCTGCCATCGGATCGGCTATGTTGGTCTAAATCGAGGGGGGTGTAACTCGGACTGATCGGAACCCGGATCTAGATCTATATATAGTTATGCTGCCTCGGGGCCAAACTCGCCAATAACCAATACTGAGAGCATCCAACGCCTTGTAATTGATTTCTCATTGGAAGTGCCACATTGGTTAAGCCAGAAGCCCCGCGGGAAAAGGGAAAATCTGCACTTTCGCGGTCGGGAAATGGAAGTGGAAAACGTTGCTGCCTCTTGCTGCGTCTTTCGCGATGGATTCTGCCGGTTCGGAGGGACAAAATGCCAAAGCAAAAGCTGCGCAAATCGAGATCTTAGAAGATAAGTTATTCAAACAAACACCACATGCAGCTGTGCGAAAAGGGACGCCGAACAAATAATCACTTTTCTAATTGTATTTAACGGTGGTTTTGGGGTTTACCTTCCGGAGCAGTGCGGTTAGTCTTAGATTCTATACTTATTGCAGCGTTTTATACACATTTTCTGTGCTTTTTGCTGAGAATTCACAAAAATGAATTAGAAGTGGGTGGGTGTTTTTTTTTTGCCCAAAATTTATTGGCAAACGTAAGTCGGCAAACGTAAGAAGACGTAAGGGCAAACGTAAGCGTCGATACATATCGATGTTTTCATCGATATCGACGTTAAGCGACTAATCGGCGGTTTTTTTGTAAATATTAAAAATTAAGTATTATTAATTATTATATTATTTAAATGGAATATTGCTTTATAAACTAAACACCTAACAGCAATACATAAAATACATTTGTAATTCCAATTGTGAGAACATTTATAAAATTATTAAAAGTAGTTTAGAACACAGCCATTTCTTGCAGATCCGTTTCTGCCTTAATATTAATTAAGTAAAGTATTTTCTTAAAATCTAGTAATTATTCATCTAGTAATGCTTCCGACAGCAATATTATTCGTCTCAGGCAGAAAGATTTCCATTGTGATCTCATTAATAGGATGCTATTTCTGGACTTTTCAGGTTCCACCCTCTAGCACTGTTTCCACATCGAGTTCGAGGCCCTTTTCCGCCGCCTCCTGGGTGCTGGCCACGTGGGCGTGGCCCTTGGAGCGGAAGTGGGCCAACAGATTCGAACGGCGGACGAAGGAGACTTTGCAGGACTCGCAGCTGTAAACGATATTTATGTAAGTAATAAAGTAATCCTTGTAGATATCAAATATCTTACTGAAACGCCCGCACTCCCGTGTGACTGAGCATGTGCGTCCGGAGTTTGCCGCTCATGGAGAAGCTTTTGTCGCATTCCTTGCACTTGAAGGGCTTGGCATGCGTGTGGCGACTAAAAAACAGAAGTGAGTAGTTAGGAAGGAACTGTAATATATCCCTTAGCAAAGACATTACATGCGCTCGTGCTGAAGGCGTCCGGTGGCGTTGTTGAAGGCCGCCTCGCAGTAGCGGCACTGAAACGGAGAGGTGCCCGCGTGGAGCTCCTGGTGGCGCCGCAGCAGGGTGGCCGTGTAGAATCTCTGGGGACACTGCTCGCAGGCGAAGCTCTTGACGCCCGAGTGCCGCAGCAGGTGCAGCTTGAAGTTGCTGGGGCAGGAGAAGTGCCGGCCACACTGCTCGCAGATGCACTCCCTCCTCCGGCGCTCCCGCTTCAGGGCCACCACCTCCTCCTCGGTGAGTCTGTCCCACTGGGTGCGCGGCTTGTGGCGCTGCAGCTCCTGGCTGTTGTCCGCAAACTTCACCGAGGGGCAGGCGCTTCTCCGGGGAAGCTTCTCAGGCGCCGCTCTCTTTTTCTGGATGGTTTCCTGGGGCTGTTCCTCCTCGTCCGGTTGCATTTCTATGTCTCCGACTTCCGAGACCTCTTCAACAATCTCCTCCACATAAGAATCATTCAAATCCATGACCACCACATTGCTGGGATTGCTTTGCAGCGTTTTCTGGGTGAGAATCACTCGTTCTCGGAAGGAAATTGCATCCTGCAGATCCTGTTCGCAGGGGGCGCACATAAAAGCGGGGCCCGGTCCCTTTAATAACTATTAAATACATTTTATTATTATTTTATATAGATAATAAGGAATCCCACTTACAAACAATCCTGTTAGAACCTCAATTTGATGTAGTGTTATTGAATCCGGTTCCTGGAAGAGATTCTTGGGCGTCGAGCAGAAAATGAATTTCCCGCAGGTGCGGCAGTTGCGAGACGACATTTCTTAGATCAATTTACTGGCATTTTCTTGTCGCTTATTGTTAAATTTAATTTATTATTGTAAGAAACAGCTGCTAGTGGCTGGAGCGCAAGTGCGAGACAATGCAAGCGTCGATAGGCAGAACATCGATGTCTGCCAATATCGATGTTTCTCCAGAGGAATCCCCCTAATACATAGAAAATCAGCTGATTAGTGTAAACAAATCCTAGAAATGCGCCTGAACGAAAAGACCAAAATCCTGGGCCGCAGGACCATCCTGGTGCCCTACGAAGCCCGCCACGTGCCGAAGTACCACGACTGGATGAGCAACGCGGAACTGCGCCAGCTGACCGCCTCCGAGGAGCTGACTTTGGACGAGGAGTATGCGATGCAGCGGAGTTGGCGGCAGGACGACGAC
This sequence comes from Drosophila takahashii, assembly GCF_030179915.1. Taxonomy (NCBI): domain Eukaryota; kingdom Metazoa; phylum Arthropoda; class Insecta; order Diptera; family Drosophilidae; genus Drosophila; species Drosophila takahashii. Next base: position 40,038,104 of record NC_091681.1, on the reverse strand, counting down.
AAGCTCACCTTCATCATCCTGGATGCGGAGCTCTATGCCCGCGACCGGGACGAAATATCCGCCATGGTGGGCGACACCAATCTCTTCCTGCACCAAGATCCGGATACCGATCAGCGGGTGGCCGAGGCGGAGATCATGATTGCGGAACCGGAGGCGAGGGGCAAGGGATTCGGCCGGGAGGCCATGCTCCTCATGCTCAAGTACGCCCAGTTGCAGTCCCACCTGAAGCTAGACAAATTCGAAGTCAAGATCGACATGGATAATACTACATCCCTGCATTTATTCGAGAGTTTCAGGTTTGTGGAGACTGCTCGCGTGGAGGTCTTCCACGAGGTCACCCTGGAGCGACCCATCACTGCGGATTGGACCAGCTGGCTGGACCAACAGGTGGAGCCACGAATTGAAAGCTATTAGGGGAATAATTTCTAGACTTGTTCAACTGCATTTGACAATAAAATATTCACATTTCAGTACCTTTACGAAAATCCGGCTCGAAGGACCAAAATATGTTTTTGTGACTAAGTGAAAAGTAAATAATCGTTATTTGAGATTTTTATTTTGTTTTAAACGTCAAAAATAAAACTCTTTCCACTTTCCACAAATCCGGAAAGCAAATTATCTGTTATTTGTTGATGTCTATAAAGTGCATAAAAACCAGTTAAATTGTTGATTAAAACTTTTAAAAAACTTGTAGGGGTTTTAAAATAAAAATCTCAAATAACTGTTATTTACGGTCCCTGGTAAAACCTCCACTTTTTTACACACTACAATTTATATTAGTCCACCCAATAACCACAAACCTTCATTCTCATGTTCTGATGATCTGTTTATTACACTTATGTTACAACTACTTGCATTTTACATCAAATGTATGTATTTGTATTTATATTTATGGGTGCATCGATGTTTCCTTTTGTTTCGCCCTGCGGCATGGATGATTGTAATGCTGTGTATGCTTCTGTCGTTATTTTCGTGGCAGGAAATGGGCAATAAACGCATGCCGCTTGTCAATTATCTCCGGTGTTCCGTGTGTATGTATGTATATTTAAGTATAGTACATAAAACTAGATGCTTAGTGCTTTACAGCTGCATACTTAGACTGCTAGATTGTTTCAATTTTTTATAAAAATCATTATTAAATAATCAAAGGCAAACATAATCGTAATCAGAGTTAAAAATGAAAAGCCGAATGGATAGCTGCTTAACGTAGAAGATGTGGGGTTCCGCTAATGAATACGGATTAGCCGGAGGCCCCGTCGATGGGCATGGCGTGGAGCACCTCGTCGAGCAGCTGGAGGGCGCGATGCAGATGCACCTCGATCCAGCAGGGCGTCTCCTTGATGGACTGGCGGGGATAGTCCGGTCCCCAGCCCTTGACGAAGCTCAGCCGCAGGATGCACAGCCGTCGGAGGTCGTCCACGCCGATTCCAGCCGCCGCTGTCATGCCTACGAAACACAGGGATTTAGGAAAATGTTTTCTTTTTCAACAGGAGCTACTCACTTCTGCCGCCGCCGCCCATCTGCTGATTGGCCACTCCGGCCACGGCTGCTGCCTGAGCTGCGGCCGCCGCCTGAGCATTGGTGGCCAGCGAGTGCATCTGCTGGTGGCACTGGCGCAGGTCGAAAACCTGTGGGAAACCAAACATGTCATTATAATATATATATCAGGCCTCGGAAAATAAAACACACTGTAAATAACTTGTGTTATTAACATGTTAAATGTAAAAAATGTAAAAATTGTAGCCTACAATCACTATGGACGGCAGTCCATGTAGTGACGAAGCGCACCAGGAGAGTGTGCGAAGGCGACTACTATATATACACGAAGAAATGAAAATCTACTGTGATGGTCCGATCATAATGAATGATACACCTATCGAAAGGTATTGCGAAAACTAACAGGATTGCATACCAAGACTTTAAGAAAATCAATTGGCTTGGGAGAGAGAGCGGTGAAAGTAAAAAAGTGAAAATTTCGAAATTTGGAGCTGTTGGGGCCGGTGGGGATAAATGCCCCCTCGCAATGTTTTAGTAGTTTTTCTATTGAAAATTCCCGTCGAATGAGGGGTCATATGATAAAATCCGATGCCCCGTTCAAAAGTTATAGCCAAAATAAGATTTTCTTCTTCTTCCCAAAATGAAATAATTTGTCCCTTTGTTTGTGGGTATGCATCAAATCGTGGTTTTAGGGTCCTGAACTAAATTTTACTGTGCTTAGCAGCAGGATATGAACAACGTTTGTTCTACAACTTTTGGAAAAACCCGCTAGTTTGGCGGGAAATCATTGAAAAAAGCTAAATTTTGACGGCTTATAGTTTCTAAACGACCAAAGTTACAGACTCGTGCTATACCTCGTTAAAAAGGTAATTTAAAATGCTAATCGCGTTGCCTTGGGTAAAATTGGCTTAATGCAATAGTTTAAAATTTATGGCTAAAAGTTGTTTTTATAAATCACTTTTTAGCTATTTTCTCAAAAACGGCTCTAACGATTTTCTTTACAACTTTAAACTGTATAGCCCTTGAGATTCCTTAAATTTTGGTATATAACACATTACTGTAAAAAGTCACGTTTAAAAGTTATTTTTATACGAAAATAGCCACTTTTGCCAGCTCGAACAACTAACGCTCCCTGAGTATTGAATTTTGTGTGAGGGTATACGAACTGTATTTTGGGGTAATGGAATCAGTAAATTTGCACTTAAGAGTTCCATATAGGAATCTTTTGTTCTACGACTTTTGGAAAAAGCCGCTACTTTAGCGGGAAAAAAAGCTAAAAATAGCTAAATTTCGTTAGATTTTAAGTTCTACACTACTAAAGGTACAGAAATGTGCTATACCTCGTTTTAAAGGTATTTTGAAATACTTAAACGCCTTTTTAACTTAATTTGTTTAAATACAATGGCTTACAAATTATGATTGACCAATTTAAATTTAAATGTATATACTAGCTCCCATGAGAGCAAATGTAAACAAACAAAAACTTCTGATATCAAATAAAAACACCTCTTAACGAGGTAAAAAACTAGTGACGATCGCACCTTCAACATACAAAAGTTCTGATATCAACATTTGTGACGAAAAATTATTACACTCGTCATTAAATAGACTTTCTAATATTTTCTCATTCGGCACGCTGCAATAGAAAACGCCTGTGAAGGGAAAAAGGCTGGAATAGTTTGCTAGGGCGGGCCGAATGAGAAAATATTAGAAAGTCTATTTAATGACGAGTGTAATAATTTTTCGTCACAAATGTTGATATCAGAACTTTTGTATGTTGAAGGTGCGATCGTCACTAGTTTTTTACCTCGTTAAGAGGTGTTTTTATTTGATTCTCAGATACATAAAAAAATCACACATGTCCTTTGTGTTATTTACACGACGTGTTTTCACACAGCGTGTTTTTAACACAATTAGTTTTTGTCATTTAAGTGACCGTTACCTACCGTTACCAATATAATGTGTCTATTTTATACAAAATGTATATTTTTTTGGTTATGGATAATTTTTCCAAATATCTGTTGAATTAAAACCCACCTTGATGCACGCCGCCGGGTAAATCTTGTGCACCGCATCGCCAGGTGTGCGTCCCGCCTCGCGATCCAGATAATAGCTTTGTACGAACACCGAGTTGTCGCTGAGGCAGCGCAGCCAGACGTCTCCCTCGCCGCGCAGATCCAACTGCACGCCCTTGCCGATGTGTAGCCTTTAGGGAGAAACCTTAAATTAATCACCGCTCCTCGAGTAACAAGGGGTATCTCACCTAGCGCGTTCCGATTGCTCTGTGCGATGAACATTACTGAGAGCACCCAGGCAGAAGCGATTGCCGCCCGAGGGATCCACATAGCCGTCGATAATGACGTTCGGTTTCGCCGACGGCACCTTGAAGGTCTCGCCCACCTGCGTGTCCAGCTCAAAGTAGGCGATGGAGCACCAGTATTCCGGCGGCGGCTGACGGGAGAGGAGGCGTGGCTGTTGCTGCTGCTGTTGCTGCTGCGGCGGCGTCTGTTGCGGCGATCCCAGGTCACCAGGCAGCGTAGAGTTCCCTGGAAAAGAATAAATAATTTTATAAAATCACTCTTTCGGTTATAAGGCTCCTAAGACTTACAGAAACCACCGGGTAAAGAGCGCGGATCGGGTGGCTGCATGGACTGCGTGTAGGTGAGGGTGTTCGGTCCTGTCCAGGTGCCAGCTGCACCGCCTCCTCCGCCTGCCTGAGCCCCAGCGGGCCCGGCATTGGCTTGCACCTGGCTCGGTGGCTGCTGTGCCTGCTGGGCGGTGGGCTGAGCTGTGCCAAAGACGACGCCGCCGCCGCCTCCTCCGACGGCAGCTGCTCCCGCGGATCCCGGCTGCTGCGGCACATAACCATTCTGCTGGGCATGGACGGGCGGAGGAACCGAGGAGCCGGGACCACCGGCACCTTGCATCTGACTGCCTGGCGGAGGTTGTCCATAGTACTGGCCTCCGGATGCCGCTCCTCCGCTAGCATTGACCGCTCCATTGGGCACTCCACCTGCCTGCTGTTGCTGTTGTTGCTGCTGCTGCTGTTGCTGCTGCTGTTGCATCGCTAAGGCGGAGGCGGGATCGGTGGGCGAATTGGCCTGGGCATGATGACCCACTCCATTTCCCTGGGGATTCTGAGCCTGTTGCGGAGGAGGTGGGGGCGCCATCACGGGGCCGGGATTCATGGGGCCAGGCATGCCGGGCATTCCATGAGGTACAGCTGAAAAGGCAAGGGAAAGTTTAGATTTAAATGGGGAAATTAAAAATAATTTCAAATAAAATCATATAAAATTAATCAAATCAAAATCCTTACAAAGCGGATGAGCAGCTGCCTGGGATTGGGGCTGCTGCTGCTGAGGGGCTTGCGGGGGTGGCTGCTGCTGCTGTTGTTGCTGCTGCGGTGGCTGACCCAGCCGCGGTGGCGGTGGCACCATCCAGGAGCCACGCGACCCAGCAACACCATCCTGCGGCTCAATTTTTGGTATTGTGCGCCCGCTGGGAAACATTGCACTCATGGGATTGGCCTCGCCAACTGAGTAAGGTCAACAAAAGAGTCGAAAAAGGAAACAAAGGTAAACAAAGGTGTTAAATAAGAAAAGAAAATTAAATAATCAAATCAAATAATAGACTAAAGAAAATACAAATTTATCATAGTATGCCATGAAATTTCTGATTTGCTTAAATAATCTCTATGTGAAATAAATTGAATGCTTTTCTAATTCATTTGGAGTTGAATGAATGTATGAATAATTTTCATGATTTTTTTTAAATTTTTTTGCCATTTTTTTTTGTGTTTTTTTTTGAGAACAAAAAGTGGAAAATTGTTAACAACTAATGTTAACTGCTTAGAAAATCACACAATTATGGCCCTTTCTTCTTTAAAAGAAATTGTCGTTTTAATTATTCTATTCAATTCTATAAAACTCAAAATTCAAATTCATTCAATTCTATTAAACTTAAAATTCTAATTAATTCATTCATTTAAAACAAAAAATTCAAAATAATTCATTCAGGGCTCTATTAGAAACCAGGATTACCATATTCAGAGGGTCCCTGTGGATATCCGTAGCCGCCGGGACCCACCATTTGCGTGGGATGGTGCTGAATGGTGCCGATGTCGTTGCCATCGATGTCCATGCTGCCCACCAGCGGACCCGCCGAGTACTCGTCCTTCACCAGGCGACTGGGACCCGACTGCAGGCTCAAACCGGAGAGATCGATGCCCGGCGAGACGACGCGCTCGTAGTGGTAGGGATTCACGCACACCGAGTCGCACTTGAGATCGAAGGCGAAGGCGCAGTACTTGACGTGCTTGAGCTCGTTCTTGTGCAGGTCGGGCCAGCGCCAAATCCTGGCGTAGATCACGTGCGGAAAGCCCTTGCGACCAGCAACCTGATGATGGGAAAGGGATCAGTTTGGGTATAAAACAAATGATTTTCCCCAATAGTAGTAGCACCACGGGTTACCCAGAAACGGACACTCATCTCCGATAAGACGGGCTGAGTCACCCGGGGACTCCTCTCACCTGCAGACGCCCGTCGAGGGTGCGCTGGATGGTCACGCACTTGCTGGGATGCGCTCCGTTCGTGGTGATGGCCGTGATCAGGGAGTCCAGTTCGTCGCGCTTCTCCTTGAGCTTCTTCACCAGCGACTCGATGGCCCGCTTGGCGAAGCCCTCGCTCTCGCCGCCCTGCCGGTGGCACATCAGCGAGTGGACGATGCTCAGGCAGGCGTCCGCCGATGTGGGGGCGTTCGACGGCGGCGGCGGCATTTGCACCATGTCCCGGACAATTACTGTGGGTGGATTAATTAATTAGTTGGAATTTGAATTTTTGGGAGTGGATTAGACCTTCTGTGTACCATTCAGTGGTGTTATATTTTTAGGAATTTTGAAATATCATGGAGAAACCATAAGAAATTGTACATTTTTCAAGTAGAACTTAAAAAATATAGACAGTTTATTTCTCGATATTTAATTTGTGGTTTTCCTTCAAAAAATCGATTTTATCGAATCTATGTTGCCAAAATATCGAAATTATCGATAAGTTTTAAGATCTAATAGCAAGGTCTTATAAAGAGATCCTTATAAGATAATTAATGGGATTCTTATAGGCGCTGTATTGTGAAAATATCGAAAAAATCGATCAGTTTTAAGCTCTGATAAGAAGATCTTATAAAGAGGTCCCTATGAGATCAATAATTGGATTCTTATAGGCGCAGTATTGTCACAAAAATAGATAATTTTCGAGCTCTAATAGCAAGATCCTATAAAGAAATCTCTTTAAGATCGATGATAGGATTCTTATATCGACTGAATGGTGCTCAGGGGCTATCGTTATCGTTATCGACTTACTGTCCTGCGGGGCTACGGCGCCGTACATGTGGGCGGGCGGACCCGCCCCCGGGCCGCCGCCCATGCCAAAGTCCTGGGAGAGTCCTCCCAGGGTGCGAGCATGGGCATCCACGGCGGCGTTGTTGCTGAATCCGGATCCGGAATTAGTCCGGGATTAGTCCGCGGTGGGTGGTGGGTGGCGGTGGGTGTTGTTGGGTGCCGGAGGGAGATGGAAGCGGGATGCGGACGAAAACACAAGACGGAGGAGGAACCAAAGGAGAACCAAACAAAGGCGGCACGCGAATGCGAGCACAAAACAAACGGCGCTTGGCTGGCTATGTGTGCGTGGGCTTGGGGGGTTGTGTTGTTGTGTTGCACACACACACACACACACGCCCAGCAACTTGAACTCCCACAAAGTTGGCGTAATTTCCCTGCGAAAACTCCACTCCACCTCCTCCTTCCTCGCGCACACACACACACTCTCGATTCCTGTTTAAATCCTTTCTAGGTACTTGTTTTCACTGTTTTTTCGGAAACTTTCATGGCGTGCACTATAAACGCTGGCAGAGGAACTCGAAAGCACAATTTTCCGCCCGACCAAATCCAGTTTTCCACTTTTCCACCCAATTTGCCTTTTTTCTCCTTTATTTTGTTGCGGCTGTAGTGTTGAAAAATGTATAAAAATATTTCGATACTTGATAAGAATAAATATTTATCGGGATATTTGTTCCCCCGATAACGTTTTCAAAACGTAGTGTCATTTCACGTAGTACGTAAGGGTCGCAACGTAATGTACGGCTTGCGCCTCGGCTAACCCTGCGTACATTTTAGTGAGACCATCAACCTTACGTTTGCTTACGTTCCGACTCTTACGTCTGCCGTTAAATCCCGCACCCGCAATGGTCATACTGTTAGACCATTTAGTCTAATAAGAGTTTATATTTTTTGGAAAAAGGAAGGAAGAAAAAGCAGATACTGATCAAAACGCAGAGGCATCCGGGTAAGTGAAAATGAATTTTCCTTTTCCACCCACACTCATTTCGCGGGCCGTTCCATGCGTAAAACGAACTTTTTGCAAGGGCTAAAAATCAATCGCAATCGCCACGCGTTTTTTCTATATGTAAGATGTAAGAGTGTGTGCGTGACGAAATTGAGGAAAGTTATCTTTCCGATTGGAAGTTGTGGAAAATCAATGGGTTAATAGCTTGTGCAACAGGTTGAGTTCTCATTTTCCTGTTGAAATTTACAGGTTTCACTTGGCAGTAGTAAAAGTTCATTCATTCAAATTTTGTGTGACAGGTTGTTTCTAGAAGTGTGCATGTGTGTGTGTGTGTGTGTGTCGAGGGGCCCTGAAATAGAAAATCCCCTCCCCCTTTTCTAAAAAAATGTCCACTTGGCAACAGTGACGAATTTCCCTTTCATCGGGAAATTAATTTCCTTCCGTTACTTTCAAAACTCTGCTTAAAAACATCTTGCGGCGCAGTTTTCTATGCTCAGAACATCTTATCATAAAACTGCGTCTTTGAATCTGTAATCTCATCGGAATTTCGTTTTGATGAGGGTAAATAAATATGTATGTATGTTCGAGTGTTTTTTGGCATTGACATTGATTGTGAAATATTCAGGAAGTTTCCTCCCAAAAAGAGACCTTGAATAAATCTAGGAACATTTTAACAGCTTCCTATGGTCAATACAAAAATATTTAGTCTTTCAATTAGCACCCTTAAAGCAGATTGCCTTTAAACACTCAAGTTAGGTGATTTTACTCCTTAATAGTAGCTTAATAGCCGAAATTTCGAATGCATTTACACTAATTTCGGATTTAATTTTCCATCCTTAAATCCTTTTTAGTTTCCAAAATAAAAACAAGTGACGCTCGGGAAAGTTTATCTTACATGGAACTGAAATGATTTTATTAATCTTCTATAGTTTTATTATAAACTATTTAAATGTAGTTCACAAATCCATTTTTGGCGGGCATATTCAAGTTCGATAACGTTAGTTACGTTAGACAACAATCGATAATCTTTACTCTTACGTTTTGGTGATGACAAAAACATCGATTGTGGCAAAAAACATCGATGTTTTCTTCGATGTCCACCTCTACAACAAAGCGTTCAGTTTCTCACTCGTTTCATTCGTCATTCGTAAAAAAACAACAAAGCCAAGAAGTACCGTTCAGCGAGCGCGAGTGTCGACTAGAAAACTAGAAATAGAAACTGAAAGGACAAAGTGATTTTAACGCTCTTCGAATGTACAAATACAATTACAAAGCTTTGCTGAAGCACAATTAAGCTGGAAAAGCTGGAAAAGGATACGGAAAATGCACAGCTGATGGAGAAAAGTCCCAAGCACTTTTAGCCTGGTGTGTGTGGGAAAAATCGATCCGCGAACGGGAAAACCGAAAATGCCAGCCTGATAAACACAGAGTTCCAATTGTGATACAAACGCAGTACAAATTAGTTAACAACTAGCTTAAATGGTTTTATAGCGAACTATAAAAACGAAGCTGCCAGCCAATTTATTCACTTATTTTCGAGTGCAATACAAGCCAAAATTCTTAACTAAACAAAATCTCAACATTCCTGCGCAACACAAAAACATCAAAATGGCTGTTAAAACGTAAGCGAAATGTTCTAAATCCATTAAAAAGTCGATGAAATGCAAAAAGAAATTCTGTTTTTCGTCATCCATCAGATGATTTTACTTTGTTTGTGAAAAAAAGAAAATAATATATATTGAGGCATACATACAAAATTCGTTCATTTACGTGTTTGTTCCACTCCCAGTTCGTTTCACAGCTGTTTGGCTGGTGTTTGTGTGAGTGAGAGGGGGAGAGAGAGTGGGTTTTGGGGTCCGCTATTCATAGGTCGTTGCTTAGAGAGCGAGCGAGACAGATGTCAAGGGGGGTGGGTGGGGGGAACTATGCTGCCTGGCCTGCAGTAGTATGCGTGTATGTGGGGCTGTGCTTTTTATGCAAGCTGTACAACAAACATGTATGTATTGGTGCCTTTGTTTGGCTACTTGTTTCTACACCCCTTTTTATCGCCTATTCCTATTGCCTCCCCCTATTTGCATTTCTGTATTATTTCCAATTTGCGTCAATTGTTTTACTTTACACTGCCTTCCCTCCACCCTTTTGTTGTTCTTCTCCCCCTCTTCGCACAACAATCAAAGTGTTCCACTTCCAAAGTTCCCACAAAGACTTTGTGTGTGTGTGTTGTGTTCCCATTCGGATTTTTGCCTCATATACACACGCACACCACGGCAGCAGCTTGAAATTGCGTCAGCCCAAAAATAAAATATGTGCGACGAACAAAAACTACTTGTTTCTGTTTCAAAAAACACTTTTGCTCGAGAAGCAACTTGTTTTCTGAAACAGCACACAATTAACAACTGTTATTGCATTCCGCCTTGTACACCGTTTCTCCTTCGGTCGATTTCACCTTCAGCGCTTTTAGTTTGCTTTCTGGGTCATATTTGTTGATTTCAATTTGTTGCGCAGTCGCAAACTCGCACAGAATTGCTTAATTTGTTGATTTTCATATTTTCCATAGCCTCCAAAATAAAAAAATACATCGCATAAAACGACCCCCACGCACGCATACTAATGCCATACGTGGTTGGGTGTTTGCGTGTGGGTGTTGCTGCTGTACCGTTGTTTTATTTATTCCTCTTCACACTTGTTTTCATGTAAAAAGGTCTCTTCTTCTATTCTTTGCCCACCTTCTTTGGGGAATGATTGAGAGAGAGAGAGAGGAGAAACAGTGGGAGAGGGGAGAATTTACCCTTAACCCTTAGGTGGCCAAAACTCCAGCTATTTTTAAAAATATAAATAAATCAATAAACAAATTTTTCTGTTTACACTCTTTTTTGAAACCAAGTTTAATTTTTATAATTTCAAAAATGATTCAAAAAAATATTTCAAAAAAATCTCAAATGATGAAATAGTCTCGAATCCATCTGTCATCTAATCCTCTTCCACTTGCGGTTTTTAAGGCGCCTTTTAGCAGAAGTCGTCTGCTTTCTACCTGTTTTCTTGGGTTACAGCCCGCCATGAAATTCGTGTGTCTGCGAAAACGACAGACGACAGCCCAAAGTGAAATTCAATGCCGAAACTCACTTGAACGACAGCTGACCATCCCAAAAAGCGATATGTTCCCATTCCCGGGAAAAAAGCACTCAACTGAACCGATTTCTATCCCCTATTTTAAGCTCGTGCCAGGCGAGTTTTCAAGTCCCACCCTTTTCTAATTCGATTTTATGAAAGGTGACGAAATAATTCCATTATTCCCGACTGCAGCTGCCCTCTTTTCAGTTTTGCACTGCAGCTGTTTATTTTTTTTCTGTGGCGGCATTTCTATGGGTTGTTTGACAATGGCGATAAGATCGAATCGCTTTATCGAACCTCGGTACTTACGTCATGGAATGTTACGAAATGTCCGCAACTCCTCTGATAACCGAATCCCCAGGTCTATAAGTCATCATCGGGATTGCAATGTACCAGGTACTTATCTAAATGTCAGTCGGGGAACCTTGGATATAATAACGTAATAACGCGCTTGTGTAGGATACAACTGTAATTGAGCCGATGCGATAAGACCAGCAATTACGCTGATAAATACAAAAGCTCTATGTGTTAACAATACAAGGGAATTCTCTGCAATTACGCGTAAAGAAATCCCTTTGGAGGAGGAACTTCTGATTGTTCTGACTAAGCAATTATGGGGTCTTAAGGGTATTTCCTAAATTTCTTATGAAATTAAAAAAAATCAATCAAATACCAAAACCGTGATTTCGGATCTCATGGCCAACCAGGTTTTTAAGAGAATGAATCACTAGACCATTATTATAAACCGTACTACTACCCCAAAATCAGCAAATGGCCAGTGTTACGTCCATTTCCCTTTGTTATTTCGGGACTTTGAACTACGACTGAGTTGCCTGCGATTAGCACTCGCTTATCATTCCGTTTGGGCACGCTCCTCAGACGTTCCAGTGACTTTTGGTCACGTTCACTTTACGTCAGGGAAATTCTTATACTGCATTTCCGTTGATAATGAAAAGTTGCAGGGGGCTCGAGTGCACTGCAGTTTGGTAATTTGGACGAGTCACACGATCGGTAGATAATGGGCGAATGCAAATCGCAGGTCCCATTGACAGATAGGCGAGACGATCATAAAATATATATTAGAGCTACCTAGAAAATGAAATAACACTGAAAACAGGCTCGGCAAAGGTCGATCGCCTGATAGCGCTTCATATTTTGAAATCCCCGAGTACAATGCCCGCTGCTGATCTTCCCCCTCCGTTTCTATTGTTGTTTCCGTTTAAGGTCTATTTCTTTTCTCTAACGAAAACACAGAGTTTCCTTTGTTTGCTGGGGACATTGGGAGATAAATTTCCTCGTATATTATATAGCACATGCCACTGCAGCTGCTGCAAGATCATTCTTCTCATTTCCCCCGCCACTTGTGGTGGGTCACTATTTAAATTCCCAAATATGAACTGTCAGCGGGGTGGATTCGATTCGAATGCTTTTGGGGTTGCTGCTCAGCAGAACCACCCTTAAGCCAACTGGCTGGGCAATTTCCTTCTTCCTTCCGTTAATTATAGCCCACGGCAAAGTCAACGTTTTTTGCACCTCTTTCACACATTCGAAAAAGTCGAACAGTTCAGGTTTCTTAGGGGTTGACAACGGTGGTTCAGGTTGTTTTAGACAGGAAACTATAAGAGCGGGAAATGTAAGGGAAAGAAAGTTCTCTTGGCGCTTAAGTATTGAAATGTTTGGTATCTCAACTTTTAAGATACAGTTACGAAAAATGTAGCAAAACAAACGAAATTCAAGATGCATTCTCCGAAGATTCTTCGCCTTCTTCCATTACTGGAAGCCTGTCTCCAGTCACGTTTCCATTTCTTCCATAAAAAGCTTGTCTTCACTCGATCTCTCTGGCCCTCTCACTCCCTCCCAGTCTCAATCTACTGCGATCTCACTCTCTCTTTGGCTGTCTGTCATTTGTTGACCTTCATCGATGACGATGATAAATGTACAATCCATTCGTTCGCTCGGAAAAAAACTAAGTAAACGGAAGGAAAAGCAAAGCGTACGAATTAAAAACAATTGGTCATATGTTTGCGTTGGGAAATATTTTTGCTTTTAGTGGTCTTTTATTTTTTGTTTACCATCCGCACTTTCGTTTTGGAAACGCACCTGTAACTTAACTTTCAATTGCAGTCGAGGGATTTCAAAAATACCTAGATAAAGATAAAGACAAAGAGAAGCTCCGAAAATATTTCACACCTGTCTGTAACGGCCACGCCCTCCTCCGCCGCCGCCCCTTGCGTCTGTTACGAAAATAGGCAAAAAGTGAAATTTTTTGTACGCTTCTGTTGGTATTTTTAACAACAACATTAAAAATATGGCTACACAGATACAGATACTTTATGTATCTTTCGGATGTGTGTGCGTACGTGCTTTTTGCGTCAGCAGAGCGCGCGCCAAAAAGAAAAACAACTCGTCAAATGGGGAAAAAATACAAAAAAATACAAATATACACCAAGAAATAACTCAGGTGAGAAATCCGAGGTACATAACACTATTTTAAAGGCAACTGCAGTCGAGAAAAAAAAAACCTTGGCTAAGATCAAAGGTGCGATAACTTTTGGAGCTTTAATTATGACCACCTTTGTTCTCGTTCTGTATTTCCTGTACAGTGAAACCACAAACAAATAGTGTTTTTCTGGTCTCGAAACAGAAAAACAATCATCGGATGTTGGCTTTATCAAGTAATCTTTAAAACTGATACCATACAAACCGAAAAACCTTATCGCCAGTTGATATTTCTTATGAGATACTAGCTATAGTTTCTTTTATTACTACACTTTCAATAGTATTTCTTACTGTGTACAGTGTACACTTTCGACTTGTTATGTTGTTCATTGTTATGCTTTTGTTCATTGTTTTTATGGTCAGCAAAGCATAAAAGTTGAACTTTAACCTCTCTGCTTACCGTTATCAGTTTTTGTGCTCGAGCAGAGCTTTTTTCTGATTTCATTTCAAAGCTCTTTAAGCTGCGATCTCCATATTTCTTTCATGCTTACTCAGCAGCTTTGAAGTCCGAGGTGTTTTTTCTGTGGATTTCCCCCCCCCCGTCCCTTGAAACGGGTTTTTTTCGGTGGGTGGGCGACCTTGAATTGCGGGCCCAAAGCTAGTTTTTTATTTGGTCTCGGTCTTTATAAATAGAACCGAACCGATCAACAGAAAACCCAAGAAAACGGAAGTCTTTTGCTGCCAATGCACAAATATTTGAAATGACGTTGCCCACATATCTTTAGTTCCACTCCCTATGTGTCACATAACCCGCATATCTGATTCACGGCTATATTGGGGTATTGAAAGATGATTCAGGGCGCGGTCAAAAATGTTTCTCTGACCCCATTATGATTATAAGTCAGAGTCATCGAATTCGGGGAGTCCAAATCACTCTATTTTCAATTTTAGTTGCAAATTGTGCTATTACTCACTCTCAAAGGAATTTTAACTAGTTTTCAGTAATTTGTATTTATTATTATACAACTCTACTCATTAAAGTGGAATTTTTAGTGAAGATATATTTATTTTGGATTTCTCTGCTCGTACTTGCTTTTAGCTGCTGTTTGTTTTGCTAATAAGCAGCCTTGTTTATCTGGTTTGCTATGAAGCAGGTTAAACGCTTCAAATGGCCCTCACTTGTGGTTATTTTCGTATGCAGATTGAGGACGATCATCGGAATGGGAATGAGAAATAAACGAAACCTTTGGCGCCAGTTGCGTTTTCTACAATTCGATTTCCTCCTTGTTAAACTGCCTCTCTAAAAATAGCTTTACAGATCCCTCGTTACTCCGAGATATTCGGAATCTTAACCACATCTGGAGGCAATTTCATAGTTGCCCGAGTGTTTGGTTTAGCTTGGTTTATGTCATTTATCATCCAATTGTTTACTCTATCTGAAGTTTTTGTTTTGGTTTCGGCAAGAGGAGAGAAAGCATTAAATGGGTTTTCCTGGGTTCGTAATAAAACTAGCACACCAAATATATAAAAATGTTTGCTCAAGTGTTTATATGTAGATTTGTTTTTCCTTTGTTGGGCTTTTAACTCAACTTCTAATCGCGGGCTTTTGGGAACAACTTTTGTCTGGCGGAAGTGTGAAGTGATATGGAAGTGCTTGGCAATAGGCTTGTTTACCCCTTTAAAAGATTGTTTGTAAGTAGAGTAAATTCGATATGGAAGGGAATTAACTATTAAATTGCTTTTCAATTTATTGTATAATTATTTTTATAATATTGTGGAATTTAAAGCACCAAGGTCGGTAAACATTTTCTGTTTGACCGCCCGAGTCGGAATAATCAAGATCAACATATGTTTGTTGTCAGATTCTATTCATGCTTCGGTTTCTTAGTGTCTCGATCTATTTACGTGGTTTGCCTTGAGGCGAATAAATCGAATCCCAGGTCCCCCTCCTTCCCATTAAGGCAACCTTGTAACCGCGCGATTTGAATAAAAATGTGTCACTGACTGAGGTCGGTGCTCAAAATAAAATGTATACCAATGCCATCGTGTTTATTGCTTTATTCAGCGAGTGCATTAAGCATTTTGCTCCACTGTGCAGGTGTTTTTTTAGCCCAAACCAAAAAGTTCGTTAAACGCATTGAACACGAAATATTTCGAAAGAAAAAGGGGGGAAAGTGCATTGCACTCGCACACAATTAATTAATTTGCATGCCATCCAACCATTGACTTTATTTTGAAACACTGTAATAATATTTTGATTTCTCTGTGCCCCAAAAACACAACCAACTTTTGCAGCTCGTAAGTTTTATTTGAATTTAGACAAAACACACAAACCAAAAAAAGCTATCATAAGCTGAAAACCAAAATTAGCCAAGCGCAAGAGTTTATTATCGTGAAAAGCACTGAGCGAACACTTAATAAACCATAATTTTTAGCGCTTTGCACAGGAACTCGATTGGTATTGAGTTTCTGAACATATTTTCCATTTCATTAGCGCGACAATTGTGAGATCAGCGTACGCCAGACAAACTAAAAAGTCGACTTATAGCTCATAAACCTAGAAAATAGCTATCGTCGAATTGTCCTTTGGTACACTGCCCGCAATTCAGTCGTCGTTTCGATTGATAACCATTGTAGAGGGTGTCTTTTGTTTGTTTCCCGTTTGCCAATCGTTGAAAGAATTGCATTAAGGTCACCGAACTGCTGGTTCATTACCAAAAAGCCAGCCAGAGTTTCCTCGAATAGCGAAATCTCTGAGTTCTGCGACCGGTGTGTGCAGCACAAGTTAGCAAACAGATTAGTTTTATTTTCGGTGGCGTTTCGATAGGAAGTACCAGTTTTCGGGCTCCCTGAAGCGCAAGATTTTGAAAAACAACCACGGTTCTCAAGCGAAAGATTGAGAGTTGCTTCATACAAGACTCGTTGATATCGGCCCAATTGGGAAGTCTGAGATCCGTGCGATAGCTGAAAATAAAAGCAAACAAAATTTTGACGAGGACTGCGAGAACGAAAGGACGAATCCCGTTCCTTCCCACTTCTCCTTCTTGCGATTTGCGATTACCTCCTGAGCCTAGACTTTCTCTTTGCATTTCTCCGACACTTTTTGGTCTAACCCACCGAAAGGAGTTTAATCTGAAACCTTAACATAACCTCAACAAAAACAGGTACTAGGCCAGCCCTCACAATGTCTGTCCCTGTACGCTACTCCTCCGCTGCCGCCGAATACGCCGCCGAAGTTGATTGCACCCTGCAACAGCAGGAACAAGAGCAACAGCAACTGCAACAGCAACACCTGCAACAGCAATACGAGTACGAGCAATACCAGCAGTACCAGTACCAACGGGAGCAGGATATCGCATACTATTGCCAGTTGCAGGCGGCGCGGCAGCAGGAGCAGTTGATGCAGCAGAGGACATCGATGTCGTCGTCGGTTATGCCAGGCCTCAGCTTGCCCCAGGACTTGGACTTGGATCTACCCACCCATCGCAACAACAACATGGACGCCCGCAGCATCAACGACATTCTGGTCGACGACGAGCAGCCCTCGACTTCGGCCCAGGCTGCCGCCGCAGCTGCTGTTGCTTCGTCTCTAAACGCTGGTGGATCTGGATCTGGACTGGGTGTGGGCAAGCTGGCCAACAACGGCATTAACCGCAATGCAGAGATGCCAACTGATTGGATGAGGATTGCGGACGAGGGCCGGTATGGGACACCGGGTGCTGCTGGCTTGGAATATCAGAAGTACGAACAACAACAATTGGAGGATGAAGAAGGAGCGGGAGCTGTTGGTGGAGTCGCCGCCGGCAACAATAATGGCGAGCCATCCTCGACCTCGAAGAAGCTGGAGGATCAGCTGCACGCCCTCACCTCGGATGAGTTGTACGAGACCCTCAAGGAGTACGACGCCCTGCAGGACAAGTTCCACACGGTGCTGCTGCTGCCCAAGGAGTCGAGGGTGAGTGTTTAGTTAGTTTATAACAGGGTTCGGAAAATAACACACTCTGTAAAGAACTTGTGTTATTAACATGTTAAAAACAAGAAAGGAAGCTATCTTCGGCCAGCCGAAGCTTATATACCCTTGCAGATAAAGTAATGCTCACTCGGTGCAGTTCCAGGGATTCCAGATTCAGCGTTTTTATTAAATTTTTGTAGTCAAGTCCTACAAAGTTATAATGAATTTTCTTAAATTTGTTTCAATATTCCTATGGAAGCCTTAAGATATAGTGGTCCGATCCGGCTCGCTCCGACATATGTACTACCTGCAATAGAAAGAAGACTTTCCGGAAAGTTTCATCGCGATAGCTTTAAAACTGAAAGACTAGTTCGCATAGAAACGGACAGACGGACAGACAGACAGACGGACAGACGGACATGGTTAGATAGACTCGGCTATTGGTGCTGATCAAGAATATATATACTTTATGTGGTCGGAAACGTCTCCTTCACTGCGTTGCAAACATCTGACTGAAATTATAATACCCTCTACAAGGGTATAAAAAGTTATTGTGTGTAAAAAATTGTAGCTTACATATGTTAGAAACATAAATAACGCACACAGTTTATTTGTGTTATTTACATGACGTGTTATTAATTCGTTAATGTCCATAAAATGTAATTTTCATTTGTGTTAAAAACGCAGTGTGTAAAAAACACGTCGTGTTAATAGCACATTGTGTAAAAAACACAAGTTAGCTGTGTGTGTTTACAATTATTTTTCACATTTATACACTTGTTTTTGACACACATGTTAAAAACTTTGCTCACACTGTAAAATACAATTTTACATGTTTTTAACATGTGTGTTAAATTGCGAAACCTGGTTTATAAAATCTAGATTATTTCTAACTAATCCGAAATCTTTTCCTTAGCGCGAGGTGACTGCCGGCGGACGAGATGGTTCTGCCTACGTGCTGCGCTGCCTGAAGATGTGGTACGAGCTGCCCTCTGATGTCCTCTTCTCGGCCATGAGCCTGGTGGATCGCTTCCTGGACCGGATGGCCGTGAAGCCCAAGCACATGGCCTGCATGAGCGTGGCCTCGTTCCATTTGGCCATCAAGCAGCTGGACTTGAAGCCCATACCCGCCGAGGATCTGGTTACAATATCTCAGGTGGGTTATGGATAGTTCTCTCTTGATCTTGCAGTTTGCTAACTTCTATCTAATTCAATTCCAGTGTGGTTGTACCGCTGGCGATCTGGAACGCATGGCCGGCGTGATCGCCAACAAGCTGGGCGTCCAGATGGGACATGCACCGATCACCTCCGTGAGCTACCTGCGCATCTACTACGCCCTCTTCCGCAACTTGGCCAAGGAGATTGGCGGCGACTTCTTCAAGTTCTACCAGCAGCTGATCAAGCTGGAGGAGCTGGAGAACCGCCTGGAGATCCTGATGTGCGACGTGAAGACCACGGTGATCACGCCCTCGACGCTGGCGCTGGTGCTCATCTGCCTGCACTTGGACTTCCACATCAAGGAGTCGTACACCCGCGGCAGTCCCGAGCTGAAGCACGTCTTTGAGTACATTCTCTTCCTGCAGCAGTACATGAGGGTGAGTTTTGGATGGCGAACATCTTGTAATTCGTAAGGTACTTATCACCTTAATTTTACAGATCCCCGATCGCGTTTTCACCTGCGGCTTCAGCATCGTCTCGGGCATCCTGTCCCACTACAACGGGCAGAACAAGGCGCCCTACAAGCAGCGGCTTGTCTGGAAGCTGTCCAGTCGCACGCTGCGCGTCCTGCGCCCGATCAACCGCTTCTCCTCCGACCTGCCCACCATTGAGGAAGGCATCTCCAATGCCCTTGACGATGGCCTGCGATCGAGGTGAGTTTTGCAACTAAAAATGTAGAAAATATATCAAAAAATCGAAATGTCGATGATCTTTTTTTAAAAAAATATCACAGCGATATTTTTTTGGTCCAAAATATCGAACATCGATATTATTTGTAAATGATATTTTGATCCTTTCTGATGGTATTAAATGTTTATTTATAATATTAAAAAAAAAATTTTAAATCATCGATATATCGATTATGATATTTTTCAAAATCCAAAGATCATCGATTCGATATTTAAAAAAAAATCGACCTATTCGAATATATAGGAAATAGAAGAATTTCAAGGGATATTTTACAAAATTCCAATTGTAATGGAAACTTTGAAACCTATAAACATTCGGACCTGGATCTCCACCGGTTACTCTTTATTTTTAGTGATATTTCTGGCATAGCCAAACACGCGCATATATAATCTCGAATGTAAGCAAATGTGTCGATGACGATCTGAACTTTTTGGCGTAAACAAGTTTCTAGAATATTAGCGATTCCATTATCAGCCGCAGAGCAGCAACAACACAATTGTCATGAGACTGGCTGGCTCGCCCACCGATCGCCCCGCCTCCTCCGCAAACGATTCAAACCGTCCGTTCTCTATATGCGTGTTTATGTAGCTATTTGTTTTTTATTTTCGCTGCTGCCCTTGTTTTTGCCTTTTTTTTGGGCAACAATCTTATCGTTTCCAAATACCCGCTAGACGCAACAACAAAATACACGCACGTAGACCGCAGCGAGGGTCGCCAAAAGAGTCTTTGATTATGCAAAGCACATATATGTGTATATCTGCGGGGTATATATACCTTTCTAGCTATATCTTTTGGCCAGCTGTTGTGCGTCCTTGAATTCTCACATTGAACTTAGATCTGCATGTTCAATGTCATTGAATTTCTATTTTTCGCCCTGTTTTTTGTTTGCTTCTCTCTGCTGCTCTAGCTTTCTTTCCCCTAATTGCTATCTTATCGGCTGATATTGTTCTCGAGGCTCTTCGAAAAGTTAGTCATAAACTTTTGGGAGAGTTCAATGCACTGTTCCCCGAACTTTGTGTTCCAGTTGCACCTGAGCAAAGGCTTTCCGAATTATCAGCTGATGTTTTTCGGGGGCCTTGATTGCAACTGGGGCCTTCAACTTGAACTCGTTCGCTAATTGATTGCCCGATTGTAAAGCCATAATCAAGGTTTTCACCTTGAAAACAGGGAAATTAGAGGGAGTTATTGATATCTAACAATACTTTGACGGATGAGCCTATAAAGTTCTGGAATAAAAAGCTGTTTAGACCTTTAATAACAGGATTAGATATTTTCGAGGAATTAATTTTGGGTAAAATTATTCCTACCCACCTGACAAATCAACTGGTTTATCAACTTTCACTTTATATTTCAACACAGAAAAAAAATTCAATTCTAACATATTTCATATCAGTAAAAAAACGATATGATTTATCTCAAACTTATGATTCAAACATATCAACTTGATATTTAAGCCTATTATACAAAATACCAAATTTAGTATTTTTTAAACAAATACTTTAAAATAAGATCAACATAATCTTTATTCATACCAAAATGATGTGGATACTTAATCTTAAAAAAATCTTTTGCCAATTTTATTTTTTATGCAGCTTATTAATATTTTTTATTTCCGATTTTTCTTCTTTCCAGAACCGAGAGTATTAGCTCCGAGGAGGAGGAGGACTGGCCCACTTCACCCATAATTCCAATTTTCGAACAATGTTAGTATCCAGCCGCCAGCCAGCAGCAGTAGAGCAGCAGGGACAACAGCTGGACAACTGGAGCAGCGGACAAAAGAGAAGGGAACCATCGACCAGACGCTCGAGCGGAACACACGGAGCCCAAGCCTTCCTCGAGGAGATCAGGCACCAGACATATCCCCATCGGAAGCAGCAGAGCGAGGAGCAGCAGGAGGAGGAGGGATGTGTGTCCGTGAGAGCGTGCCGCGTGCAAGTGTAGTAGTGCTGGTTGAGGTAGAGTGTGTATATTTTGCTAAGGTGCATCATAATTCTTTTGGCATATACACAAGTGTGTATTTGGTAGCGCTGGTTCTAACATTTAAGAAAAACACTATGATATACGGAAATGTGGGCGACAGGGAAATGCAGCCACGCCCCCCTCCCCCTTTTGAGAAAATTGCCCGAGAGTAGCGCCCCCCATAATTTTTTCAATTTATTTG
Organism: Drosophila takahashii; assembly: GCF_030179915.1. Taxonomy (NCBI): domain Eukaryota; kingdom Metazoa; phylum Arthropoda; class Insecta; order Diptera; family Drosophilidae; genus Drosophila; species Drosophila takahashii. Next base: position 40,016,698 of record NC_091681.1, on the reverse strand, counting down.
CGGCAGACAAAAAAATACGTGAAAAAAAAACAAAAGCAAAAAAAAATATAAAAAAATTCAAAACGAATGCTGCGGACCATCATACAAAAGATTGATGCCGTTCCGGATCATTATTCGAGATCAGTGAGATAGAGAGAATACGATTTGAGAATTGCGAAGAACCCACGCCGAACATCCCGATCATCATCTGGAATGGGACAGCAGTTTTTTGTTGGTTGCGCTTGAGAAACCGTCGAAAAAAAAATTCAAAAAATCACAAAGAAAACCCCTTAAAACAGACCCCTAAATTAGTTGTAAACACTATGTTCTCTATATGTTTGTCCCCGCTCTTATCAGTTAAATGTAAAAGCCCCGAATCAATGGACCCAAAAAAACAACCACAAAAAATCATAAAATCTAAAAAAAAGTACAAAAGTTCTTTATGTATAGACCGACCGACCTATAAAAGATAAACTTAACACTAAAAAATCAATAAAAACAAGGTCAGATCAGAATAATCAGTAATTTTAGCCGCGCTCAAAAAAATATATAAAACGGAAACCCCATAGAAAAACTAAAGTATATAACTCGCCGCCTGTATTGACTAAGAACTCTTAACAATAATTATTAATTAAACAAAGATACGATGAATCCACGATATGTAGTGTGTGTCTAGTAGATTTTTCTCTGTATAACAAAAACAAACCAACAAACAAAAACGAACTCAATTTCCGCCCTAAAAAATCAAACGAAAGCACGTCAAATGCAATCTTTCATTATCATACGCAGCTAAGTAAATTTGTTATTATTACACAATTGTTTATCACTTGAACCAATCAATCGATCAAGCAATCAATCAATCAGCTTCGAAGGCATTGAGATTCAGTTCGAGTACCACGGTGATCCCCATTTTAAATATTATACCTTTACATATAATGCGCAATCTAATTCTTCTTCTTTTTTGTTACATAATATTATTTAAATTATTAAAGAAATTGTAAATCGAAATCCATTCTTATGTTGTACCATATATACCATACGAAACTACCAATTAAACCCTAGTTTAAAGCAAACCAGCGTTGAGACAAGGCCAAAATTCAAATTCAGATTGAAGCGCGGCGACATTGAGCAGAAATTATGATGCAACATTTAGCAAGATGTACCGAAAGATAAAAGATAAAGAGGGTTTTAGTAGAGAGCATAGGCAAGAAGAACTAACGCAGAGCATAAAAAACAATTGAAATTTCGCAAATTCAGAAACGTTTCTTCATATTTTTTTAAAGCCACTCCTGGCAGCGGAATGTGCAAACTCTTGTCTGTAAATTTGAATAAAATGCGTTTGCCCCGCCACAAGGGGCATTCAGTTTTCATGAATATTTACAACAAACTCGCCTGTTTTATTTCACTTTTGATGCAGTTCGCAGCGGCGTCCTCGGCGAAATGTGAGTACACCATTTCCATTATCCCCAGAGAATCCCCGCGATCAAATGTGTAAATAAACCCGGCGACTTTGCTGTAAATATTCAAGGATTCTCTATTTTAACCATTGTGCAATAGATTTTATAACACCTTTCCACAGCCTGAAGATCTGTATAAAAAAGCCGAAAAACGACAACATTGTTAACACAGTCGAGAATTAACTATATTTAAGCGACCGAAGAGATCATGTGTTCAGTGGTGAAAAAAACACGTTTTAGCTTAGTCCAACTTTTAAATAAGAGCCAATTGACAAATAAGCGATTAAGAGAAAGGTGAAAGCGGTGAAATGGAAAGTATAGAACTAAGTTTTTCTACTGCCAACGGGCTGAGATTTCATAATTTTAACAACTAGCAAATTTTACATTGTATTTAGCGCGGAGTTAGTTAAATATTTGCAAGGATTAACATTAAAAACATCAAGAAAATCTCAATTATTGTAAAGTATATATTTAGTTGTAGTCCCTATTCGATCACTCATTTCCCATCGTCAGTTTTGAGCTTATAATTCGGTTGAGGTTTAGTTACTTAGGATTACGATTAGTTACGACGCGAAATGAATTCATATTGTACATTACGAACCACTCATTTTAATTTATTCTAAATTACCACCTGTAATTAATTAGATTCTACTTTAGGCCTCCACCCAGAATCGTTCTTTAAGCAAATGGATCATTGTGTAAAGAAAATATGGAACAAGTTGCTTGAAAGCAGCTGAAGCTCGTGATTTAAATCATTGTACACACATTACAACAAATAAATGGAAAAAAGTATTATTAAATGGTAAATGGAATACGTTGTTTTGTTATTTTTAGTGGGGAATGGGGAGTGTTTTGAGTAGCTTTTACTCATTTTAAAAATTTGTTACGAATTGTTTTTAATTTGTTGCTGAGATATTCCCCAACAAATCAGGGTTTATTTTTTAGATGCATTTTTGAAATACTTTCAGACCACGTATAGGCGTACATATTTCAAAAGATGGTTCTTTCCTGAACATTTCTGTTTAATTTTTATTAAGGCCCCAATTAGCGGGAAAATCAAAAAATTCAAATAGGCCCCATGTTCCAAATTCCACCGTTCCACAATCGCCGTTAAGCTGAAAATAGGAATTTTAGCGTGACCGTTTGGTATATTCTTTTGGTGTTCAATTGATCGATGAATACAATATTCGTAAAGATAGTTTTTAAGACTTATGTCGCTATGCCCTTTGATCCTGCACCAATTTCCCTATAACTTATTGGACCCATTGAAGTGCAAATCCATTTCATTTAAAAAAGAAACCCGAAACACCAAGAACAAAAATCACCTGAACGCGTAAAAATACTGACATAAGTACTGAAATACTGGAAATGCGGTCACATTTGGTGTATCTACATTCCCCGTTTGTATGCACATGTATTTTTTATAGAAGAAAAAGTTGTTTTGATTAAGTTTAAGTTTAATTAATTTAATTAAATTTAATAGCTAATTCTTTAAATAGCGGTTGTGTGAAATTAAATTAATCGATAGTGCTGAGATCGGTATATTTTCGGTATATACTATCGGTATTCGAGTCATCGATAGCCCAGCGGCCAGCCCGAGTTCCATCTCCAAACCTAACCTTCCTTTTCCAATAATTTTTGTGCTGTGTACACGTGTTTTACAATGGCACCCGTCGAGAAAGCTAAAAAGGTGGCCAAGTCGGCCAAAAAGGGCAAGAAGCACCCCGTCAACTCCTACCTGAAGGGCGGCATCCTGCGTTACTCCAAGGCGCAGGTAAATATGGCCGGGAACAGTGGTGAAATGGCCTCTGGGCCGAGAGACGCCTTATTGGCCTACACACGGCGTGGTCTACATATAGTGCTCCGATTCTCTGGGATTAACTTCAATCGGATATATGTTTGGTGGTATTCCAGTCAATGGGGATATGTTTCGCATAATCCTGTGAATTTGTGCTTTTTTACTTGGTAGATCTTTAATATTTCGGCTTTCAAAATGCTTGTAAACTAAAGCTCTTGAACAAGTTAAGATTTTTGTTAAAGAACGTGTGAATAATAATGTTTATTGAGTGCCTAATAGGATAAACCGTGCTTACTTTACCTATAATGTTTACTTATCACTTGAATAAGCTGATATATCTTTAATATCCTAAGTTATCATAGTGCAACAAGTGCCGAATCTAAAGATACATCCATCCCTCTTTGAAATCCACTAAACTTTACCTCTAAAAAAACCAATAAATGCTATTTTACCCAAAGAAACAACTGAGAAATCTATGAGTAGACCACGTAAACAAACCAATAAACCTCCTTTGAATGGTATCTGGATTACCCAGCCCCGAATCGCACTAGTAATCCCTGCTAATCCATAATTAAACCCACTTTACCCTTTACAGATGTACAAGCGTCGTGCTTTGTACCGCCTGAAGGACAAGAAGAGCCCCGTGGTGCAGAAGGTGAAGGTGCCCATCAAGAAGGTGAAGAAGATCGGAGGCCCCAAGAACGGCGGCGAGCGTACCGTCTTCCTGAAGAAGTCCAAGGCCACCTACCCGACCAAGACCTTCGTGAAGAAGCGCCCCTCGAAGGCCAACTTCAGCGAGCACAAGCGCAACACGCGCCGCAACCTGACGCCCGGAACCGTGCTCATCCTGCTGGCCGGTCGCCACCAGGGCAAGCGCGTCGTCCTGCTGAAGACGCTCTCCTCCGGCCTCCTGCTGGTCACCGGACCCTTCGCCCTCAACTCGTGCCCCCTGCGTCGCGTGTCCCAGCGCTACGTGATCGGCACCTCCTCCAAGGTGGACCTGGGTGCCTTCCAGGTGCCCGAGCACCTGAACGACGCCTACTTCCGTCGCCTGAAGGCCAAGAAGGACAAGAAGAGCGGCGAGGCCGACATCTTCGCGGCCAAGAAGGAGCGCTTCGTGCCCAACGAGCAGCGCAAGAAGGACCAGAAGGAGGTCGACTCCGCCCTGCTGAAGGTGATCAAGGCCCATCCCGAGGGCAAGTTCTTCGCCAAGTACTTGCAGAACATGTTCGCCCTGCACTCCTCCCAATACCCCCACCGCATGCGATTCTAAGCGGTTCTGGGTCTTCGGTTTAAGGATTTTCTAAAGCAAAAACACTGTACGCGGTTAGACTAACAGGATTTGTAAAATAAACCTTACAAAACGGAGAGCTATCGTCTGTTTTTTTATTCAATTTCAAAGCAGGCTATCAAAATAATACTTTTTTAAAGTATTCGAGTAAGTTTTTGAACCTTTATGCGATTCCAATACGATTACAACACACTTTTTTCAAATTTTTCATTTTATTTCAATCTAACTAGGTACAAATTAAGAAATCCTATAACTACCAACTAGTTTAACAAACTTTTTTTATTCAATTTTAAAGCGGGCTATCGAAATAATCTTGTATCAAAGCATTTAAGTGAGTTTTTGAACATTTCTTTGTCATTGCTATACGATTTCAAAACCCTATTTTCGAATTTTTTATTTTATTTCAATCTAACTAGAGCTATCATATATTTCTTTACACAATTTTAAAGCAGGCTATCGAAATAATCATTTCCTAAAGTATTTGAGGAAGTTTTTATGCAATTACAATGCGTTTTTCAAAGAATATTTTCAAAATTTTCATTTTATTTCAATCTAACTAGCTACAAATTAAGAAATTTTTTTAACTACCAACTAGTTCTTCAATCTTTCTTAAAAAGCGATACTAATTTTTAATTTGTTTGTTATTTTTTCTTTCAATTGACAGGATTTCAAGACACTATTTCCAAAATTTTCATTTTATTTCAATCTAACCAGCTACAAATTAAGAAATTCTATAACTACCAACTATCTTAAGTGCAGATGTTGTTCTCCTTCTCCTTGGGCACGTCGATGGGATCCGGGAGCTCCGGCTGCAGGTTCAGGGCGGCCAGCAGTTTCCGCCTGCCGTGGACGTACCACAGCATTTCTCGGTAGGATCGCGGGAGCACCTCGTCCAGCACCTTGTCCGCCCTGTAGGTCAGGTAGAAGACATTCGTGGTCTGCACCTTGCCGCTCTTGGCGTCCCAAATCTGGGCCACCGTCATCAGCTGGACGTAGTTCTGGGCGGCGTAGACCACGTAGGCGGTGAGCTGGAGGAACCGGTTCACGTGCACCGGGTGCATGAAGCTGATGTCCGAGATGCACTTGAGGATGGGCCGGTCGCCCAGGTAGATGCTGGCCATGATGAAGCTGATCTCGACGGCCTGGCGCATCAGGTAGCCGCCGAAGATGGTGTTCTGGGCATTCCGGTTCTCCGGAAACGGGGCGATCATCGTCGTCTGCAGCGAGTCCTCCATCCAGCGGCACTTCGGCGGCAGGACGCGCTTGTTGAGATCCATGCTGTTCGTGGGCGTGGTCCGCTTGAGAATCTCGTACATGATGGTCTGCTCGTACTCCCTGGGCGGCGAATTGAGCACCGATTCCATGGCGGAGGATTTGCGCTGCTGCTGCCGCTTCTCCGCCTGCTCCCAGATGAGCTGCTCGGTGGCGTCGCCAATCTCCAGGGGATTTATGGGCGCCGCTCCCGTGTTGGTGGCGTTTCTGGCCACCATCACAAAGATGGCCTTGGTCACGTCGATGTATTCACTGCTTCCAGGTGCCAACTGCTTCACGTAGATGGTGATCTCCATGGAACTGCGACCGGCCCACGAGATGTGGCCACTGATCTCGATGTCCTGGTCCACCTGCAGCCGCTCCAGGTTGGTGAACTCCACCTTGTCCACCAGCAGGGTGACGAAGGTGTAGGGCAGAGGCACTCCTTTCGGCAGCTTGGGCAGCTTGACGTGGCGATGGCAGATCCACACCGCAAACATGTCCAGTTCCTCCATAATGCGACCCAATCTCACCCTGCCCAGGTGATTCACGTAGCTCTCGCGGATCAGCTCGCTGGAACTCAGGGGCAGAATGGCAGTGGTGTGGGAATCCAGCATGGTTCTGGACGGGAGTTCCTCTCTCTTCGGCTGATGCTGCAGCAGGTGATCCCGGGGCTTGGGAATGGCATGGTAGCCCACATCCACGCCGGATTGCTCGCGGATGATGCGGGCCACTGTGGAGAAAGAAGGGTTAAATGGGTTTCTACTGGATTCCGGATTTCTATATACCTTCAACCATCGTTCCCGAGCGATGATCCGACTTCACCTTGGGTCCGTTGTCCAGCGTGTAGCTCCTGGAGGCCAAGATAGAGCAGTTGTTGGCCAACAGATGCCTTCGCCGGGCTGTTGACGAGGGGAACCTACTCACCAGCACCTTTCCAAATCCCCGGGCAATCCCACAAAGCATCGTTTGAGGTTTTCCGGTTGCTGGACCTTGGAAAAAAGAAATCCTAAAACAATAGGATTCTTTATTGCTATTTCCGGGTTTTAGTTCCCAGTTCCTAATACGTAATACAGCTCAGTTCGATCGGATTTGCATCGAGTGCTGTCACTTGGACTGTAAAATAGAGAGTGATTCTAGAACCCAAGAAAGAGCGTTGGCAAATCTTCCGCTAAATTGCGATTACATGGCTCTCAGCCCACTGAGAACCCGCGCATGACGATCACCTGTCCACTTGGTGAGAGATTCTTTACCTGCACTCGAAGAAAAAGAGTGAGATCATCAAAGGTTTAAATAATTCAAAATCATTTTAAAACATTTTTGGTACTTAAAAACTTAGTATTGTTAAATTTATATTTATTTTTACTATTTAAAATGTTTTTGAAAATTTTTAATTGATTTTTAAAGCATCTGAATTTTTTCTGTGCCTTCATCTTTATCTACAATCTAATCTAAAGAGGTGTAAGGATGATGTGATAAAAAAAATCCAGACAAAAGATATAAATAAATTAAGTTATATATCATTTTACAATATAAAATGTTTTTAAAAATTTCTAATTGATTTTATAAGCATCTGAATTTTTTCTGTGCACTCTTCTATACGTACAATCTAATCTAAAGAGGTGTAAAGTAAAGATGATGTTATGGAAAAATGCCAGACAAATGGAAAAGATATGAAAAATTTTACAACTAAGTGATTAGACGAAATATTTGGTTTAAAATACTATGTTTTCAATGTATCAATCCAACCCACAATCTTATCTGCATAGTGGGAGTACTGCGTGTCCAGGAATCATTGGCAATGGTCATGATCTGCACGCATTTAGCATTCAAAATAAAAAACCTGGGCCTTACTAGACGCTTTTCGGATTTGATAAGGAACGAAATAAACTTTAGGTACTAACACATCTGGGTCACCTTTCTTGACCAGCATTACAATCCGAAATTTGTGCTTTAAGAAATAACACTGTGCTACAAAAATGATGCTTTTTAAATTTACAACAAAGTTTTAAAAACTAACACATCTGGGTCACCTTTCTTGACCAGCATTACAATCCGAAATTTGTGCTTTAAGAAATAACACTGTGCTACAAAAATGATGCTTTTTAAATTTACAACAAAGTTTTAAAAACACAAATAGTAGTAGTGACCGCAATTAATTTATTTCTTCCTTTAAAAAAAATCATCAAATTATTCCAAGTATGAGGTCTAAAACATAAAGAGTGTATTTTTTAAAAAACGTTAACATTAAAAAAATCATGAATCCGTTTGCCTGTGACACCTCCTGAAAGTTGGCCAATTCTAGCATTTTTTGAACATTAAGGTTCTGTGTTAAGAATCCTTGCGTCGGGAAAACGCAGTTTAACTTGGGAATTCTTAACGAATTCAAAAATATAGCATCCATCGAGGTAAATTTTTGATGTTGCTTAGTGTACATTTTTTAAACTAATATATAAATTACACCAATCTCTTTATAGATGAGCTATGAGAAATTTTAAATTTAATTACAACCTGTAAATTTATCCAAAAAATGTTCAAGACTTGTCAACCTTGCTGGCTAGAAACTTGCGGCGACCATGGATGTACCACATGGTTTCGTGGTAGGATCTTGGGAGGACTTCAGTAACCGCATCCGGAGCCGAGAAGGTGTAGTGGAAGGCGTTGGCGGTCACCTGTTTGCCAGTGTAAGGATCCAGGACATCGGCCACGGTCATGATCTGCACGTAGTTGAGGTTCGTGTACACCACATAGGCGGTCATCTTGATAAAGCTATTCACAGTCACTGGCTTCTCGAAACTAATGTCCGAGATGTGCTTCAGTTTGGGGCGATCCTTGCAGTAGAGGAAAGCTGCCGCCCAGCTAATCTCCAGGGCACTGCGCATGAGGAATCCCCCGAAGACGGTATTATGATGATTCCGGTGCTCCGGAAACGAGGCAATCGTGGTCGTCTGAACAGATTCCTTCATCCAGCGGCAGTTGGGGGGCAGGAGACGCTTGAGAGGACCCGCGTGCTCGATGGGAGAGGTCCGCTTGTAGACCTCGTATATCAGCGATTGTTCCTGAGCGTTCGGTTCTACTTTAAAGACGGACTGGGCGCTCAGGATCTGCCGCCGCTTCTTTCTATCTGCCCCACCGGCCAGGATCTCCTGCTCCTCCTCGTTGGCCGGCTGTATGGGATTCACCGAAGCTGCTCCCGTATTCGTGGCATTTCTGGCCGCCATGAGAAACAGAGCACGCGTGATCTTCTGGTACTTCTCATCGACCTTCTGCTCCAGCCACACCACCACCTCCATGGAACTGGTTCCCACCCAGGAGACGTGACCGGAGAGGCGGATGTCCTGGGTGCCCGAGGCCGAGACATCGGTGAAGTCGATGCGGTCCACCAGGATGGTCACAAAGGTGTAGGGCAGCGGCACTCCCTCGGGAAGATTGGGTAGTTCCAGATGCCTATGACAGCACCAAGCTGGAAGGGATTATAGATTATTAAACAATAAGCCCTTTGTCAAAGCAAAGAATTACCGGCGAAATAGTCCATGTCCTCGAGAAGCCTTCCCAGCCGCACGAAGCCTCTAAAGTTGATATACTTGTCCTGCAGCACGGGATCCTTGCTCAGAGGAATGATGGCCGAGGTGAAGGAATCCTGCATAGATCGGGCCGGCAGCTCCTCCATCTTGGGTTGGTACTTCAGGAGCTCCTCCCTGGACTTTGGCTCCTGGATGTAGCCGGGCTGTAGGCCATAGCTCCTCATCATCTCCTCCTTGACTGGAAGAAGGGAATGCTCATCGTGTACTTAATAGAATTTATAGTACCTACTCTCCACCATGGTGCATAGTGCCGTGGTTTTTCTGATGTTATTACCCGGAGAATAGTAACGACTATAAGAGGAAAAATAAAGGATATTTTTAAATTAATTACTGTATTACTTTTTTAAACACTCACCTGTACTTTTTACTGGCCAGCTGAATGAGTTTCCTGGCCGTATGAAAGCCCCTGCACTTACGGACTCCAAGCAATAAAGATAGCATTTAGAATTTTATAATTTTTAGAGCCGAAATAATCGAAACAATTTTCAGTTTTAGTTCCACATTAGGAAAGGAAATTAAACTATAAATTTTGGTTATTTAAACAAAGAATTAAGACCTGATATAAACAAGTAAAAATGACAACCCTTCAAATCTCGATAAACAAAAAGTTAGGACCCAATTTTAATAATTTTAATTAAACTATAAATTTGTGTTATTTAAACATAGAATTTGAGGATATATTAACAACATATTATGACACATTTAATTAAGACCTGATATAAACAAGTAAAAATGACAACCCTTCAAATCTCGATATACAAAAAGTTAGGATCCATTTTTAATACCAATTACAAGGTTAGTAAACTGACAGTACACATTTATTGCTTTCTATAAACACAGAACTTGTAAATAGCATTTATCCCGAAGGATAGCCTCGCTTAATATCAAGGGGAAAAATTCAGTAGCGGCACCTATTTCAAACCCATGCTGGCCTCGAACTTCCGGCGACCCTGGATGTACCACATGGTCTCGTGATAGGAGCGCGGAAGGACCTCAGTAACCGTGTCCGGGGCCGAGAAGGTGTAGTAGAACGTGTTGGTGGTCACCTGGCTGCCCGTGTGCGTGTCCAGCACATCGGCCACCGTCATGATCTGCACGTAGTTGAGCTTCGTGTACACCACATAGGCGGTCATCTTGATGAAGCTGTCCACGCTCACGGGCTTCTCGAAACTGATGTCCGAGATGTGCTCCAGTTTGGGTCGCGTTTTGCAGTACAGGAAGGCGGCTGCCCAGCTGATCTCCAGGGCACTGCGCATGAGGAAGCCCCCGAAGACGCGGTTGTGGTGATTGCGGTGCTCCGGAAACGAGGGAATGGTGCTCATCTGGAAGGAGTCCTCCATCCAGCGGCAGTTGGGCGGCAGGATGCGCTTGTTCAGCTCCAAAGTGGTGCTGGGAGTGGTCCTCTTGTACAGCTCGTACATGAGCGTCTGCTCCGGATCGTTGGGCTCCACCTTGAAGACGGACTGGGCGCAGAGAATCTGTCGCTGCTTCTTTCTATCTGCCCCACCAGCCAGGATCTCCTTCTCCTCCTCGTTGGCCGGCTGGATGGGATTAACGGGAGCGGCTCCCGTGTTTGTGGCATTCCTGGCCGCCATGAGGAACAGAGCCCGGGTGAGCTTCTGGTACCTTCCGTCCACCATTTGCTCCAGCCACACCACCACCTCAATGGAACTGGTTCCCACCCAGGAGACGTGACCGGAGAGGCGGATGTCCTGGGTGCCCGAGGCCAGGACATTGGTAAAGTCTATGCGGTCCACCAGGATGGTGACAAAGGTGTAGGGCAGATGAACTCCCTCCGGCAGATTGGGCAGCTTCAGGTGCTTGTGACAGCACCAAGCTGTAAATATAGGATTATAATTGGTTATGGTTTTATGGCAATGACTACTCCTCCTACCTGCAAACATGTCCATGTCCTCCAGCAGTCTTCCAAATCGCACGCTGCCCAGATAGGTCACATACTTGTCCTGCAAAGTGCGATCCGTGCTCAAGGGAATGATGGCCGAGGTGAAGGAATCCTGCATGGCTCTCGGGGGAAGATCCTGCCACTTGGGCTGGTACTTGAGCAGCTGCTCCCGGGATTTGGGCAGCGGATTGTAGCCGGGCTCCAGGCCCAATCGAGTCATCATCTGCTGCTTGACTGGGGAAGGTCAGGATTGGTTATAAATTCGTTCCTGGTGGAGTAGAGATGCACTTACTCTCCGCCATGGTTCCGGATTCATTGGCCACCGCCGACTGCTTGATGTGAGTGGGCGGTGAGTAGTGACGCCTGTTGGAGGTGGGAAAGCATTTAATCTTTATAGGAACTTCAAATCCTGATAATGGATACTCACTTGGTCACCGCAAAGGAAGCTGGCGCCTGTTTGGTGGCCATCTCCACCAGGTTCCTGCTGCGGATGAGCCCCCAGCACTTTTGTGCTCCCCACAAAGAACGCAGCATCTTGGTTTTTACTTAATTTTAAACTTTTCTAACAACTTTTTCAATTTGTGTGTAACCTGTCTGCGATTTGACCCCAAATAAAACCAACTGGTCGAGAAATCAGCTGATTGGCACAGTGGGGCCACTCACTAGTTTTCTCAATCAAATTTAATGAATTAAAAAAAAGTTGCTAATAAAAAAATAGGTTTAAAATTAAGATATCTTAAGAATTTTATAAAGGTTTTTAATTACCTTGAAATATTACATTTTCTACGTTAGTTATATAATTGAGTATCTATTACATTTAAAATAGTCAAACAATTTAAGTATTTATTTTTATTTAAACTTGATTCATTTTGTCAGAAAGCCTTCAATCTTACTTTATCCCCAATATTATAAGGCTTTGCCCCACTGTGCAACTAAAGCGATAAATGCATATGACGTCATCACATTTGTTGTTAATTTTAAATCCGGCAGTGGAATCCCCTAGATAATAACCTTGAGAATTAACACACTTTAAATCTATGATTTATAAATTATACACAACTCATTAATGATTATAAAATACCACTAATTAAAATGTTTTGGACAACCTACATTGCATACTTAAAATCTTAATTAAAATTGCTTAATATAATTATTATAGATATACCTAAAAAAGTTAACTGAGCTCTCCTTTCATTTTTAAAATCTTTATTTGGGTTAATAATTATTTTTACAAATTAAAAATTACCTTCGATCCAAAAGTAATTACCTCAGATATTTCATCAAAAAAACTTCATTCGTATAAATTAAGTAAAGTTGAGAAACGCTAACCCTCCGCTTAGAGATTTAATTCTTTGAGCGCAAAGTTCAAAACCACCGGCAACATACCGGCATCTTCCAGATCCAGGATCTGCTGCCGGAGGTTCTCCACCGGATGGGAATGTATCATCTGCAAGAAGATTTTGATTAACTAACTACCCATTTATGTGCAAACCTCAAACCCACCTTTTTGATCTTTTGCCGCTGCTCGGAGCTCTGGCAAAAGCTGAGCAGGGCGGCGGCCATGTGGGGTCGGTGGACCACGACGCAGTGCTCGGCGAACTGCAGCAGATTGAGGGCATGGACCACCGGACATCCCTGCAGGCGCAGGAGCGTCTTGTGCAGCAGCTCCTCCTGCTCGAAGGAGCGCGACTTTACAGCGTTCTTCAGGGGATTGCAGAGCACATAGTCCCAGGCCTTGGCCAGTCCGTCCAGGTGGAGCAGATGGGGCCGGCAGCTGAGCACGTCCAGCAGAGCGTTCAGCTCGCGCACCATATGAAACATGACCATGCGCTTGAGGATGCCGTTCCAGATTTGCGGCAGGTGGATATCGAATCCCAGGCAAATGTTGGTCATCACCTCCAGCGACAGGGGATTCTGCGCATTGCGCTGCCAGATCATTTTCAGGATGTCGATCTTGTTGCAATGGTCGTCGGAGAACTTCTCCAGATTCGACTTGTACCCCAAAGCCTTCAGCTCGTGGACGCACTTGATGCTGATAAACTGGCGCTGGTTAATGGTGTTCGTAAAGGAGTTGCTGCCGTCGTTCAGCTTTGAGTAGCACTCGTACATCTGCAGCTGTGTGGAGGTGTTCACGGAGCTGAAGTGGATTAAATAAGTTAATTTGAATCACTTTCTATTATATCAACTATTCTTACCCTCCCTTGAAGATCAGGCCCACTAGGAACTTGACCGCCTCCGCCTTTGGCCAACTGGAGAGTATGTAGAAAGCTCTGTTCACATTCTCGCTGGCATCCTGGCTGCTCGTTCCATCCGCGCCATTCGCCTGCTCCGGCCAGTTCTGCTCCTCCATGAACGTATCCTCCAGCATGGTGCCGTCGGGCGTGGGCTCCATGGTCAGCGAGAGCCACTTCTGCAGCAGACGGTACTGAATGGTGGTCAGGCAGAGGTCGTGCAGCTTCACGATCTCGCCAACCAGCGCATTGATGTCCACTTTGCTCGATTTGAGAATCAGTTCGTGGTGATAGAGGGCGTGAATCAGCTCGGTGGGATTCTCAACCTGTCGCAGAAGCTTCTCATCAGACAGTCCGTAAACGTAAAGCAGATGCTGCGTTTTCTGGATCGGATACCGCCGCTTGACCTTCGCTATCTGTTCACGCGTCTTGGGATCAGTGATTAGATTGCCCTTCTCCTTGACGAATTTCCAGCACTCGTAGGAGGCCTCCACCTGGTCGGCTCCGTCCCTCGCATAGTTGGATACAAAGTAGAGTATGAGGAATGCCTTGTTGGGGTTGTTCACCTTCTCGACCAACCGAAGAATCGACTGGAGGAAGGCATTATTCGTGGGCAGCAGACTCCACGACTCCGATTCATTCTTCGACTTGTACTCCGATATCGAGTTCTTCACTGCCGACATGCAGAAGTAGTCGCAGTTCTGGGAACTATCCTTGGCTCCCTTCAGGGCCGTGTACATCTGAATTAGGGGGAACCAGCTCTGGCAGTTGTCCACACTCAGTTCGCTATCTAAAGTAGATTAAGAGAAATTGTTAAAAATAAATATCAGGGTTCGGAATATAACACACATGTTAAAAACATATAAAATTGTATTTTACATATGTGTCAAAAACAAAAGTGTTAAAATGTGAAAAACAATTGTTAACACACAGCTCACTTGTGTTGTCTCATTGTGTTAAAAGCACCTTGTGTAAAAAACACGTCGTAACGTCATAACACGTCGTGTAAATAACACAAATAAACTGTGTGTGTTATTTATGTATCTAACATATGTAAGCTACAATTTTTTACACACATGTCAATTTTTTTTAACTTAACACTTTGGCATTTAACATGTTAATAACACGAGTTATTTACAGAGTGTGTTATTTTCCGAACCTTTATAAATATTATATATTTTATACTATCTTTACCTAGGATATCCTTGAGAGGCTGCTCAACGATAGGCTTAAAGGGCAGACGGTACCGGGATATCTTCGGCATGACGCCGTTTTCCCTCTGCGATTTGAGCCACATGTCCGTCTCCACCTGACCCGGCCGATTGCGCCGCCTGGTAATCATCTTGTGCCGCAGGAAGTGCAAGATGTTTGTCCAGATCTCCATCTCCTTGGGTGCCGCATCAAAGTACATTAGGATGTTGATCACGCACATGTACAACTCGTAGAAATAAATGTTGATCTAAATGATAGGTTAAATAATGAAAGACCAGGAACACAAGGAAGTACCCTAGTAAACTTACTTCCTCGATAAAGTGCTTCAACTTGGAGATAAACAGCTCTACGTTTTTAATTTTATCGATGTACGGCTGACACATGTCTCGCATTTCCTGGGCGCTGCTTAGCATTACCAGCTCCTCGTCGCCGAACGTGTCTCTCTTCACCTCGAAGCGCAGCTCCTGGGCACTCAGAATGCTCAGAATCTGGGTGATGAGAATCTTCTGGTAGTCGAAGCCAAAGTCCTTGCTCATGCGTTCTAATAATTGCACATCCAGCTGCTTGTTGTGAAACTCCTTGAGCAAATCCTCCACGTTGTCCATGTCCGCGTTGAACTTGCCCTTGATCCTGGGATCCTGCTGGCAGAACTCCAGATAATAGTAGAGTTTCAAGCGCCTGCAAAAGGGTAAAAAATTGTAAGTGGGATTTATTAAGCCACTTTATAGATTACTTACTTTGCCCGTATCATTTGCACATTATCTAAATCCTCCATGTGATCGTGATACATGGCGGATAGGGTCAGGAAGTTTATCTTTTGCAGGTCCGTCTTCACCTCCGTGGAGAGCTTTTCCAGCAGAGCCAGTGCCTCGCTGTCCACCACCAGCATAGTGAAGAGTTCTATGAAATTGGCATCCTTGCTGCCCATCGCATTGCGGAAAATGCGGCGCAGCTGCAGCGTAATGAAGCCCTCGTTGATGATCCGCTTCTTGCGGCAGTTTTGCTTCTGGTAGTCGAGCAGATACTGCGACATCACGTACCAAACGTCGTGCTCCTTGGCCTTCGTCAGGTGTTCCAGCGACAGGAAGAAGTCCGCCCGAGCGCTGTCCAGATCCGCCTTGGTGTTCTCCGCCAGTCCGTGGCTCAACTGGCGGAGCAACGAGTTGCTCGGCTCCGATTCAATCACCATGAGCAGCAGGGTGCGAGCCAGAAACTTAACTATGGCCATGTGACCACCGATGGTCTTCTGTGAAAATTATTAATAATTACAAAAAAAAAAACAAATCGAATTTTGGGGCACTTTGGGGTCGTTTTTTGTTCTAATTTGTACCTCACACGCGGCTCCACATTATTTTAGTAATTAATGTGATTTTTTTTAGATTTTTATGTCAATCCTTTCTGGGTGGAATTTGCTACTGACCGTTTTTAAGAGGTCGAACTTTATATTAGTTTAGATAATTAATAATTACCTTCTGTTGCAGCTGCTGGACAGGCTGCACCTCCACCTCGTCGAACATCGACACCGAATATCTCTTCTTTGGCATTGTGGGCACCTGCAGGGACTTCACGTCAAAGGATCCGTTGAGAGGAATGGTAAAGTTCATCGTGGACTCTCCCATGACCACGGTAATTCCATCGAGGGCCCGGCAAATGTGCTCGTTGACGGTCTGTTCCCTGCCATCGTAGTAAGTCTGGATGGCGTTCAGTGGATAGTGTATCACAGCCACGCGTATGTACTTAATGAGCTCCACAAGATCCCGACGACGACTCTCCTCGTGCAGCAAGGCGGATGTGAGCAACTCGTAGGCCAAGAAGAAGCTAAGCGGATCGCTCTCGTTGATCAACTGCAGGGAGGAGGCACTTTCTGGATAATGAAATAAGGGAAACAAGATGAAATTAAGACAGTATTTAATAGTAATGTTAGTAAGTAAGTTACCTTGACTCTGCCCCTTGGCATTCTCGATTTGCTGGACCAGCAGCTCAATCGCCAGGTTGATAAAATCCCCCGCATTGGCGGCCACACAGTCGACGAAGCTGATGAGGTGGAAGGCCAAAGCGCAGCTGAGCGGCAGACAGCCGATCCGCTGGCAAATGCGCGTCAGGCCAAACACCTTGGACAGACCGAGCGACGTGCAGAGTTCGCCCATTTCGCTGGCTATAAAGGCGGACACATTCAAGGTGGCCTGGGCCCGTTCGATGATCCTCTCGATGGCCTCGTCCAGCAGGCTGTGGCGCCTTTGCAGCGGTATTAGTTCGCTGCTGCAGCTCAGCTGAATACCAAACTTCAGCAGGCGGAGGCGGTGCTTCATCACCAGGTAGCGACGCTCGTAAACGGAATCCACAAACGGCAGGAGCAACTTGAAGAGCTCTAAAACGTTCGTGTGCTCCTGAACTTTGGCCTCGTCTTCAAAGGAAACAGAAGAGCTGTTCTCCAGGAGGTTGGCGATGATCTCCACCACTTGCTGTCCGTTCTTCGAGTTTTTATCCGCTATGAGCGACTTGAAGAACTCGTAGGCCAGCTCAATCTGGCCTCGCCTGCCCATCTGGTAGCAGCAGTTGAAGTTGGCGCTGACCGAGATGTCCGGCGCCGCCTTGGTGAGTGCTCCAATGTCCTCCAGCATGTCTGGGAGGTTCAACTTCACGATACGCATCATAAACAGCTCCAAATTGATGTCCGAACTGTTGGCCGGCCAGCCATATTTGACCTTCATGATCTTGATGACCTGTATCTCGTACTCGGCGTTGATTTTTATGGCCAGCGGATGGGTGGATGAGCGCAGCCTGATCAGGGGAGCCAGGGTATCTGGCCAGGGAACAGGGGCGTTCTGCAGCACCGACAAGGCGCATTCCAGGCGGCTGTCCTCGTTGTGCAGCAGCTCAATGCAGGCCATCGCCCGTTCCAGCCAAGTGCTGGAGGACTGGCGACTGGCCACCAGCTGGGATATGTACTGCTTGATCACCTCCAGTGGCTGACGACCCTTCTCCTGGAAAATGGGGTACATGAAGTTCGTCACCAGCCGCTGCAGCTTGTCCAGTTGCACGTGCTGCAGAATGCTCAAGGCAGTGGCGTCGATCGAGTCCTGCATGTAGTTGTCCAGGGTGAAGCCCATGTTGTAGTTGGTCTTCAGCACGGACAGATCCTGGAGAGCGTTGACCAGGTCACGCAGCTTGCCCACGTTGCGCTCCTGCTGCCGTCGCACATCGCTGAAGGGATTTAACAGATTTATTATACAATTTTCCAAGAGAGAACAAGAAAGGAAGGTTGTATATGCAGATCATTCCTATTAATTTACAAATCGCAAAAATGTTAAATTTCCTATTATTTCTCATTAATTTTCCCATTTGATAAAATTAAAATCAAAATTCGGAAATATTTAAAAAGAGAAAATTTCCTAGAGTAAAAGAGAATACAATAAAAACCAACGAAGTAATAATTTAATTCCTATTATGTTCCTATGGCAGCTATATGATATAGTTGTCCGATTTTGATCAAATTTAATTCGATATTCAACATTATATAAAAAATGGCATTTCCAAAAGTAGGAGGTTATAAGTTAAAGAACACCCAAGATACAATTTTTTCCTCGATTATTACTTTGGGAGCTATATGACATAGTTGTCCGATCCGTCTCGTTCCGACTTATATACTTCCTGCAAAAGAAAAAAGACTTTTGGGAAAGTTCATCCCGATAGCTTAAAAATTGAGAGACTAGTTTGCGTAGAAACATACGGACTCACGGACATGGCTAGATTGCAAACTTCTGACTGAAATCATAATACCCTCTGCAAGTGTATAAAAAAATAGTTCACTTACGAGTAAGTGAACTGGATTTCCTCGAATATGTCCAGTATCTTGGTGCAAAACTCCAGGCCGATGTCCGGCCAGTGGGGACTGTACTGCAGATTCCGTGTCATCTCCACGCTCCAGTCGGTGATGAAGGGCATTATGCTGGGATGCGTGTTGCTGACCATCGGAATGAACTGGCGCAGCCACTGGACCACATTAAACGGCTTCGTGTTGCCCGGAATGAAGCCCAGCAGCTTGCGCAGCTCATCCTCGTTCAGCAGTGGCAAAATGCTGCTCGAGTGCCGCCGCCAGATGAGGCAGGCCGTCGGCATGTCCGTGTTGAACAGCGACTTGACCATCCGGACCAGGTTGTTGTCGTAAATGAACTTCTGCCAGTCCGTGTTGCACTCGTAGGGATCTATGATGGCCAGCGTTTTGAGGCGGTGTAGTTGCTCGTCGATTTCCAGCACATCCTCCTCGTCGTCCTCGAAACTCAGGCGCTTCTTCACCTCGCACAGATAGCGCTCGAGGATGTGCCTCGAACTCAGGTTGATCATGCGATGCGATTTGATGAAGGCCTTGCTCTCCACCTGCGACAGCAGCTGCAGCAGGTTCTGGAACTTCTTGTCCAGCTCGGAGGGTTCTTTATGCGAATTTGAGTTGCAGAGCTCGACGAGAATGCGTTTTGCCTTGGCCTCGTAGATGGGCTGCAGGCAGAGCTCGAACTGCTTGCCGAATTCCTGTTGAAGAAGGGTGGGATTAGGGAATATCTGAGGAATAAGAATCAATAAATTATGTACCTCCGCCTCCTCCAGGCGCCCCTTGGCAATCAGCTTTTTGAAACGATCACCGGGATCGGTCTCGGAAACGAGCATCATCTCCACCACCGAGGGAATGCTGCTGTGGTTGAGCTCCTTGGCGGCCAAATAATACAGATTCACAGCACACTTTGGCTGACGGACAAGCCAGGCGTGATCGGGAACCTCCACCTCATTCTTAACATTGAGAGCTGCAATGATTAAGGTAGTTAGTAGTTCCGAAAATAATCATTATTTTTGATTTTTTGATCCTAAAAATCAGTCACTTATAATAGTCGGAAAACCAAATGGAATACACCTTGGTTTTTGATTTTTAATTGATATTGCTCAGAAATAATCATTATTTTTTAGTTTTATAAATATGTGTCATGAATAATCATAAATTGTAAGCAAAAAAATATCACTCAAAGTGCGATTTCAGCCGTTGTAAGCTAAGTTTTGCAAAGATTTAAATGTGTTCTCGTAGGTGGAATATCTACTAGATATTATAACATATAATCTTCCTACTTGGGTACTCCACTATCTTGATGAAGCGTCCCTCATCCGTGGGCTTTGTGAGCACCAGGAGCTCGATGTTCTCCTCGCTGCACTCCATCACCAGCAGATCCTCGATGAGCAGGCTCTTCCGTTGGCTCGTCTGGGCTAAATGCACAGTGCGAGTGTAGGGACAAATGTCCAGCAAGTGGCCCGAATTGGTGAGAGCAATTCTGGGGGATAGTAGATTACAGCTAGAATTCGTAGACCCATCAAATCCACTCACATGTAGTGCTCCAGATTGAAGATCTGCTTGAGGCTGCCAAAGTGGGCGGGCAGATTGATGCGGCTCGCATCGCTGGCGCCGCTCTTGAAGTTCATGGAGCTCTGATCCCCCGAGATGACCAGCCCGGGATGCGTGTCCAGTTCTTCCTGGTTGTTCTGGGTAGTCATATTGCCCGCTACTAGCTGTCGGAGGAGCACGGCACAGTCCACATTGCCGGAAGAGCGCCCTTTGGACAGCCGCTGAATGGTGACATCATCCAGGATGGCCTTTTCGCAGGCAATGGTGTCGTTTTCATTGAGCGTCACGTTGTTTAGGGCCTCTAAACTAGACTCATTGATGTGGCTCAGACTGGAAGGGATTACTTTAATGGCTAAATAGGATATATAACTAGTGTAACCCACCTGTAGATGCTGCCGTTCTTGCAGGTAAAGTAGAATCTCCCCTCCAGCTGGTGGATGCTGCGGAAGGTGCCGCCCGTGAGGCTCACGTCCTCCAGATTCACGGCCACGCTGAAGAGGAGCAGCCCCTTGATGAACACCCCATGAACCTCGCCATCGGAGAGTCCACAGACAATCAGATTGCCGCTGGCGGAGATCGCAATGGCCTCGATGGCCGCGCCGAAGCCCAGGAAGCTGCACTTGGCCACCAGTTCGTCCTCCAGCAGCAGCAGGCTCTTGTCGATGCCAATGACCATCTTGCCGCACTGCACGGAGGCCAAAACATCCGGATATTTGTTTACCTTCGAAGGAAACAGGGGAAAACTTGCAATCTAACTGTAGATTCGCCTCCAAAATGACTCACTTCCTCCTCGCTGCTTATCTGGAAGATGCCGCGCGACGAAAACACATTCGAGATGGTCTCGTCCTCCAGCGCCGAGGCCTCAAAGTTGCTCCACATCGTTCTGTAATCCCGGCTAGCAGAATTTCCCAAATTGGCCAGTTTAAACAATACGCCGCCAAAAAATAAACAAGCGTCACCTGGCTTATCGCCGATAACTCTGGCTGCCTATCGATAGGCGACCTGTTTTGGGGAAATACAGAAATTAAACGTCCTTACACCTAATTATTTAAAGTTAATTAGATTTAATTACCTTTCTAATTTATTCCGTCACCACGAAAACCCTTTATTTCGTTTATTTCCACATTTATTCAATTTCGGCGTGCTCGCCCGCTCTGGTCACTCTAGCACGGCCGCGGAATTCCGGCATTTCGCCTCACGTCGACAAACGGCCACACCATCGACTTGATGAAAATTATTTATATTTCGCTGCTTGCACGCAAAAATTGGTCAAAATAAACACGGGTTAATGTGCTGCGGCTGAGTAACGGTACAGTGGTCAGTCCGCCGGACCGCCAGACGCGCGTAACGGTAAGCCGTGCGAGCGCCGCGCCGAGAACCCCGCTAATTAAAAGTGGATGCTGCAGCAGCGGCCATCGGAATCGGAATCAACAAACGCCAGCATTGAACGCCAGCTAAACGCGATAATCGCCAACCGCCGGTTGTTTTGCCACCCAATTAAGGGTTAAAGCCAAACCCCCAGTTAAACCCCGTAAACAAACAACGGTTAATCGCCTGCCAGTGCAATTAAAACGGGAAACGCAGCGGAGGACATAAAATCGCTGGCAAGAAGAAGAGCGCTGGCCAGAAAGCGCCTTTCAAAGGGGTTTTGCGGATTCAAATCGGTGGCAAACTAAAGTGCAGAGTGCTAAATAGGAGTAGTGCTAGAAATTCCCAGTTGAGATCCCCCGAAAAAGCGAGAAGCGGCAGGTGCTTGGCGCTTTTGAAGCGAGACAACACGACGCTGGGTTGCCAGCGTAGAGTTGCCAACGTAGAAGACGGAACGGGGTTGCCGTTCGTTGCGCAGGAAAGTGTTTACTTGGAAATTGGTAGGAAGAAACTTGATTTTCCCACTGATCCTGGCCAGGAGATGACTTGGTAAGTAGTGGAGTTGGTCGCCAGGAGCCCTATTAATCATTCCCCGCCCCCTGCCTCCCCAGGAACTCGAACTTGAGGCGGTCACAGGCCGGATAACCGAACCCACCGATAGCAATTGATCATCCCAAGGCTCTAGAGGATTAGCCACTCCACGCACTCGCACCAACTACTTCCCCCCGCGTCGAGATCTCCTCGAGATTGGCGACGCCGCTCACATCCGATTTCTTGCCCCACACCCGTCGAAGAAAAGCTGCCACCATTCGGAAGAAGAACACCTCGAATATGACCCACAATCTCGGTATGGCGCCATATAGATTGCCGGGTCCAGCGGGCGGGCTGTGTCCGCCCGACTTCAAGCCGCCGCCCCCGACGGACATCATCTCGGCGCCGAGCAATCCGAAGAAGCGGCGGAAAACCTCGAATGCCGCCAACTCGGCTGCCGCGGTGGCTGCTGCGGCGGCTGCTGCGGCCGCTGCTGCGAACTCCATGCAGCAGCAGCAGCAGGCGCCGCCGACGCCGCAGGACCTGCTGCCGCCGCCGCCGATGGGCGGCTTTGGAGACACCATAATTGCCTCGAATCCGTTCGACGACAGCCCCCAGGTTTCGGCCATGTCCAGCTCGGCGGCCGCGGCGATGGCGGCCATGGGACAGATGGGCGGTGGACCGCCAGGAGGTGGTCACTTTGGCGGTGGACCGGGCGGCCATCCGCACTGGGATCCGCCACCGCCTCACATGCATCCCCACATGCACCCGCATCCGCATCATCCGGGCGGCCCCATGGGTGTCCATGGTCCGCATCCCCACATGGGCGGTCCGCCGCCGATGCGCGGGATGAGCCCCATGCATCCCCACCCACAGATGGGACCGGGAGTGGGTCTGCCGCCCCACATGAACCACGGCAGGCCAGGAGGACCCGGCGGACCCGGAGGACCCGTGCCCATGGGCAGCCCCATGGGCGGAATGGCCGGCATGGGCGGCATGAGCCCCATGGGCGGCATGGGCGGCCCCAGCATATCGCCCCATCACATGGGCATGGGCGGCCTCTCGCCCATGGGCGGCGGACCCAACGGACCCAATCCCCGGGCCATGCAGGGCTCTCCGATGGGCGCTCCCGGGCAGAACTCGCCGATGAACTCGCTGCCCATGGGCTCGCCGATGGGCAATCCGATTGGCAGCCCACTGGGACCGCCAGGAGGACCTGGAAATAATCCCGGCAATCCCCAACAGCAACAACAACCTCCGCAGCCACCGATGAACAACGGGCAGATGGGTCCGCCGCCTCTGCACAGTCCGCTGGGCAATGGACCCACCGGCCACGGCAGCCACATGCCCGGAGGACCTATTCCAGGACCAGGACCTGGTCCCGGTGGCATCTCCCCCGCGCAGGGCAACAATCCCGGCCAGGGGAACAACAATGGAAGCAATAACGCCAGCAACAACAATCAAAATCCTCACCTTTCGCCGGCCGCCGGACGCCTGGGAGTCGCGAACGGCCCCGCGGTGGCCTCCTCCTCCTCCTCGGTACCCTCGCCCGCCACGCCCACGCTCACGCCCACTTCGACAGCCACGTCAGTGCCTACATCCTCGCCAGCGCCGCCCGCCATGTCACCGCACCACTCGCTGAATAGCGCCGGTCCGAGTCCCAGTCCGCTGCAGTCGCCCGCCGGGCCAAATGGTCCGAATAATCCAAACAACAGCAGCAATAACAACAACAACGGACCCATGATGGGCCAGATGAACCCCAATGCAGTTCCTATGCAGCACCAGCAGCCGCAGCAGCAGCAGCACATGGGCATGAACCAGATGCTGCCGCCGCAGCAGCCCTCGCATCTTGGCGCCCCGCATCCGAACATGATGAATCACCCCCACGGGCATCCCCATCCGCATCACCACCCGGGAGGACCACCTCCCCACATGATGGGCGGTCCAGGGATGCACGGAGGACCTGGAGGAATGCCGCCGCACATGGGCGGTGGACCCAATCCGCACATGATGGGCGGACCGCATGGGAATGCGGGTCCCCACATGGGCCACGGCCACATGGGCGGAGTGCCGGGACCAGGACCCGGACCAGGCGGCATGAACGGACCCCCGCACCCGCACATGTCCCCGCACCACGGTCATCCGCATCATCATCCAATGGGAGGACCTGGACCAAATATGTTTGGAGGCGGCGGCGGAGGAGGAGGTCCCATGGGACCTGGTGGACCCATGGGCAACATGGGACCCATGGGCGGTGGACCGATGGGCGGACCCATGGGCCCCAAACCGATGACCATGGGCGGCGGCAAGATGTATCCTCCGGGGCAGCCGATGGTCTTCAATCCGCAGAATCCCAATGCGCCGCCCATCTATCCGTGTGGAATGTGCCACAAGGAGGTGAACGACAACGACGAGGCCGTGTTCTGTGAATCCGGTTGTAACTTCTTCTTTCACAGGTGGGTTTATAGTATGAATTATTTTGAATTTTTCGTTTTATATGAATGAATTAATTAGGGATGTCGAAATATCTAAATTTATCGTATCGATGATATTTTTTATTGAAACAAAAAATTAAAATTATATTTGATATATCAGAAAAGAAATAACTATATATCAGATATTTCTGTTTTATTATTATTTTATTATTTATTATATCACGATAAAAATATTTATTTTTATTGACATCCCTAGAATTAATAAGAATTTTGAGTTTAATAGAATTGAATGAATTTGAATTTTGAGTTTAATGGAACTGAATGGCATGAATTCCAAAATAATTCAAACGACAATTTCTTTAGAAGAAGAAAGATCCATAATTTTGTGATTAAATGGGCATGAATTTTATTTTCTAAGCAGTTAACATTGTTAAAAATTTTCCACTTTTTCTTCTCAAAAAAAAAGCACAAAAAAATCTGGCAAATTCAAAAAAATCATAAAAATGATTCATTCATTCATTCAATTCGAAATGAATTAAAAAAACATTCAATTTATTTCACATATAATTTAATTAAACAAATTATAAATTTCAAGGCTCTAGTTTATACTACTTGTTAGTAGACGTTTATGCTAATTCCAATTCCTTTTTTTACAGAACCTGCGTGGGCCTCACAGAGGCCGCCTTCCAAATGCTCAACAAGGAGGTGTTTGCCGAGTGGTGCTGCGACAAGTGCGTGTCTTCCAAGCATATTCCCATGGTCAAGTTCAAGTGTTGAAGGGGAATAGGAATTGGAATCGGAATAGGAATCGGAACAGAATCACCAGCTAGCACTCACTCACTGTATAAAATATTCAAGCATTAACTCTATCTAATTGTAAGACTTAAGCTGCTCAATAGTCAAGACCCAGATCCTGCGACCCACCCGGAAATAGGAACCCCCGAACCACTTAAGTGCCGGAGCAGTGTTGTGACTTTCAGCTCCGGGCTATCCTGACATCCTGATCCCGAAAACACACAAATAAGCAAGGCAAACCTTAACGAAAAGTGTAAACGAAATATGTTAATTGTAATATAATTGTAATATGTATGTATGTCTGCATGTGGAGCAATCAAACAGGACAAGAAACAATCTAGTTTGTATTATAATGAGAAATTGGATGAGCAGAACAGGCGGAATCCACTCGAATACCGCGTTCGCCTGGCAAGAAGCCCACAACAGACAACCAACCACTCGTAACTATATAAACACATATATCTAATGACATATTCAAACACATTGGAGGACGAGTATAGAAATTGTAACGAAATGAAATTATCATTGTGAAATTGCTGCAAACTGCGTGTGAGTGTGTTATATTTGTTATTACGAACCTATATTATTTTTTATACTTGCGTGCGTTTTACATTTTAAATAATTGATACCGAAAGGAGCGGCGATTATCGTCGGCAACATTTTACACGAACATTTTCAACATAGAGGAATCGATTGCGAACAAAAGCACAAGAAATTATAAATTCATATGCGAGAGAGGAGATAAATTTGTAATTTAAGACGAATGTTGAAAGCGCAGCGAAAATAAACGATTCAAAAAGAAATTTGTAAAAATAGGAAAAACAAAAAGTACTCTAGGCTACAGCAACTTTAAGTTATTTATAATTAAATAAAATACGATATAAAATAAAGTAAGAACAAAGTAAATAGTTTTTGGGGGTATGGGTACTAAATCACCTTTGAAATAAAATCCATAAATTCGGGTTGCATTGCATATACATACAGGTATTTAATATTCTTTTGTTTCCATACTTAAGCTAAATGCACAGGCTAAACGGGGCATAATAAACATATACAATTCATCTCGCAGGATGCATTGTGGGGGCCACATACGTTTTTTGGAAATGGGCAGGGTTCTAAGATTATTACAGAGACAGTCACTTAAAGGTACAAATTATATTTTTGATTAAGTGTAGCGTTCTGTTTCGTAGTTGGGCTTTAGATTATGTTGACGGCACGCAGGAACCAAACGAGATTCCTGCATGGCTCGCTGTCTTATCCGATGGCCGCCGTAATGAGCTCCGCCACTTCCTGATCAGTGCTTCGCACGGTCAAATTCAGCGTAACGCCCTCGGAAAGTGCCAGCTTGGCCCGGACCAGCACCTCGGCGCCGCCCCTGAAGGTTCCTGGAATAAGGAAAGTATTTAGTACATATTAAAATCTCAAAATCGCAGGATACTCACCAGAACAGAGCAGCGTATGCAGGTGCGTGCCCTCGGGCACCTTTTCAGAGAGATTTGCTGCGCCCAGTCCCAGTATTTTCACAATGGTATTGACCGCATCCTGCAGGGTGGTCACCGCTGAGAGAACAAACGTGTCCTCCGCTTGCAGCCATTCTGTAGGATTAAATAATTAATAATGATAACACGAAGTTCATCTATTTTCTCCTTCACACCTTCGCTATCGGCTGCATCCCAGGCCACTTGGAAATTGTTCTTCTTGGTCCGCTGTATCTGATCGGCCACCGTGATCTCCAGATCCTCCAGCATGTACTCGTCGTCGTAGCCCTCATCCGAGTCCGGCTCGCCGGTGTTGGGATCGCAGTCCTTGACCACGAAGCGCAGGGTGGCGCCAAAGGTGGCTGTAAATCGGAATAAATTATAAGTAAGAGTAACAAATGAGTAACAACTAGTACAACCTATGGAACTGGCTGCCTCGCCGGGGAACTCCACGATGACGAAGGTGGTCTGCAGATCGTTGTAGGGCAGCTTGGGGCATGGGATAACCGCCCTGGTGGTGAATCCCTCGGGCAGCGTGAGCTCCACGCGCACGTTCTCCAGAAACTGATCGGACAGCGTGTTCAGGCAGTCGAACTGGAAGACCACGTGCTGGCCAAAGATGTGCTTGATGCACTGCACTGTGTACTCCGTCTCGCTTTCGGTCAGCTGGATGGGCGCGGTGCTGCGATGGATGGGACCCAAGACTTGGATGCCCGGCAGCTGCGCCAAACGGGCGGCGCTCTCCTCCTCGCGCGTGATCTTCGGCGGCCGTGGGGCACTGCTGTTGGTGACCAGCATCACATCGCTTGGGATCACCGGCTTTACAACGGCCGCCTTGGGCACAATGGAAAGGTCAAATCGCGTCTCCAGGTCGCCACTCAAATGATCCACCAGGGATTTCTCCAGCAGCGCCAGCGAGCAGTTCTCCCGCTCGATGATGTAGTTCTTGTAGAGCTCCGGCCGCTCCGAATTCAAGATGCTCAGGTAGTAGGTGGCCCTGTCGCGCACCTCGTCGTCCGGATCCATTTGGCAGCGACCCAGCAGGACGAGTATGTTCCCCAGAAGAGCCGGACAAGAGGCCCCAAACTGGGCCATTGCCGTCACTGCGGCCGCCCGCACAATGGGGCTCTCGAGGATCACGCGGTTGTAGATGAAGCGTATGTACTTGGAGGGCGTGGCCGCAAAGGGTCCCTCCTTGCCCAGCAGATGGAGAATCCTGACAGCCAGCGATACATGCTCGCAGTCCTCGATGAACTCGCACAAATGCGACAGCCCCGACTCCTTGGCATCCGCATTTTCCTCTATGATCGTGATAATAGTATCAACTATGGAGGTCTTGTACTCCAGGCCGCCCTCCTCGCGCAGCATGCCGCTCAAGAAGTTCATCAGCACCGTGTGCTTGCGCGGATACTTGGTGCACAGGGCGCAGATGGCCTGCACCACCACCACCTTGAATTCGTCCGAGATTTCGGCCACAAAAGTGGATATCTGCTTCATTAGGCGCTCTACAGAAGACTCTGCCCCTGTTTTCAGCAGCGTGGTGATGGCCAGCGTGGCCACCGAGCGATTGGAGTCCGTGATGAGGCCCTCGAGGTCCAGATTGCAGGTGGTCACCGCCGCCGGGTGCGTCATGGCCACCTTGTTGAGCGTGCGCACGGCGGCAAAGCGCAGCGTGGCCTTCGGCGAGCTGCAGAACAGCTGGAGAATGGAGAAGGCGGGCGAGAGCATCCGCGGATTGGTGTTCTTCAGGTTGACAATGGCATGAGCCGCCTCATAAATGACCATTTCGCTCTTGTGACGCAGACAGGACTCGATAAAGGTGAACAAGGGCGAGTCGGAGAGCTCCTCGGAGGGGATGTCCTCCTCCTCGATGAGTTTGCAGGCAATGCGGATCTGAAAAGGGGTTTTAAAGGCATATATACCTATAAATCTATCTAGTTTTCTTGACTCACCAGCATGCAAACGGCATAGGGACTCTTTAAAGAGCCCCTGGTCAGCTTGTTGACCAGTTTGGACACCGCCAGCCTGTCCGACTTGCGGATGTGGTAGAGCAAACCCAAAGCGTGGTACTGCACCATGATATTGTCGCTATTCAGCGCCTCCTGGGCCTCGTTGGCCCAACGCTTGACCACATCCCCTGCTGTGCTGGCCAATCTTAAAGAGCTTACTAAGGCAGCACAAGAAACCGCTGCATTCTTGTCCACGATGCACTGCTTCATGTAGCGCTCCACCGCCTGCAGCATCGTGTTGTCCGTGATGCTGCACAGGGCGCGGATGGCGGCGGCCCGGTAGAGATCCTCCTTCCCAGTCATGTCCTTGGTCAGCGAGCTGGTCACGATGATCACATCCTCGGCAATCGAGCTCAGCTCCTTGATTCCCAGGTAGACCATGCGGCGCAGCACCACATCCTTCGATTGGAACAGCTTCGTCATCGCAAAGAAGCAGTCGGTGGCCTCGCGGGCGACCAGCTGCTCGCCCTGGTTGATCAGGTAGAGGATCTTGGTCAGGATGTGGATGCACTTCCTCGCGTTCACCGGCGTCTCGTTGAAGGTGCGCGTCTCCTGCAGCACCGACGTCTTCTCCAGGTTCTGGTACGCATTGCTCGGTCCTGCTGGTTGTTGTTTTTTGTGAGCGGCAAGGGAAAAATAATTCATTTTCTCAATTTAAAGGCGAAAACTCGATTTTTCTGTCTGTTAGTGGGTGTCGGTGTGTGTGTGTGAGGGAGTATGTGTGTCTGTGCCAGCGGAGCACCTCCCACTGACTTGGGTTTTCTTCCAGCCGGTGGGTTAGTAGCCTCTAAGCTCTGCTCCCCTACTTACCGTCCTCCTCCTCGTCTTTGTCGCGGCGGAACGAACCCATTATCTCGGTTAAATCGTGCTTAAAAACAGGCGAAAAGGTTTTTTGGCTGCGTTTACACGTCACTCAGCGGTGTCCAGATCCAGAGTTGCCGTCTTTGAGCTGGAATGTCTCTAAAATAATAGCTATAAAATAGCTAGAAAAACAGGTGTGACCAGTGCGTAAGGGCTACTTTAAGGCAAACGTAAGACAGCAACGTAAGCAAACGTAACATTTATACTGTTGCAAACTGTTCAATTTATAAAATAGTTAAATAGATTTTAAAAAAATTGTTTTTTACCTTAGTCAACAGCTATTTACATTTTTTAACCTGATTTTTAGCTATTAAAAACGGAACTAGCGGCATCGGTGGTTCTATTATCGGTTCGATAACTTCCAATCGATTATTCATCGTTTTAAGAAGGCGGTAAGTTTGAATTTCCGGAATCTGCCTTGTTTTCGACCCCATCAAAGGGAATTTCAGGAAATTAACTTACATTTTTACTTGTATTCTAATAATAGAAATTCAAAACTTAGTTATTATGTCTGTATAATATCTGTACTTTAAAATGTAACAGAAAATGTCAGCAACTAAGCAGTCGCGCCTGTAGGTATTAAAAGGTATGCATTAGGGTGTGAGGATGCAGTTGTTTAAGTGAAAATCTGCAAAGTCTGCAAATGGGTAAATTTAATAAATAGGGGGATTCCCTAAACTGCTGAATTGCTGAATTGTTGAATTTTGGTCAGCTGTTAATCAGCTGTTCCATACAAAGCCAACTTTCAGAAATTTCAGCAATTCATCAGCCTCGGGGCTGTTGAAAATTTTGTTGAATTGCTGAAAAGCCAGAGTTGTCACCTTTTTTTAAAAGTCGTGGCAACTCTGTAACATTTTAGTATCACCAGTACGCATTATTTATTTTAAAAGAAACTTAGAAAGCATATTTGTGGTTCTTTTTACCTTGGAAACACTTTTAGACAGTTACTAGCAATAATAAATCACATTTTACATGCTTTAAGTTCCGTGAAATTTTTCAACAAATAACAGCTGTTTGAAAATTCAACAGGAACCATTTTGGGTCGTTCCCTTAATTGCTGAAATTTTTTGTTGAATTTTCAACAATTCAGCAATTCAACAGTTTAGGGAATCCCCCTAATATTTATCAGTTATTCTTAAAATTAATAGCTTATTAAGGTGACCATTTCTCATCTAGGTCAACCGATAGACCGTAAAAGGGCAGAGATAATCGATTTGCGATCCTGATTCCCGGATAGACGCCATCTTATTTGTCATCCCTAGCTTAATTTCGCCATTTTCACCAAGTTTATTAATTTCGTTTCGTTTTTAATTGAAGTTATTTAATTTATGCGTGCACAGGCAGCGCCAATTAGCGAAAACAAGAAAGCCATTATATTGAAATGTCAATTTCTGGCGCGCGGCAAGTGCCGTTAATTGCATTTTACATACCGCGGGGAAAAGGAATTCCGGCGCGGCGCACAAAACAACAGCTTCATTGCGTGTTTAAAAGGCGAGGACCTCCGCAAAAACGCCAAAAAAAACCACAAAACGCAAAAAACCAAAGAGATCGAGACACCTACAGCATGAATTTATGGCCAAGCGATAAGCGCCGGCCAAAAGGAAAATGCGCTGCCCAAAATTGGACAAGGAACGTGTGCGTCGTCGTTTTGGAGGTTTTTGGAGGAGCAGGCAGAATTTAGTAGCTGTCAAAGGCATCAGCTGTAGCCCCTGGAAACCTGGAAACACCTACAAAGCCGAGGAACCCCGCACCCCGAATCCCGAACCCCGAACGCCAGGTATGTCCAGAGTTACAGCCAACTGGGGGCCAAAGTCGGAGCAAAAGTTGAGGCGGCGGCGCACGCAAGGAATATGCCACAGGTGAGTCTCCGTTTGAGGTGCCAGCGCACAGTGGAGCCTCGCTTAGTGCGATGTTTGTACCATCTATTTTAAGAGGTCATTACAAATTCTGTAATATACCATTATCATTATCAGCGTTATGCTGATCTAAATTCAGAAATTAATAGATCTTATTTCCTAAAATCATCTAAAATTCGTATGTCTAGTTTACAAACTGAAAAAAAAGGAGATGAAACATGACTTCCCCAATAACTTCAAGATGGGCAAGAATAGGATTGAAGTAAAAGTATTATTATCATGCAATGTATTTATTATAAGATGATATTACATTATATTATGATATCATATCAGTCTTTTACTTATTATCATGTCTTAAAAAATTCCAATTGTCTTCAAGATGGATGAATAATAATGTAATACGTAGAACTTACTTATCAAGATCTTCCCTTTATAACGAAATCTTTATAAATCGGTTTGTGAGATGCCTATAAAAATCTACCTTAAGAAGTCATTTCTGAATTCTTATATGTACCATTATCTTGCCTGAAATGTTGTCCTATTCTGATTTCAATTCAGTAATTAATAGATCTTACTTGTTGAAATCATTCAAAATTTGATGTTCGAGTTTTGGAAGCTGTAAAAATCAAGGTGAAACATGATTTCTCCTAATATCAAGACTTTAAGATTAACTTGAAGATAGGAAAGTTTAGGGTTAATATAAAAGTATCCTTAAACTGCAATTTTGTTATAATTATATTAGTTTTTGACTTGTAATCATGTATTTAAAGATCCTTCCCTTTATAACGAAATCTGTATATATTAGAAAACTGATTTTAATTATACCCTTGTAGAGGGTATTATAATTTCAGTCAGATGTTTGCAACGCAGTGAAGGAGACGTTTCCGACCACATAAAGTATATATATTCTTGATCAGCACCAATAGCCGAGTCTATCTAGCCATGTCCGTCTGTCCGTCTGTCCGTTTCTATGCGAACTAGTCTCTCAGTTTTAAAGCTATCGCGATGAAACTTTCCCGAAAGTCTTCTTTCTATTGCAGGTAGTACATATATCGGAGCGAGCCGGATCGGACCACTATATCTTAAGGCTCCCATAGGAATATTCAAACAAATATAAGAAAATTCATTGTAACTTTGTAGGAAGTAGGCTTTTTGATTCTTGACTACCTAAAAACAAAATTTAAACAAATAGAAACGCTGAATCTGGAATCCCTGGAACTGCACCGAGTGAGCATTCTTTTATCTGCAAGGGTATATAAGCTTCGGCTGGCCGAAGGTAGCTTCCTTTCTTGTTTTTTTTTGAAACCAACTTAGCCAGCCTCCACTGTAATACCCAGTTACCTTTGCGTGCGAATGGTGAAGAATGCGGGCGGGGATCGGATGCCCGGGGATTATTGGTGTTTCTCTCGGGGAGTAGAGATCCCGATCCGCCGGTGGCCTGTGACTCTATAAGGCTGATGCTGTCAGTTGCTCTTGGCCGGGCTCATTGGCAGCTTTATTGCCAGGCGGCGGTGTGTGTGGGCCAACCTGCATACCATACCGATCACAAGTATGAATATGAATCTCCAGCCACTTGCCTTCGTTAGTCGGTGGACCCTCTGCCTGGTGCGAAAGATGCAAAACGGGTGCCAGTCGGGATTCCAGGTCGGAATCCAGGTCCCTTGCCATCCACCGTTGTGCTAACAAGATGGCAACACATGAAATTAGACTGCGCCGATGCACGTCCAGCGATAGAAGAAGAACGAACTGATCGTGCCCAGAAAAACGGGCAACGGCAGGAGCAGCAGACTAATTAACATATTCAAATATTTGTCGCATTGTTTCGCCAGTTTCCCAGCTCAGCTCGGCTCGGCTCAGTTCCATCTGGCAGTTGCTGCTCCGTCGCCTGTCGGGTTTATTGAAAAACCATTTTACGGTTTCATGCTCGAAAGTCATTGCCAAGTAACCACGCCCCTGGATGCCAAGTGCATCTTCCTGGGCTCGCAGACCCCTTGGCGCTATTTTTATCGCATTTTAAAAGGCTATTTGTAGTGGTTCCACCAGGAAGTGGCATAAATTCGCAGCGCATAATGGCTGTGAATAAATTATTTTGCCGCAGCTTCCTCTCTCGCTCGCCTGAATGATTGGCTGATAAGGGAACCATCCTCTAAATGCAATGGGAGGAAACCCAGACCCAAACTCGCAGCCGAAACCCCAAACAGATGCTGCAAACAATGCACTGGTTACGTAATCACTTACCGCGATTCTTGTCCTGCAACGTGAGAGAGGCCAGCCGGCGGCCTTCCTTGTGCACTCGAGCAATTTTCACGCACGCCCCCAACCGGCTAGCCTTCTATTCTATTCTATTCCTCTGCCCCTCGAGAAGATGCGGCCTGGCCAAAGCCAAGCCCAAAAAAAAAAAGGAAAACTGTAGGAAGGCATTGAATACGCAGCAATCGCATGCGGAAAGCAAAAGTCCCACAGTCCGTTAGGCGGAAGCGAAGGCCAAGAACCGAAAGGCAACTGGGAGATTTGACTTTAATTAAATTTATGGGGGTAATGCAGAGGTATCTTAACCCTGCGATTATTGCAGAAGGCTTTAAAGGAGAGACACAAAGATTCGTTTTGGGATGGGAAATAAAACAAAGATTTTTTTAAAACTATTTAAATCATCATTTCTACCTTATTTCGTATCAATAAAAAGCCGACATTAATCATGTCAAATTTATGATTCAAACATATCAACTTGATATTTTATCATTTAAAAAAAGTTATAAAAATACAATGTTGTATTTATTAACAAATATTGTAAAATAAGACAGATGTAATCTTTATTCATATCAAAATGATATTAAAAAGTATTAAATTAACCTGAACAATTTAAAATTTGTATCTATTAGCATCATTAAAATTCATCAACGAATTGTAAATATTTATTAATAATTCGCTATTGTGATTTTCATACAGTTTATTTTTATTAGGGCTTTATTATTCTTAAAGGGTAAACTTCATTGATTTTATTAGGACCAATATGTGTAACTAGTTCCTTCTCCCATGCCTTAGGAATTTCAAGGCGCTTTCTCTCCATATTCTACTTACCTATTAACCCAGTCACAGGATTTCGGCTAACTACTAACACCCATAGTTTAACGACTATAACGTGAAAAATATGAGCATTGTGGCCGTGGGGAAAAGACCGTAAAGTAAATCATAAATATTTGCATAAAAAAGTTGGTTTGCCTGAGAAAATCCAGCCGATAAACCAATGTTATGGGGTCGTTAAAATTTGCGATGTAAACATGTGCTAATCATCTTTATGTAAGTCAGTTGGACACATTTACCCGCGGGCAGTCAAAGTTCAGCGCTCGAGGGGGAAACGAAGTGACCCCGGTGGTAATTGCAATTGTCCAAGATTCCAGAGATATATATTGCAATTATTAATTGTTTTTCCTTTTTTTTCCGCTCTTTTCAGACTCTTCAACGGTACTGAACCATTTCACTGATTTCAAATGGCTTAGAAACCGCCACAAACGACTGTCTGCTTTGAGTTGGGATCTCTTTTTTCCTGGTCAATGTCCTTAGCCATTTCGGTTTTCGGTTTTCTTTGGCAGCGGCCTTACCTTGCATGCGCAGTGCGCACGACGCGTCAGTGCCTCTAGTTCCTCCAGTGCCTCCAGAACTCCGCCAGCACCTCCATCTCCTCCAACCAGATGTTATCCCGGTAGTGACCCCAGAGCAGGGCCATAAATTCTCACAGTATTGTGCCCACTACACGCCTGCGCCTCTGCAAATGTTCCAATTTGTATTTTTGCACAAATTGTTGTGGATCCAGCCGCCGTGGCATCTTCTGGTTTTCCTGGTTCGCTTGTTTGTTTTCGGCTGCATTTAATTTAATTTGGCCTGCCCAATTGGGTTGAACCGCAATTAGAGACAAATGTTTTCGGCTGCATTCCATTGGCTACTTAGCCCCATGTTCGTGGCAATTAGCATTAGCCTGTGGGATATATATAGTCGAGGATATCGGGTGGGGCGTGTGTTGTGTGCTTTCTGGGGCGGGGAAAGTTATCTTTCTCCCCAGCCCGGTTTCCCACACGTTTGTTTGCTTAATTAGGTGAAAACTGGCTAACAGGGACAGCTGTTGAGCCGTTCGCCATGCCGGGCAATTGCTAATGAGCAGGACAAGCTGAAGGAGTTGGCGAAATGAAAAGTAACAAGCCACCGTCCTCGCTTTCAGGCCTTTGCCACTTTGGAAGCGGAAAATGGAAAATGGTAAACGGGAAAACGTTTGCCACTCGACGCTTCAAGTGCTAAATTCCAACTTTTGTCAGTCTGTCTTGATGCACTAACATGAAGTTTGGGGATTTTGATTAGGAAACAAATTTGTTTATGAAAAAAAAACGGTTAATAGGAGAGCTTGAAAATAATCGACATTTTCGATATGTTTTCAATGTCGATTCGTTAGTAATAATCGTGGCTACCACAGAAATCACTATTCCTTCAAAATCACCTATAAAACGAAATATTTTAAATTTTACAGTATACTTTTAGACAAATTTTAAAGTGATTTTTTAAACCTAATTATTCCTATTAAAGCTTAAAAAAATATATCGACAGTAAAACACCAACCTCATCGAATCTTATTGTAAAAATATTGAAAATATCGATAATTTTCAAGTTCTTCCTATGTTATATATTTTAATATATATATAAATATTTTATAAATATTTGTATTTAGGAAGAGCATTTGGATAACTTAACTTGGCAAATAGCCTTTGCTCTCTGGTTCATCGCTGAGATTTCCTTTTCTTCCCCCGATTTCTTCTTCTTTTTCCCAATTCGTATTGGAGGCGAAATTTGGCGGTGCCCATTGCCATGGCAAGTGCATAATTTTTCAATCAAAGCGAGCAGCTGTAAAGCAAACAAAAGCAGAGGCAGAAGGCTAAGAGGCAGAAATCGTGAGCAGGCCAACATGGCTGGGACAGAATGGAGAAGAAAAGAAAACCCGAATGGGAAAAGGAAGTGCTGCAAACGAGATGTTCACCTCATCCAATCCGAATCCCAATTCCAATCCCAAAACCAAAGGCGAAGCCAAATGGCAATGGCATTTAAATGCAAATGACCACGAAGCGTGAGGGTGTTCAATGCGAGCTTTATGTATGGAAATTGGCAAAATGCGAGCAAATGCAAGCGTTTTCCTCAATGGTCAAAGTGTCAAAGTGGCAACGAGTGTAGGTGTCGCCACGCCATTGTCTCTGGAATTCCGGCCCATCCTGGCCAGCTTGTGGTCGCTCTGTCCCAATCCAGGCCAGGCCAAAGTCAAGCCGCTAATTAAAAGCCATTGCTAACAGTCAACGACTTAATGGCCAGGCATTTGCATAGCTGTCAACGCCAATAAGCCCACACTTGGCCACGTTCTCTGCAGTTGGCTGCTTGCTCGAAGGTGAGAAAAACCAAAGGCAAAAAGCTCACGCGGCGATGGTCCGGATCGACTGGGCAACGCCTATCCTATAGCAACTGCATCTCCAACTCCATCTGAAAACCCCATAGCCGTGTCCATGCCAAATACGCACCAGAACCGGCCATAAAAATTGTCAACGCGTGTCTTTGATGGTTTACCCTATGTAATTCATGAGGTACATTCACTGAGTCTTTAAAAAAATGTTTAAGAGATTTTGTTGTCTTATTTTTCCATTTTATAATATCATGGATAGGTGTTTATACTTCATTACAGCGTGAATACATATCGAAAGTTTTCTATTTCTCGATATTTAAGTTGCTTTCCCTTCAAAACATCGTTATTATCGAATATATATTTTCAAAATATCGAAAATATCGATAATTTTCAATCTCTAATACTTATGCATATTGTTTTTTGTTCTTCCTAACCGTTTATATCTATAAGATCTTTTAATCCCTTTATTATCCCTACCTCAGGGTATTCCACATTCGGCTAGAAAGTTCTTTTTCAATTAACTGCCGCTTAATAGGGGCGTTTTATTCAACATGGGGCACGACGCACATGCGTATCTCACACCTTTGCAGAGACGGCGGAACGCGGAGGGATCCGTGTTATAAAGATGGAGACGAGACCCGATATGTGGAGACAGTGGAAGACGTCTTCATTCAGAAAGGCGGCACACGTCGCGAACGAAACTCGGCTTTTCGCACATTTCAATTTCATGGTGATCATGATTAATCGACGCCTTCAGTGGCTCAGAATTTTAGATGTGCCCCAAAGACTCCGAAGTTGCGGAATGGATCGAGAATGGTTATAATGGCGTGCGTAGCTGGAGCGTTAAAGAGATCGTAACACGCCTGGTTAAGCTCGTTGCCTTGCCGCCTCTTAATTTGATTAACACTTCTGTCGGACGTCCCCCGACTGAAAGATCTATCCACATGTGTGCCACATCTATTTGCCCTGCTCAAAACGCCGTGAAATTATCATAATTTCTACGGTTGTCTTTCGCTTTGACAAACATCAATTTGGCTAAGCGGTTCCCCAAGTTTCGTCGGTAGAATGTTAATGGGAAAAGGTCGGGTCTTTGGGGATTATTAATTCAAAGCGTTAATAAATTTCGACATGCCCACCTAGCCACCTTAATTAATCTATTAATTCAGTGGCTCCCTTGGCGTGTGCCTTCTTTCACACCCAAAAAAAAACTTGATATAAAACGATGATCGATTTTACGTTATGTAGCATCAATTTTGACTTAAAAGGCCAGAAATTTACTACGCGCGTATCGATTTGACTGCGACGTGTTTTTTTTGCGTGCACCAAATAAAAAAGCGTAACAATCTATTTTTAGACATTTATTTATAAATATATTTCGTTAGGCGTAGAGTTTATTGCATTACTTAATCAGTACAATTCGTTTATCAAATCTTCGTTTATCAATTTTCTTCTCCTGTCTTCGCGAGAACAAAGTCTCTCGGAAGTTCCTAATAATTAGCACCGCCTTGCGTTTCGGCTAATAAATTAATAAATAATAAGAAGTACGGTTAGCAAATAAATAGTGGGGAATTGTTAAAATGGGGGATCTAGGGCTAGGGCCTCGGAAATTTGGAAATGCCGCCTTGCACAGAAAAGCCTGGCGCAAAACATTTTGATACAAAATTATTTGGCAAACTTTGTGGGTAAATTGTCAGCAGCTTAAATGTTATCAATAAATAGTATAATAGTCATATAAATGCAATTCGCTCGAGGACATGAAGCAGATTTCTCACTAAACATATAATTAGCCTAACTTTCGCTAGAGAGATTGCAAGTAGCTCTAAACTAATTAGAATTTAGCCGGGTTCAATTTTCCGTTCTTTACTTTTCTTTTCTTGGCAATGCGCCGATTTAAAATGCTGGAACCTCGATTTCCAAGGCATTTAAAAGCGCGCATTCTTGAGAGATATTCATAGGCGTATCATTTAAAAAAAAGGAGTCAAAACTCTAAGTGTAAACTAATCGTAGGCTTAGACTATACTGGATTAATCTAGGGTTTCCAATGATTTTCATGTGTCGCTGCTAGGCGAATATTTTCTATTCAAGTCTCATCGAATCTTTTGAAGCTTTCGAGGCATATTGCGTTTGTTCCCAGCTAAGTGTTCCCGGCAAACAGCGAGAGCCACCCAGATCTTCCCTAGAACTGCTGTCCGTAGCGCCCGTTGATGCCGCTGTCGTAGAGTTTGCTCAGCGTGTCCTTGGCACTGCCGCCGTAGGACGCTCCCGAGGCCGAGGATCCGGCGGAGGAGTTGGGCGGCGGTCCGTACAGCATGCTGGGCGCTCCGTAGGTGATGGTGGGCGTGGGCTCGTGCTGGTACAGGTAGCGCTCCTTGCTGCTGCGGCGCTGCACGGTCTTCCAGATCCCGAAGATGCTCAGCTGGGCCAGCAGGAAGAGGGCTCCGGCCATGATCAGTCCTGGAAAAAGTGGAGATTGGAAAAGGGAAAGGGTTTAGTTTGTAGTAGGGTTGGGTTTTTAACTATCGATACTATCGATGGTTTTAAAATTTGGGAAACATCGATGGTTTGGACCCACAATCGATACTATCGCTCAAATAATCATTTAATTTTACATATTTTAAGAAGAAGAAAAAGAATGTTAAGCAATATTAAGTACTTTATTCGCAGTTAAACTAAGATCGATTTTTTCGATAACTTTTTATAATCGATGGCCAAGAACCCTAGTTTATAGGGATAACCTCAGTTTATCCCAAAGCCCTTACTTTCTACTTAAAACTCATTGAAATAATATCCACACGCATAAGAAAATAGGTCAAGCTCAAAATTGTTATTTTATTCAATCTTTAATCTTCTTTTAAGCCCAGCCTTTCGAGAACCCAACAACCTGAAGACCAGAATTCGCTCCAAATTGCGTACTCGAGCAATTTAAGAAGGGAAGTCGGCCTCTTATCGCCATAAATCAAGGGGATTATCTCGGGTAACTGATCTAGTTCAAAGAGGTTCGATGGAAACTGGTTGCGGACAGCCGGCAAACCGCTCGATAAGATCGCCTCAATGGGCGGAAAACAAGAGGAATAAAAGCCAGAAGTTCGGTTATCACAGAAAACAAAAGTGGGCGCCACTTGACCCAGTTCGCTGTGAACTGAAACCGAGCTGGAGGGGAATATATATGTAGCTCCGAGGCCCAGCAAAGTGACCAAGTGACCAAGTTTGACAGCAACAAGTTGAAGATAAACAAAAACAATGAGAAATAAAACAGCGACAATTTAATGCATGAGTTGCATATTTCGGCACGGACTTGGACTTGGACTGGAGTTCACTTTCTATACCCTAGACACATCGCATGTTTCCCCGTTGGCCTGAGTTCTTAAGAGTGCAACATGCCACATAAATAAGCCCGGACCTCGGCGGAGGAAATTCGAAATACCGAACTGAAGCCGGTAGAAATCGGGTGAAAGTGCCGCCAAAGTCAAAGTCACAGTCAAAGTCAAAGTAGAGCTGCAGTGCATGCGTTCGTTGGCTCGTTGTTTCTCTCGTGTCCAGTTCACGAAATCAGAATTTAGGAGCAACTGCGACGACGACATGCCAGATGACTATCAGAGATTACTTTGTAACAATGTTGTGGTTGTTCGTTGCTTCGTTCGTTCGCTGGTTCCTCAAATGACCATAAAAAGTAAGCCGAAAAACAAATCAACAAACAAACCGAGAGCCCCAACATCCTCATCATCATAATCATCATGATGATGGCCATGACTTGAATGAGTTTCAATAACAAAGTGCACGCACTTGGGTCTTTTATTTATGTATTTGACTCTGGTTTTTCATCGCAGCAACGAGAAGAGCAGAGCGACCACAATAACAGTAACAAAAGGGGCAACAACGAAAATATACAAAATTATAACAATTACTATAAACGGTCCGCGGAGTTGTGGGAGTTTCAGGGGGCAATAAGTGAACCGAGGCGCCCACCAAATTGTAAACAATTTGAAGAAACCCCAGCCAGAACAAAGAGCCAAGAAAAGCGCTGAGAAAACCGGCAGAGTAACGAAAGTGAAGGCTCAAAGATTCCTCTTTGAAAGTAGAAACTATATAAATCGAAAGGATGGATTAATTTACAAGGCAAATGGATCTTCATTAGGTTCAATTGGGAATCAATGTCGTAAAGGGATCATTAAAATGATTAAAGAAACCGAGATATATTCGAAAATCGGACTAGAACATAAACTGCTCATCAGCATAAAGTAAAAGTCAAGTGCGGTTTTCACTGAAACCTAATCAAGCTTAAAATAGTTTGATGGCTTTTTTTAACGACTGTCTGGAGCAACTGGAAATCGAGATCACTAAAATTAAGTGTATCGTTCAACTAAGAAAATTGATTACCGCTTAGTAACGAATACAAATCAGCATTAGCAACGGTTATCTTACAATCAATAAACAAAGAAAATGCATTATTACAAACAATGATTTTTGAGATCCGCTTACGTAATAAAATTATACTATCAATGACTTCGTACAAGGAAAATGATACTTTAGGTAACTTAACTGATTTTAAATGCTGTCCTATGATAGAGAAAAGATAATGCACTATTAGGCAAATATTAGAAATTATGTCGCGGTTCTTAGGCAAAACAGAGAATTTGATGAAAGCGAAACGATTGCTCTGCATTTAGGAGGAAAACTTCCTGGCGCAGCATTCGTGGTAATACCAGAAATTAAAGACCTGAACAACCGTAAAGTGGCCATTAAAATGATTGGAATAATGGGTGAGATTCATTTCTAAATAAATATCGGCGAGGAATGTAAAATGCTCATAAACTTTGACAAATTACAGGGTGTCGTTGATGCGGCGTTAAATTGCCGCTCTGCATGCCAAAGATGAAGGCCACCATGGACTCATCTTCTCCTGGGTGCACACGCATATCCAAGTGGGCAATGTGTGCGGCAAATGAGCTTAAGCACACAGGTAGAACCGTTGCTCTAATTGCCTCGGTTTGCTCGCCTCTGATCTGCCTTGAAATGCAGCGCGTAATTACCAAAGAAATGTACGCTTGATGTCTGGTGGTCCACTGGAGTTTCATCTGTCTAACGAGCTGTCAATTTAACGCTTCAACGCGGCCTGGAAATTGCTCCACAAAAGCAGCAGCAACAAAAGCTGCAGCGACACATGGGAGATGCAGAAGCGCGGTAGCTGGAAAAGCCAGCATGGACAACCAACTGTGCAGAAAGATTTTCGCGCCGCACGAAAACGAGGCGTGCAGAATCCTGGTGCACAGTTTCAGCCTCGGATGAACTAGTGACCTGGTCGTGAGTCGTCGAGCAGAGACACCAACGAAAAGATGCCAGGCCAACAGCCAACATCATAACACACAGAACACGTTCTGGACAACGGAAAGAACCTAATTTAAGGCCCCTTGCGCAAGTCGGCAATGATGAAAAATTGATTCATTATAAAAATTAGCGAGCCAAGAACAAGCTGAGCGCCTCACGACGCCAGGAGGACACGATGTCGTCCGGCTCCTGATCCTCCTGCTCTTCCAGCTGCTTGTCTATGCAAATCAAGCTGGCTTTGATTCGCGCTTGATTGGGCTTTTTCACAGAGCCCCCGGAAAGGAATAGCCAAACTTACCATAGCCATTAAGGCAAGTGAGCTTGTCCTGGGCCACGCCCGCATAGGCCTTCTCGTGGGGACCGCTGTCATTGGCATGGGTAGTGGTGGTGCCATCCTCTGGCTGGAAGCCGAACTTGTCTGTGATTTGTATGGACTGCATGAGCAGTATGTTATCATCCACAGGGCCCACATCACGGCGATTGCGTGTGCTGAGCAAGAACTCGGCTGGAAGGGAGGAAAGAAATTATATAGTAGGGAAATATATCGAAAGAAATCAAATTGAAAATAAACTGAAATTGTAAATATCGATTTTTTCTACAAAATATCGAAAATATCGATTTAAAATAGGATAAGATAAGTTTAAGGATTTTAAAATGTTACTATAGAAACTGAAAAATTTGAAAAATGTATCAATTTAAAAATGTCGAACATCCAAAGTGTATAAAGTTCTATAAAATATCGAATATATCGATATAAAAAGAGAGGTTAATTTAAGTTTAAGGATTTTAAAATGTTATTATGGGAACTAATATTTTTGAAAAATGTATAAATTTAAAAATATATATCAATTATATAGTTTTTATACACCGATATTAATATCGAAATTCTGTAATATCGTAATTCTGTAATATGTACTCACCTCCATCGGTTCCATTCAGCACCGAGCGCTTCTTGCGGCCATAGGAAACCAGAGACTTGAGCTCTCCACTGGCGCCATCTTCGCTGTCGCAAATCACGGGCTCACAGCGCGGAATGCAGGGCGTTACCAGGGCACGAAACTGGACCACTTCGCTGGACGGGAACTTGAAGGCGTCGAACTGCGAGAGCAGCACCTTGCGATTGTGCGCCAGCTTCTGGATGGTGCCCATGATGTATTGGTCGGTGGGGCAGCCATTAGCATCGATCAGCGTTATCTCGGCGTTGTCGGAGCCGTCCATGGCCACCAGTTCCCTCACGAAGATCTCGTACGGGCTGTTGGGCTCCACGATCTCGAAGCGCAGGGCCAGCGGATCGCCGACCTCGGCGATTCTCTTCATGTCGCTGCCATCGCGAGAGGTGATCTTCATAATCACATTGGGCGAATCAATGGTGATCTCCTCGCTCAGCGAGGACTCAATCTCCCCGGTTACTCCCAGGTCAACGTCATTCAGCACAGTCTTGTTGGTCAAATCGTATTGGCAGGATACAGCGAGTCCAAGATCGGAGGAGGTGACAATCATGTCGTGGTGCTGGATCACAATGTCGTTCATATACCTCCCGTAGGCACTCTGTCGCACATTGCACTCCAGATCGTTGTAGCCCATGCGGAAGTCGAACTCCAGGGAGTTGTTCACATTCACAGCGCAGGATTTGGGGGCTCCCTTGGCATAGACCTTGCCGTCGAACAGCTTGGACGTCCTGATCTTGGTGATCATCTCCCCGGAGCGGCATTCAATGGACACGTTATAGCAGGCTGAGAGTTCGTAGGTGGCTGCCTCCGGGACATCCAAGTAGGGATCCATCACATCGGTCAAGGTGGCGCGGCTGTGATGCGACAGTCGGCAGACCATGTCTCCGGTATCATTGTAGTCATACGAGTGGCACCTAACCCGGGATTATATGTCAGAGATAAGTCTAATATTCACCCATAAAATACCTTACCTATAAGGAGAGTTCAGGCAGAGATCGCGGCACTCATCGATGGTATTGATGTCCTGGTAAACGGAGTCCACTGTCTTTAGGATTTTTCCCGAAATCCTCTTGAATTCGCACAGTTTGCTGGGTTCCTCGGCGCAGTTGTTCTCCAGATAGTCGGCTCCGTCGTAGGGCTCCACGCTTCCGCCGGCGGACAGGGTAATGCGGTCCATGTCGGACAGTTCGCAGAGACCCGAGTGGCGGTAGTAGTTGGCCGATCTGAGAGGAGTGAGCGGTAGAGGACGGAAGAGTGAAGGGCGGAAAGCGAGTGGCGAAGGTAGTGGAAGAGAGCAAGCGATACGAGAGGGCATTAGGAAAGAGTTTTCAAGTTTAAACGAGAGCGATGAGTTCAAGTTGAGCCGCTCGAAGTCATAGAGTATTAGCATTATTTGTCGATATCTTAATGACTAAATAAGTAGGGTACAATTTAAAAGAACTGTTCTACTCAGTAAAAGTATTATTCTTTAAATTAAAAAAAACAAATAATATTTTAAACAAATACTTCCACTATTATGTACATTTTTAAGGCAAATTTGTAAAATCCATTCTACAAATAGGAATGTCTGCCTTGGATCATAAAATAAATGTTTTATTTAAACTAGAACTTGAAAATTATCGATATTTTCCATATTTTCTCATTATCGATATGATTATATCGATGTTTTTAAGGGAAAATCTCCTTTAAATGTAGAGAAAAGCAAACTCTTATTCAATCATCTAGATTAATCATACGTATTTTTGAGAACGCACGTAAGATTACTCAACACTTACCGGCATGTGAACTCGGTCTCGCCCAAGCAGAGTTCCAAACAGTCGCGGCG
Organism: Drosophila takahashii; assembly: GCF_030179915.1. Taxonomy (NCBI): domain Eukaryota; kingdom Metazoa; phylum Arthropoda; class Insecta; order Diptera; family Drosophilidae; genus Drosophila; species Drosophila takahashii. The sequence goes on along the minus strand of NC_091681.1, from coordinate 39,971,745 downwards.
CGACAGAACCGTCTGACTAGATTTGACGTGCTCCGGGAGGCGGTAACCTTGAACGCGATCGATGCACCAGGCCTTCGAGCAAGGACGCACGCCCAAACACGATTTCTGTGCGTAGATGGTGAAAACCGGAAACTGTGAGCGCGAAAGTGAACCTGAAAAAAGCGCAGAAAATGAGAAATGAAAAGTGGTAAAGCGGCGGCGTCATCGGGAAAATCGGGAAAGGCAACGCAACGCAACGGCGCTGTGCGTATTTTATGCGTTTTACGCACACGCCCCTTCACTGCAAAGTAACAGGCGTTGAGAAACTGGCAAAAGCAAAAGCTCCGGCCTTTTGCCACGACAACTGCATCGACATTCGAGATTCGACTAGGAAGGCTGAGGCTGCAGAAATTATGCGTTACTATGCCAAAAGCCAGTTTGCCTGCAGAATGGGCAGAAATCTAGTTTGCAGGCCGGGCCAAAAACCGCGTCGTGCGTAAAAAGCAAAAGGCGTGTGCTGCTGCAGGTTCGCTTTTTATTTATTTCTGTTTCTCAGCGCGGACACGCGGGTGATTTATGCCCCCGGGCCACGAATGAACAGCCTGGCAGCCAAGCAGCCTAACAGCCGACCTGCATGAACTAGAACTCAGTAATTGAGTAAATGAATGAATGAACGGCCAACCGGCTGACTAGCTGACTGGCTGAGTCGCCTGAATTATTGAGCTTTCTTTGGCACAAAAAAAAAGAAGGAAAACAGAAATATAAAACGGCGCAGCAGCCGTTCGGAATTCTCACACTTTCTAACTCACCTGGCAATTTATCGGCAGTCGTCTTGAACAGCACACACAATCCGGTTTCGTAGTTGACAGCGCTGCAGGACTCGTTATTTTGGCAGGCCTCCAGGCAGTCGGTGAGCATCAGAGTCCCGGGCAAAGTGTCCAGCATCTTCGAGGGTGCCGAGAGCACGTAGCTGCGAGGCGAGGAAAGATGATTTATAAATGAGATCGATATACCGCGATACCCCAAATGATTTATGGTTAAAAACTAATGGATGCCCGAAAAACGAATGAAAACGAAAGTGATTTGGAATTCTTGAGGTAGTAGGTCTTCATTATGGCCTCGCCAAACAAAAGACTCAGGCAACGAACTTGCGGCGGGCGATGACATCGGGGTAAAAATAGTCAAGGGATTAGTCACGTTTTAACCAAAGAGTGCACAGAAAAAAAATACGATATGAAATAGGGTTATATCTACCTTAATTCATATTAATAATGTCCAATTTATGATTCAAACATATCAACTTGATATTTTATCATTTCATAAAAGTTAAAAAATATTTAAAAATATTTTAACATAATCTCTATTCATATCAAAATGATATGAATAACTGGATCTTTTGTCAATTTTTTTTTCTGGGTGTCACTCCTACGGAAACCACACATTTGCATATGCCAGTTAGCAGTGTTCCACTGTTGTGGTGATGGTGGTGGCGATGCTATTGGTGGCTCCCTTTCTGACTTCACCGTTATCTCGACTTCTCTTCTTATGGAAATGTTAATTGGCCCAGATGTCGAGGGGCATTTCATTAAAAATGTATATGAACCTGCGGCGGCCCATTGTTTTGTCGCTCAAAAAATTCAAATTTTTAGAAGAAAAGCAAAAGTGAAAATAACAAGTGGCCATAAAATGTAATCAAGTTTCTATAATGCCGGCGATGTTGCGTAAGTTTTGTTGGGTTGAGTGAAACTCTTTATTGTTTCTTGTGACAGTTTTGAAAAGGTGGCAGTTTGAGGGGTATTTCTATCATTTGTTATGAAATATTCGCTGGGAAAGTCGGTTTATTTTGGGAAAATCTGTTTTTAATAAGCTGATTTAAGATGCAAATCAGTTTGCAAAATAGCCATACTCATTAAGATGCAAATAATATTGCAGAAAATATGTAATTCTCTACAGAAATAGCTTTTCTTAATCGTAAACCATATTTATTTGAATAAATATTAATAAACCCCACTCACCCGGTAATGATCTCGAAGCCAATCATATCTGGATCGCACTCCTCCTCCTGGATTCCGGGTGCTGGTGCCTTGTCCGTCTTCGCCTCCGGCGGGCTATCAAAGGGGCCAGGGGTGGCCAGGGGCTTGGGCAATTCTGGAGCCTGAGACCCGGCTGCCGATCCCACCGTGGAGCCCACTGCCTCCTGGTCGCCGCTTCCTTCCGTGGTGCTTGTAGTGCTGGTGCTGCTGGCTGGTGTGGAGCTGGAGCTGCCCGACGAGGAGGCGGCTGCCAGAGGCGAAGGCGTCACATTTGTGCGCGGATTGGTCTGCTTGACCGGCTTGACAGGACGTTTTGTTTTGCGTGCGGCGCTGGCGGCGTCACTCGCAATTAGGCAGATCAGCAGCAGAAAGGTGCAGCGGCGTAGAAACATTTTGTCTGCAATTGAAATGTGGTTAGATGGTGTGAGTCCGGCGTTATCCCCCCGGGGCGATGGCTAAATGTTAATTAGGCAACTAATTTCACATTACGCGCAATTTATGTAATTCCTGGTGTGCACTTTATTAGTTTGGCGTTAGTCTTAGGAGAGTCGGGCGTCTAGGGTTCCTCCACGGGGGCTTTGCTCGCCCAGGAATGAAAACGGAACGGAACTTTGTGTCTTCGATGTGGAATTCCATGGTATTCCGTGGTATTCCCCCGGTCTTTCTCCAAGCTCGAGCTTTAATTGCCTGACTTGTTCGCTGTGTGTTCGCAGCGTTTAATTAAAGCTACAGCTGCGCTTACAGCAATCTTGGCTCTTTTCATTGTGCATATACAACAGTTGCATATACACAACAATCAGAACAAAAACATTGCTCCGGCGGCCCCTTAGTGGGGCGAAGTTTTATGTGTGAAAAACGCCGCCGCCTGGGAACTATTTGGGAGGAATAGGTACTCCGGATGGGCAGAGTCTGGATGCGATCGGGTGTAGGTGGCATCATGCTGCGAGATCCCAGATCCCAGAGCCCAGATCCGAAAGACCCAAGAAACCCCAGGGGCCTAGATTCCACCTAGTAAGTATAGGTGTGCAATGTTCCAGTTACACAGTACATAGAGGTGCTTTCGGTCAGGTGTGATAATTAATATTATTACCCATGAAATATGAGCCCTTACACTTTTACCACATAATAAATTAAGGCGAAACTTATTCATAATGGATAACGTATGCTTTGAATATTTAATGATCAGTAGGGTGTGATAATAAGTATTATTACGAATTTGTAATTGGATTTTCTACCTAATACTAGGGATTATATTTGGAACATTTCCCTTAGGGTCACGGATGCACAACGACAGGTGTTCTTCTCACAGAAAATAAAATATAAAATAGTTTCAGCTCTATGTCAAATTTATGATTCAAACATATCAATTTGATATTTTAGCATATCATATAAAATACCAAATTTAGTATCTGATCTTTAGAAAATGTAAAATTGTCCAGCACATATCAATCTGATCTTATGCAAATTTGTTTTCTGTATAGGTTTGTCAACCTACAACATACTTCTAGACAAGATGTCTATTAAATCCTAAGGTGAATCGCCTACAACTTTATTATTTAACCGGCTCTCTTTATTTGGAGTCTAACGTGTCACTTAAGAAGTCATTGGCATGTCGCTTAGCCAAATAAACTTATATCCGTCACAGTTCCTTGCCTCTGTCATAACAATTTGCTAATCCAATTATGCAATCTCACTTCAAACGCGCTAAACAATTAACACTTTACAGCTGGCGAATCTCAGATCTACAGTAGCGTTTTCTTCTTTATTTTTATTTTGCGAATAACTGACTATTTCCCCCATTTCGGCGTGAAAGTGAATCCAAGCTCAAGCTCTATGGCCCATTCATAAACAAAAGACAAACAAAAAAGACGTTTTCATGTTGTTAAATATTTTTATGCGTTTTGGCTGTCGATCGCCGACAAGAGCGTAAAAAGTAAGTTTCACTGGCAGTGTGGCAGTAAAAAAAAACGACTAAGCTGTTGGAAAACAGAGATTCGCACTGCTGAACCACCTGTGAGATAATCTAAAGTGTGGCTCATTATTTTGCCCGAGAGACAACGAAGAAGATTTAGCGGTTAATAAGCGGCTGCGTGAGAAAAGATTTTCGTTAGGATTTTCTTTAGGTTATTTTTTGTTTTTTGCGAATTTTTGTGTTTAAGCTCTCTTGCTGGGCACTTGTTTAATGTTTCGTTAGTTACATAATTAATTATGGGCAGGGGTTAGCCGCCAGGTGGGTTGCATGCAAAACCAGGGACACGCCCACACCTCCAACGGCTCACACATAAATTATGAAAGCCAAACAAGAGTGGATGGTGGATGGGTGGGGAGAAAGAACCGTTAATGTTAATAACATGCTTTAAGATACTGCACTAAAAACAATATGTGGCTGGAACCTGGAACCTGCAACCTGGAACCCCTCGATCATCTGCGCGCCACAACCATTCTTCTGCTCGATTGAACGGCAAACCGAGAGAATAAGAAAGAATGGGGGAAGCGACCAGAGGCGAACTCATTACGGAACGCTCACTTCCACTTGCAATTAGTTGTATGAATGAATTTATGCTAATTATAGGCCTCGACAGGCAACGCAACGCGCTTTTAATAAGCCACCGCGGGCCGAAAACATTGACTTTGGTTTCAGACCCATTCTTATCTCCGCTTTTTTGGCCCTTTCCCCCAGTTTTTCTTTCGATTCGGTTCAGTTTCACCTGCTAACCCACAAATGTAATGAGCCATTGACCAAAGTGGACAGAAGGGCCATGAGAAGAATGGCCCAAAAGTCGAAACGGTAAATGTGCGTGTGTGTGGCATGCGGTTGCCTCGAAATTCTGGAAAGTAAAACGTTCTGTGGTTTTCCATCGCTACAGCACTTAGAATTTTCATGTGAGCGTAACCGAGAATCTCCGAAAAAAGGCAGCTACATTTTAATTAACCCGCTGCTGTAATTTGTGGCCAGCCAAACGTTCCTTTGTTTTTCTATTTTTCCGTTTTTCTGTTTTTCTTTTTCCACTTCTACTTCTACTGACTTTTTGATTCAACACACAGAACAAAACTTGATATGATTAATGTCAAATTTATGATTCAAACAAATCAACTTGATATTTTATCACTTCATTAAACTGTTTTACTGTTTTAAAATGCCAAATGCAGTATTTTTTGAACAATGGTTGTAAAATAAAATAAACATAATCTTTATTCATATCATTTTGATCTTCAAGAAATATTAACTTAACCTGCACATATCAATCTGATCTTTTGTGAATTTTTTTTTTCCGTGCAGCCAGAACGGCTGATGATTTTCCCTTGACGAGCTTAGATATGTCTATCAATTTCACTAATTGAACGTTAACAAGCCGCCGCATCGTTGCTGCGAGCGGTTTTTCCATCTATCAATCATGTAAACTACTCGACGATTCCAATCGAACTCGGAGAGAGATACAATTTGGTTAGTTATTAGGTGAGACCCGGCCATTCGCAGCTGCTTCCTAGTCAGAAAGATAGATAGATAGACAGATTCTTCCTTGTTAATGCTTGGCTCATAAACAAAAGACTTGAGCAACGAACTAACCATATGTGTAAGGCGCTTTGATTGCGGCCTGCAGAGTTTCCATTACAATTTGCTAATGGCTTTTCGCCCCGTCCACCTAAGTAACTCTCCACAGCAAGTGAAATCAAAAGATGAACTCATTTGCCGATGAAAATCTAATTGAAAACGTTTACATTGGATTCGATTCGCTTTACTGACTGGCCGAAAGGTCACCGCTGAATATGATTATATTCAATGAAAATTTCTCTAGTTTCGTATGCGGGTTCCCACAGAAGGCATAATAATATTTTCGATCGTTCGATTTGAATTTATGCCAACTAAATGCCAAATGCTAATTGACTTTGCGGCCATAAAAAAAAAACACTTTCCCAGTGGAGAGACAGAGAAGCTAGGAGTAAAAGAAAAACCTGCTGACTGCAGGCTTACTTACTACAATTCCTGGCTGAGCATGCATAATAAATGTGGCCAGGCGGAGAAATGAGTGCTCGTCTGGCAGAAGGAAGCAGCATATTAGCACTGGAGTCGCCGAGGCGGCATTATCATAAACTAAATATAGCAGCAAATATCAATTTGATTGTGCTACGCTGTGCTGTGCTGCCCGAGAGCGCACAAATTGAGACCGGTGCACAATGGCGATTCGGATTCAGTCCAAAGACTGGCCAACTGCGAACCGAAGACCCGGCTAAAACAGGCATTGTGTTGGCCATGGCCAGCTCAAGTACCGTTGAGCTTTGCCGCATGTCCGGCTGCTGGCCAGTGATAAATTATCACTGTTGGCCGGGCCATTACTTTTCGGAAATGTACGAGGTGAGCTGTGACTGCAGTGGCTCAGCTACCTCCTCCACCTACTGCACCACCAATAAAAATGGGATTCAGAATGCTCGGGCGATGAGAATGCGCTTTTGGCCGATGGGCAGGCGGTAACCGGAGATAAACAGCCGGCTTTTGCCAAGGCGTTGGCGTTTATTATGCAAATATTTTAGCCTTAACTTAAGGCCGCAAATTAATATTGCTCAGCTCGGAGCTGCAGTTGCAGAACTGCAACACCAGAACAATGTCGCATTCATTTAACGGCACTTGGCTGATTGTTATTTAAAGTTCAGTTCATAACAATTGTGGTGCAGAGTGGCTGAGAGTGGTGCAGAGTGGCTCAGAGTGCTGATGCTTTGTCCGCTTCGCAATTTACTACTTTTGCATAGTTAACAACTTGATTGGTAGCACTGGGCAAGCTGACATTGAAATGTAGGCCTTGCCATCATCGATGCCCGCCAATGATTGTTGCGCTGATGTTGTCGTGGCTGTCTTCTTTGTGTTGTCATGCTGCATAAGTGGAGAAGTGGAGATGTGGATTGTGGAGTGGAGAGGACTGGTTGCCTGCCTGTTGCATAACTAACAATGTTTAGAGCGCATAAATACATGGCCACGGTTGCGGAGAACACCATACTATGAAGCAAAAGCGAAGCGGACTCCATCTAACATCTAACATTCAGAGTAACGGAGTCCCGCACAAATGCTCATGACATGCAAAGGAATTTCAGTTATGTTTGCGGCCGCCCCATGCGGGGCGTGTTTCTCCCCGCTGGAAAAAGTCCCGGGATCCCCAGATATATCCACGGCCATTTAGCAATGCAAATTGCGTTGTTTAGTTTATAGATAATGTCATTCAGAATGCTCTCGCACAAGTATCGCAGAAATGCTTAAGGAACTCGGCGCGATACAGAACAAGTTCGTTGCCAAAGCAACTCGATAAATGCCCGTGATAAGGCTGAAGAACGACAGTTGGCATGGCGAGCAGAGGCAAATCTACGGGTAGCATTCTTCTGGCTGCAGGAAAAAGCTGAGATTTGATTGGTGAATTGCCCCTAGTTTGAGTTACGATCAGTGGTATGTTCTGGGGATCATTTGGATTGACAGCACTCGGCGAACCCTTCACTCGCATTCGGACTGACCATCTAAACTCATTAATGGTCCATATAACACTGCCACTTTGGGGCACTAGCTGCCCACGGGGCACCATAAACCAGGCACCACAAAACTGCAATAAGGAAGAGGCTACAACTTAATCTGCATCGTCGACTCAAGCCAATTATTTCTCTTAATCCGGCTCGAAGGACCATAAAGAACGTTTTATTTCTTCAGATTTAAACCTTAAGTGGATATTGCTGCGAATGTTTCAAAAACAATGCCAAAACCCTTCGGAAAACGATCTGATATCCCAGGATGTTCATCCATTATCATTTATGGTTAAAATCTGATAGTTACATTCATCGTAAGCACTTGTAAAACCATAAAGAAAAGACACATCACCGGGTACAACTTAATCTTCATCAGAGCAGACGGCACTAGAGACACTTTATGGTCATAAGCCAGGCAATTAACACTTGACATTCTTTTCACTTTTTGTCGGCCGTTGATATGCTTTAGGCCCCATATAGCAGCGGCCACTAATCGCCTCATAAAAACACATTTTATTTGTGCTACGTGACAAACAGAACTTTATGGCCGGCAGTGCAAGCGAAGAATCCGGCGAAGGGACAGTAGAATCGGAGAATAGAGAGTTCTCTGGGACGTGTGGCCAAGTACGTTTCGCTTTCTAGCAGCCCACATTCCGAGGTTCTGGTACTCTGCTATTCTAGTATTCTGGCCTTCACCTGGCCAGGCCATTCTTCGGCTTCATTGTCCGATGGCATCAAATTCTACTTGAGCGCTAATTCGAGTCAATAAAAAAGCGTTTAAAAGCGAACAATAATGAATGCTAGTTGCCGGCTATTAGAAATTCTAGCAAACTGGCTCAAAGAAACACACACATAACGTACAGCAAACAGAAGTGAAAGAAAGCCGGCCAGACGTAAATTAAATGGAAACTGCCAGGCGAAAAACAACACAGAAAAAGCATGCTTTTTCGAAATCGAATGCCCGGGCGGGCGGCACGTGTCGTCTTGCTGGCTTTTCTCTTTCGGGAAATTCTTGGGGCTGGGCTGGGGGAGATTCATAACCGAAAACCGCTGACAGCCAAACATAAATCCCGACAAAGCCCGAAAAAGGAAACGGCTGAGGCTGAGGCCGAGAGACAAGAGGAAAAGCCAGCCGTACAAAATCTAAACAAATTGAAAAGCGCACGCCAAAGTCGCATCATCATCATCATCGAGAGCTAGAAAACTGGACCTGGAAATCTGAAAAATCTGGAAACCAGGTCGGCTGGCGGTCGGGCCTCCCACAGTCGTATGATTTATGCCCAGTTAACTGTTCACCCACCGACCGACCATCCAACCAACCAGGCAACTCATGTGTGCGTTGCAAATTTACGACTCAATCAAATGCAAATTGCAAGAATTTTTGAACTGCACCTGCTGGGGGTCTTTTCCTGCTGCCGAGGTGGGTGACCCAGTTTCCCAAGGGGGAAAAACGGTTATAAATTGCGTGAAAATGCATTACGCAAGTACAAAAGGCTGTGAATGGTGGCAGCAACATCATCATCCACTATTCACTACTCACTACTCACTATCCACCATCCACATTCAACGGGGCAACAATGTGAATTGGCCGCTCCAGTTTTGCTGGCTAATTTATGCAACATTTGTTCGCTTGGCAGCAGGTGGAAGCTGTCGGCGCACGTAACTGTCAACATGGCGCAAACTAACTGTAAACTGCATATGCCAACAACCACCCACTGCAGAAACGGCTGCCACTGAACCACTGAGCCATTGAGCCACCTCACCTTACCACTTTTGCCACTGAACCGAGCCACCGACCGCGCAGCTAATTGTCGACGCTTTTTGCATTTAAGCCAATTTGCGTTCACATTGTTGCCCGTCTGGCTGCTGGAAAACGGCTGCCATCTAAATATCTAAACTTGAGGCCAGAATTCTGGCCAAGATCTCGACTTTCAGCCATATCTTCTGCTTGCGCCGATTAGAATGTGCTATTAACCCATTTGCGAGCGGCGGTTCGGCCATTTGGCGTTTTGCCGCAAAAGATGCTCATAGAATGTGCAATTTAAATGCACAGCGAGGCTGGCGACAAATTCAATTAACCCGGTAAAGATAACACAATTGATGAGTTAACGACACACGTTTAATTTCAGTTCCTAAATATTTAGATAGCCATTTAATTCGATTTATGCTTTTATGATAGGTTGTAAGCAAATGGGTCTATAAAAGAGATTTGTACTCTAATGATCATTTAAAACAAACAACTTAATTTAGCAGCAAAATTCAAATTTGGTCCCTCGAGCCGGATAAAGATTTAATTTATTTTAGTTCAATTTCTAAAGCTATAGCTAGATATACTCTTTCATTCCCCTTCCAAAAATCATATTTCTTTTGTCGCCATTGAAATGCCTTTCCATCCAGTCATTTGTCAACAAGTTCTGTATGCACAACAGGTACAGGCGGACCAAAGGATGAATGGCAGGCACTTAAATATGTGGCACTCAAGGGGTTAAAAGCGGCTTACGGCAGCTAAGACAACAAACAAACAAACAAATAAACATTGCGGGGAAACAAACAAGTTTTGCGCTGCTCAAACTCAAACACACTGCTGGCCTAAGCAAACAGAAGCCAAACAATTTTAGTTTGGCGCTGGAATGGGAATAGGAATGGGATTTGTTTGTTTGCCAGATGGATAGATAGATTGACTGATTGATAGACTGACGGACCAGTGGCTTTTGCAGCCTTATGATTTCGCCTTGCCGACGCTGCGCTAATTTGTTGGCATCCATCGAGTGGAATTGGCCAAGACAGGAAGGCAGCAAAAAGCAAAAAGCAAAGAGCTGAGAGCCAAGAGCTGTGGAATCTGGCAGACAAACGCTGCCGCCGAACGCAGAAGACTGTCTGCAGAATTCCAGGTAATTCTCCGTTTGATTTATTAACCATCATTACACACATTCGATGGCCGCTGATCTTTCGCTGCTTTTGCTGCTCTTGCTGCCGGGCAATCAGAATCAATATCTCAGCATCGCAGTTGGACTTCCGGTTCAGGTGTTTGTATTTATCCCCACCGACTTGCCGATTTTCCCATTTGCCAGAGGAAGAGAAATCAAGTCCTTTTGGAAAGGAAGCGGATTGGACTACGACTTGTATGGAGCCATAAATAACCACCAAAAAGAGAGTCAGTAGCCCAATTGGCCACGTTTATATATAGAACGGATCGCATTATATAATTTGCACTGGCCAAGATTTATGGCCCGGGCACACAGTTGCCATTTGTGGCGATGCTTCCATTTCGAATGCGTCTTTAAAACGCAATAAATATTAAAGCCCCCGGTCCTCTGCGTGCAGTTTATTCGGCTTATTCGCGATACCCATACCCATGGCTGAATCCATGGAATTGTATCTACCTCTGCCGATAGGCAACGCGAAAATGCTGCCAAGAAAAGCATCTCAAAAGTGGAACAGGCCAACGGCATGCAACATTGGCTGGAAGAGAACAGAAGAAAAGAAGCCACGACGCTTCTCTCGGCTTGGTTCTTGGCTAACAATATTCATTGCACAATTATGCCTTGCCTGATTCTTATACGAGATCTTAATGCTTTATATAGACAGCTAATTTATGCAGTGTCTGCACGTCAGTCAGCTACAGAGGCACTTACATACATATACATCCCAGCCCACGCCAAATTATTTGCTATTTAGCCAAACATCAGCCTAGTTGGCCCGAAACTGGGTCGATGGTATGCACTGGAATGCACCTGAATTGGGATTAAACGAATTTCACTTTGTTTACCTTGTTTTACCTACTGTACAGACAAAAAAAAACGTCGCGGTCAAATCGATATGCGCATGGTAAATATCTGGCGATTTGCTTTAATAGTGCTTAAAGTTACGTTAGTGGGAGGGAGAAGTACATTTACATTTCAAGCATATCAAGTCAAAGTTGATACCACATAACATAAAATCGATCATCGTTTCATATCAAGTTTTTTTGTTGTGTGCACTGTACTGTAAAATAAACATTCGAGTACACCGAAATCTTGATTGTATTAACTACGGGATGCTTTTTATATACTCCACAAACGCACTAAATCCCACTTCCTTTCGAGCTCCCTGGACTTCTTTAATTTATTTAAAACCCATTACGGCCTACATTTAAAGATTGGATAAGAGCTCTTCCACGGAACGGCGTTGGTATAAAACTTTACGACCGACTGCAGTTTTCTCGATTGCATTTTCCACCTTGGGCGCCCATTAAAGCCAGTGGCTCGGGTTTTATGTTCGGGTTCTTCAGTTTCATCGTTCTCACTTCATTTTGATGAATATTTAAATATTTCCCGTTGTAAAAACTACAGCCAACTTCCGTTCCCCTCAAAAAATGGTTATTTTTTATGTAGAACGTTTGAGTTTCAGTGTTCTGGGAAGTTTTCCTATGAATAATAAGTGTATTGTGTCAACTGTATGGCCTACAAACTGGATACACAGGAATCCTGGCTGCCGCTTAAATAGAATTCTCATACCATTGTCGATTTTGGTTCTCTGACACTCTGAACTTGACATAACCCCTGAGCCTTATTTGATTTGGCACATACCTTAACTGTTTGCTCTCGTGTCTTCAATCCTCTCAAAACTCCAGATCGGTTCGGTCTCTGTATCTGTAAGGAAAACAAATGCAAATTAGTTAAATATTTGACTACAACAATGGGCCCGGCTTTGAGCCACAAACCCACTTAAGGCTAAAGTACAGACGATACAGATCTGGGCATCTGCATCTGCATCGCCAGGCAATTGAGTTTAGTGTGACAACGTTTAATGTGAAAACGAGAACTAAATAAATAATTTTTTACCTTACTTTACCACTGCAAACAAACAATGAGATGCAGCGATAATTTCATTAAAAGAGAGAAAACTTAGGGAGATCTCGGTGCAGTGTGGTATGGTATAGACTTCAGCTCCAGCGGATGGATGGTGTATCCGTCTTGACGTCGAGCGCTTATCTCGAGTTTGAATCGTCAGCAGGTGACATTGAAGTAATTTACTTGCTGTTGCCAGTTTCCACCGCTACCCACACAATTTATTTGCAACTATTTAAGCGGAGAAATACAGAGAATACAGAGAATACGGCGAAGGAAGCCAAGAAAGCCAGGCCAAAAAGCAAAAACCAAGGCAGAGATCTCGGTAGGTAGGTATTATTAGCCAGAGTCTCAGTCACTCACAGAACTTGGCTGCTTTTTCCCCGGAGCTGGAAGCTTGAATCTTGAAGCTGGAAGCCAGAGCCAGAGCTTCTTCTCCAGCTTCTTGCTTTATTATTGGCTGACAGTGGTGTCGTTGTTGTTTTGGCAGTGCTTGTCGTTGCTGCAGAGGCTGCTGTTGCATTTGCCGCTGTTGCTGCCGCTGCTGCATTTCGCATTCCATGCTAGCGAAAGTTGACCTAGTCGACGATCGCGGTTTTGTTTTTATTTTTGTTTTTGTCGTTGGAGGCGGCCGGGGTTGCGAAACGAGGCAGTGCAAATTTGCTTATAAATAACGAAATTAAATATGGCCAAAAGCCAAATAACTCAACTAGCAGCTAAGCACCAGCACATTTGGATTTTGCAGAACACGGCAAAAAAAATTAGTGATCAATTTGATGATATTACATATAATTTTAGGGAAGAAAAAAAAATATCTAAACGACTTTGTTGGTAATTATCGAAATATTTTAAATTTTAAACTTAGAACAAAATCGAAAAATATAAAAAAGTACCAAATAAGTATTAGAAAAGTACCAGAAATGTACTAGAAAAGCGGTAGATTTATCGAAACTTTTCTTTAAAATATCTATTATGTTTCTTCCTGTGCATCCATTTAACATGAAACTTCGCCAAAGTTTCTCCCGGTCAATCTTCACTGTATTCTACCGACTATCAACCAACTAGCAACTGAAAACTGAAGACCGAAAACATTTGCACAATTAACTATGCAATGCACGCGCCCGACTTCGATGCTCCCGATGCTCGTTTCTTTTTTTTGGCCACTTTCTTTTGGCAGTTTTAAAATGCAAATTGTCTTGATGATGGAGTGCCGGGCATTCTAATCAACTGGAGATTTCTGCAAGATCTTCAACTCTTACTTTCGATCTGTATCAAGTTGCCACAAGTCTTCGCCGGCTGACGTCAGCAGTTTAAGAGCTCAACAAGAGGTTTCCGCTGGCGGCAGAGAAACAAAAAGAACCACGGCAGGCGGAAGCTTCACCTTCAGCCTCGCAGACATTGAACTGTAACACTTTCTATTGAGGTCAGCCGAAAAAAAGGCAACCACCAACGAAATAATAATAAAAATGCCATTGAATGGGTGTAGAGGCTAGAGAAGCTAGAAAAACTCGTGGTTGGTTGGAGGCTCATAAAGGCGGACAGACATGCATGGCCAGCACAATGGAAATGCCCAAAATGCCAGGCACGTTCCCCACCGGTAAAGAAAAAAAAAGTACAGAAAAACAGAACCACTAACTCTGGAAATCCAACCTATTAATGTAATTCTTCTCTCAATCTCGAGACTCTTCTTTATATATATAGGTATATCCACACTCCCGAACTGAAACGCAGGCAATGTCAAAATGTTAACAGCACTCAATGGCATCCACCGGCTGTATTTTCTTCGCCTCCCTGGAAAAGGGGTCTTTCAGCAGAGGTCTGCGGGGTCTGGAGGTCTGCGGCGCTTTCTTTTGTGCACCCAGCCAAGATTTTTGTCACGATCCCGAGGCTTTAACGTTTATTGGATTATTGTCATTAAATTTGTTTGGCTTCGCGGAAAGTCTTGAAAGCGAAATCCAGACGGGTGAAACTCGATGAAGAGAGGGTTTTCGGGAGGGAAGTCCTCGGTTATGAGTCAGAGGTTAGAACTAAAGAGGCGCTACTCGTCTTGCTGTGACCTTGGGTAGAGGTCGCTTATTGGATGTTTAGAAGGGATCTTAGAGGTGCCATTTAATTTATGGTTATGAAGTTCTGGATTAGCAAGAGAAGTTTCATAGCCCATTTTAAGAGCTTTTAATAATTTAGTTGTAATATCATTGTGATATGATTAAAGATTATTTTTATCATATTTTACATTATTTGCTTTTAATTGATATGAATTAAGGTAGAATTGATCCTATTTCATGCCGAATTTATTTTTCGTGTAATTATTTGCTAATAATATTATGTTTCATCATTAGTGATCGCCTAATCGTTAATCTTTCTTTGGGTGCTATTATAGAGATAACCTTTCTTCATTAATGTCTTTATTTAATGTTTATTAATTTATTCTGCTGATTGATTTAATGATTCATTTATTTATTCTGCTCTTCAGGCTGAAGAATGCCGCCTGGCTTTTCAATTTTCCTCGGACCAACAGATGTCCCGTTCTCATGGCTCCGTGGATCCTTTGGCGTGCTTTTACTTTTCTTCCCAGCCAATTGGCGCTTTTCCTTTTCGGCATTATCATTCGGCGGCAGACAGACAAATATGTATGAGGCACTGCATCCACATATCCATCGGATGGCGATGGCTCGCCAGCTGGCAAATGTCAAAGTTTAAGCAAATACAAACGCCTTGGCATTGGCATTGCGATGGCGATTGGCATTGCCATTGCCATTTTGCCATTTTGCCATTTGGTCGTGCCAGATGGGCTTGAGTTTGAGCTTGAATTTGAGTTGCACCCAAAGCGTTTTCAGCCTCCTCTGCTTCGTTTTCGCGCATTTAATCGGCGACAATCACAAGGCTTTTCTTCTTTTTCTCCTCTTTTTTAAGGGGGGAAAGACGTTTTTATTTATGGCCAAGGAAGCCAGGCAAGCGAAAGTCAAATTCTTCAACGATTATTTCTTGCTGATTTTCGGCGGCCGCTTCTTCTGTCTGAAACCGTTTGCCCAAACTTTGGGTGTCATTTATCCCCACCTTGAGTTTTTGGTTTTCGATTTTGGATTTTGGATTGCCTTTGGGCAGCAGGAGGAGGAGGATGGATGGCTACTCCTGCCATTGTCTTTTGACTCCGACTTTTGGGTTCATTGAAATTCGAGTGTGCGAAAAGTGAAACTCTCAATTGTCAATGTCCGATGTCTCTGAACTTGGTTCAGATATCTTAGCCTCTGGCTGCCAATGCTGCATGCGAAAGCGCTTTGCTTTTCAATTAAATTTCAATTAAAATATTACGGCAGCAACAAAGAGACGGCAGCCAAAATACTTTCACACAATCGCAAATTACTTCGAGCAGCACTTCTGGACGAATTAGCCAAACTGCATGTCTTTAAATCGGACACGTTTCAATGAAAGCGAATCAAGTGCGAAACGAGCTCGTATTTTGATGGACAGGTTGTGCTGTGTGCCGTGTTATTAGCCTCTGGAGATATGGCGATCCAGAGACGATTGAACAGGGCGTATACTTAATAAGTGTAATTCACATGATCAAAACGGTTTCATAGCCTGAGATAACCGCGCAGAATCGTGGGATAAACTGTACTTGACTGTGCCAGCCAGATAATCTTCTTTTTCTATTTTCTAGAGGGGAAATCCGATGTGTAGAAAGCTGCTCTCATCACAGATGATATCATCAGCCAATTTCCTTCGATAATTTCTCAACCCAATTTCTTCTTCTGCATCTCTTGTGCATAAATTATCAGATCAAGCGACATTAGCCCCGAAAAAGGTGCCGAGAGCCCAAACAGTTATGTTACTTCCCATCCGTCGACCATTGTTGGATAAACCTCTGCTAATTGCCGGGCCAAATAGCCAAATAGCCGAACGGCCAGCTGACCCAAAAGTTGACAATCGCAAATAAACAAAAATGGAAATTTGGCACGCCGAAATAAGCAAACAGCAAAACTGTTAACCCAAATGAGGCTGGGCCTTCAGATGGCTAACTTCTACGGGGAGATTTCTTTCACAATTGACAATTCTAGCGGCGGTCCATCAATCAATTTTCCTCTGGTTAAACTGAAACGGAAGCGGTTTTTCTGCCTGACAATCACAATCGCAATGGCAATCTCCTCGCTACTTAGAATCCATTTCGCGATTTCTTCTCGTCTCGACGACAACTTGATTAGCCATTGATGACCACTGTCAGCCGCAAAAGTAAATTACAAAATGCAGGGGAATAGAAAAAGAAGCATAAAAGCATATTGCCTGCAAGCTAGAAATCAAATGCAAAAGCAAAAGCGCGGACTTGCGCCAAATGTCAAATTAAATCTATCAATTTCACAGCAGAATGAACGCCCAAATGCGGTGGGTCTGGGCTCTGCACAGGAAAAAAAATGTCAAAAGATCAGATTGATATGTGCAGGTTAATTTAATATTTTTTAAGATCAAATAGAGATTATGTTTATCTTATTTTAGAATACTTGATCATAAAATACTACATTTGGTATTTAAAAACAGTATTTTGATAACATTTATGAAATGATAAAATATAAATTTGATATGTTTGAATCATAAATTTGACATTAATCATATCGAAATGACCATACATTTTTTTTTTCTATGTGGGGTCTGATCTCTGTGGGGTATAAAACCCATATAAAATCCGCCTGGCCAGACATTTGAAATTGCTTTGCTGACACCAAAGTGTGTGGGGAGGGGCCAGAATGCTAGGATGCTAGCTGCTGAATGCCTCAGATGGCTCTAAGGCACAGCTGCTGTGGCATTTGAGGCTGTGTTTGCCCGTAATTGCAATGGGAGAACTTTTTGCAGAGCCTAATCAACGCTAACTGCAACAAACAAGCTGGACAAACAAACGCAAATTGTTTTCCAAGGCACGGAAGCCCAGGGTCCAGGCGAATATTAAATGCACATGACAAATTGCCTGGCCAAAGGCGAAGGCTCTTGAAGATTCTCTTCGTTTTTGTTCCCTGTTTTTCTTGCCCATTTGGCGGCAATTAAAGCGCACGCTTCGTCTAATCAACGGCGACTGGCAGGCTGCGTAAATGAATAGCTGCCAGGCGAAAAAAGGCTGTGTTGTAACTGTCATGTCATCATGATGATGCCAACTCCCTAGCTAGATAGCTTCCAAGCTTCCACAGTCGAAGCCAAAGCCAAAGCCCAGTCATGGCCAGGGCAATTATTGCGGGCAAATTTAAATACCTTCTCCCCGAGGAACCAGCTGAAGAACCCTAGCAAACACGGTAGCTGACATTCAATGGATCATTTCAGCCGGTGGTCTTGGCTCTTTCCTTCTATTCTTGACTTTAACCCGGGCCTCTCCGGATCATCATCGCCTTTTATCAGAATCCTGTCTTCTATTATCTCTCCTCCCCACTCTTCGGTTGCGGGTTCTGTTCTGACACGTTGCATTGTGGATTTCACACCACATCTGGGGCTTAATTATTTTAATTGCCCGACTTGTGTTCGCTTTTAATTATGGGGACTCTAGATGATCTATAAAAGACAGCACAAGACAACGAAACTTAATGAATCTGTTGCCAATTAATGCAAATGTTATGGATGCCATCACAATTACAATCTGGATGCAATTTATTTGATTGCACAAAGGAATGGGAAAATTTGGCTTAAGTCTTTTTCTATTTTTATTCTTAGAAATGAAAAAAGAGTTGGAAAATGTGGAAAATTTAAAAAAAAAAAGAGATTTTGCAACAAAATTTCAAAATTAATTTATATGGGTAAATCTTTAGTTAATCCTATATTTTTACACTTTCAGTTCAAAATTCACCGTCATTCGAAGAATGACGTACTACAGATAAAAAATTCAAGAATAATATTTTGGAAGGCAAAAGGTAAGTGAACCGCTATTGAAAACACTTGAATTATTTATTTTGAACTCTATGAGGATCGGGAAATGCTGTAATCAATCGACTCAAGGTTGTTCTCAGAGCAGATTGTTCAAACAAGAAGGGGATTTGGGGATTTCTTGCCGATCACCGTTTCTGTTTCTGATTCTAGATCTCGGATTTCTCGCTTGTCATGGCACATAAACATAATACGTGTGTGTGGTAAAAGTTAATAAACACTCACTTGGCCAGAATAACTTGCAACTGCAACTGTAACTCGGGGTCGTGATAGTCAGAAGTGACCGAAAAGTATCCTTTCCTTTCGGATTGTCTTGTTCTCCTGCTGGCTGATGGCCTTTTATTTCGGCTATCGATGCTGAGTCACGCTTCACTTTCGAGATGAGTTTTATTCATGTATGTAAATGATCACTGTTTGCTGATTACACACATTGCACATTGCATGGGTTGGGGATTGAATGTTGCACTTGACTTGGTTGGTTGTTCCTTGGATAAAGGGTTCCTGGCAACGCGACTCGGTTGGTTTTGGGATTTATTTTTTTGGTTTGGCCAGTCGCGAGATCGCTGCGAACTTGACCGTCGAGAGTTGACCGAATAACTAAAGCAAACTCCGGGCTAATCAGTCGTTATATAAGTTGCTCTCGGAGGAGTTTTGAGTTCTTCTGCTGGTATTTTCGCTGCGCTGCTCGCGTGCGTTCGCCTTGACAATGGGCAACGTTTTAAACTGCTGCCGAGCACGGAGCTCAAAAGAAAGCCAGCGCGGCAAAGAAAGCCAAAGAAATGAGCCGCAAACACAGCAAATACAAATGGCTCAAAGCCAAACTCTCGTTTGGAGTTTGAGTGAGTTTCTCTCAAAAGCGAGTGGGGAAAAGCGAGTGTCTTCTGCTGTCTTTTGTTTGCATTTCACTCGGGAAGACTCGGAGCACTCGGAAGACGCTCTTCTGGGGCTCTCTTCGCTTCGGCGGCTCTCTTTGTGGCACATGTGGCATGTTTCATTGAGTCCCGTCGCGGTCCATTCATAATTTCGATTACCGAATCCCCCGGCTGGAAAATAGAGGAAAAAAACAGAACCCAGAGGGTTCAAAACGGGCACACACGACGTTCAATATCATTAATTAAATTGGAATCAGTTCACGAGCTGCGGAGGAGATCGAACTAGAGAACTAGAACCGGGGGAAAATCAATTTTGCCCATGAGATCGCACTTAGGCGAGTTATTGGTACATGAAAATTATGATATTACTTCTCGGCCAGCTCGGATTCTCATATTTCTCTCTGTTTTTCCAGTCTTTTGTGGTCAGCGGCAGGCAGTGTCGTGCGTTTTATGCTCCATAAAAGCTGTCCAGCACCGCAGTTTAAATGAATTAGGAGCCCAAAACGAAGTCAACTTGATTAGAAAGGCGGCGCAGAATCAAAACACAGCCATCAATTGATCACACAGCCCCTCTGATTTCAGAGATGCCGAAGAAAGTATCACATTTGTCGGATAACCAAATAGTTTGATAACATTTCTATTGAGTCATTAACATGTTGGGCTCATAAATTGAACGATTGGAACGAACGATCATCCAATGTAAACAACCGAAGATCACACAGAACAATCGACACAAAAGGCCACCGAAAAATGAATCAATTTGTGATCGGATTTGGGATTGTGGATTGTTTTGGAATCAAATGACGGCAGACGGCAAACGGCAGACCTTTCGCTTTCAACGAAGCTGGATGGCTCGGCACGATCTTCTGCATACTGATGAGACCTGATGGGACGATCATCACGATCTGGAGAAAGCCAAGTCAGGCCGAATCAAAGAAATCCACAACTGACGACAAAGCGACAATTGCTAAATGAAATGTCGCGCAAGGAAGCGCAAATTGTAACTCTTGCAAAGCGGCAATCAAATGTCGCCGGAAATGTTTACACAAAAAGCGCTCGAATATGGCCGAAAATGTTTTGGATTGCGGACTGTGGAATGGATATCGGAGATCGGGGAGGGTTTTCTTTTCGGGGGGTTAGAAAGGCAATTTGCATTTCACCGTGTGACAATGACAGCTGCTTAATGATGATTCACGTTGATTTGCCAAGATTTGGTGATCTGTATCTGGGGGATTTTATTTTATTTTTTGGTGAGACTCCAACAGGTGCATTTGAATAGAATCGAGGCTTCTTCTGCTTTCGTTTTTCGGGCGAAAATGAAAACTGCAATTTCCGAAAATAACACGGAAAGCAGCTGCAGATTCGCCAGCCATCCCATCAAGTTCGTTGCTTAAGTCTTTCGTTATTATTTATACCACAAACGCTGGATTTTAATTACAGCTCATTTTCAGAGTTTTCTCGCTAGCGAAATATTTTTTCTCACTGCCCGAAGCCATGGGATTTTTTTTTTGCTTATTGGGGAGATTTCAATCCCTGTATTCGCTGCCTTTCTTCCAGGCGCTTTTCTCCTTCTCCTTTTGGTGCAAATTCTAACAGCATCCGTTGCCTGCTGATTAAGTTGCTGAGCTGCATCTCAGCCAGCGGAAAATGTGCCGAAAACAAACAAAGCCTGACTGCAAATTTGCGTAAAATCCCAAGCCGAAACTGGAATGCACTTGTATATTTAAGAGGCATAAAGCTGAATTACGATAAACGATGGCTGCGTGAATTTACAACTTCATCAATGCTTGTTAATGGTTGTTTATGATTATTAATTAATTTTATTGCCATATGATATCCTTAGGTAACTGATTAATAATAACGGATCTGTTATAACCTTGAAAACATCATATTATTATTAATCATTATTTACTATTTATTAGAATAGTAAATCCAGCGTATCCTTTAGTTTTTTTATGCCAACTTTTTACAGTTCCCTAGCTCTTCATTAGTTTAGTATACCCCAGAGGCAAATTTGAGGCCCAAAACAGAACAAGAGCTAACGTTATCCCATTGTAACTGAACGGTTGTTAACAAGGGGCTGCCGAGTCGCAAAACCAAAACGAAAACCCAAGGAAACGATCCAAGTACAAGTACAGAGCCAAATTGGGCGTAATATTATGCCCAGGCTGGGTGAAATATGAGCTGAGAAAATTTTATTTCGGCTTTGTTTTGTGTGTCCCCGGGTTCGAATCCGAATTTTCGGCCCGCAACTGGTCCTGTTTTTTTCGCCTTGAGCCTCTGCGATTTGTTAGCGAGCGTATTAAAGCATTTATTGGCTTATTTAATGCGAGCCATGTTGGCCTGTGTTCGACATGGCATCGTAATGTTCCAAAACGCCGCCTCGGGTGGAGTTCATCAAAAGTAAACTGCGAAAAAATAACGAAAGGAGAGAGATACGCTCGTAAAATATGGAACAAATAGGTTCAATATTTGCCCATTCGACCGTTAATCAGGTCAGCATTTAATATTTATACTCTTTTCGGGGCGTGGCGTTATCTTGAGCAAGCAAAGCATAAAGCTATTCAATTTGCTGCTGCTCGGGGTTACTAACCCACTGCCAAGCCTTCGTAACTTGTGGGTGGAGAAATGTGGAGCCCAAAGTCCGGTTATCCCAGAAATTTAGCTACCTGTCCAAAAACACACGGGTCGTAAACATTTGCGGCTCACTTAAAATGGGTTTATCGCTGGGCATTTGACCAGATTTTTTGGCACAGCACAACATGGCAAAAAGCAAAGAGATCTATCTAAAGTGTTTATTTCCTGCAATTTTCGAAAATATTTTTCTTGACTTTTTGTGTGACACGTTTCTAATTCTTCGCCGCGTTTTTTCTTGGCTGTAAGATGGCTAAGAAAACAAAAAGCCAAGAATTCTTTTTCGGCGGCTCGGTTCAAAGATGCTTTGTGTTAAGTTAGGCAAACATCATGCGCACTGTTACCATTTTGTCTTGATTAACAATTGTCTGGCGGGGCAAATATTTAAAGCATGAAATCGTTTTGCCATACGTACATCGGACTATTTTCTTTACTCCAGATGGAAACAAATGCGAACCGGCCACAATGAGAACTCTTAGTTCGCACAAAGGGGCTGTGTGGTAGATTGAGATCGAGATCTCTTAGCCAAAAACATAAATTGGTTCCAGTGTGAGAATTTATTGATTAATTTTGGTACAACGCCTTTTGCCAACACAAAAGTTCAACGCCCCTTCGGAGGCCTAAAATGAAAAGCTAAACGAATTCGGATCTGAACACCTTTTCTTGGTCAGATAAAACGCGGCGTTAATTAAAGCCGATTACCGTAATTTGTTTGTGTCCGAAGGGCTTTTTGGTAAAAAAAAGCGGGCCCTTTATGAAAAATTCAGCCCTGCACTTTGGAGCTGCAAATTCGGCGAATGTCAAGTCCGTAATTTAATGTATCTACATTCGAACATCTGTGTTCGAGGAATGCTGACGGTGCGTTTGCCTTCGGGTTTCCTGGCCAAAAGCGCGTGTGACCCCAAAAAGAGAAATTCCATCCAGGTAAATGATGCAATTCTTGGTCTTTCGGTTTCGGGTTTCCATTTGGGCTGGGCCCTTTCCTAATTGACTAATTAACCTGAGGTTTAATAAAGTATTTGGGCCTAGGGAATCGAGTGATTTGTGTCGGTTTTCGTTTCATCTCACCTAAATCGAGTAGGCTTTCTTCGGAAAGAAAGCAATTTTTGCGACAACCGCGAGAACTGAAAGATGTCAGTATTCTAAGCTCGGTGAAAGTTGTTTTTGTCAATGGCTAAGAAGTTCTCCGCTGTTTTGTGTGCTCAATAGTGCGACAAATGGTCAACTGTCCGCGAGCAGCCTCGTCTCATTCCGACAGAGCATCTTCATCATCACAATCACCACGATCGCAGCGTCATCAGCTCACGTCGTTCTAAGTACAGATTGGCATGTGGCGTTGCTCTCGGCTTAGCACAGAAATACAGAAATCATAATGGTAATGGCAATCATAATAGGAACAATAAAAAGAAAATCCGAGAATGGTCATCAGAAAGTAAAAGACTTTAAATGCCATCGCTTTGGATTTGCTTGTAATGACATTGACAGACAGACTTGCACTTGTCCGCTTGTTTAATCTGGTTTCGTTGTTTCCATTTCGGTCTAGATAACTTCATAATTTCTGAGAAAAAAAATTGCTTTTCCTTTTTGGTATACTAAATAGTTTGATAACTATAAATAGCTTAGGAATGGAATTTCTGTTCTCAGCGTGGCGAACATTTTTAGTTAATTAAATTTCTTTGTTTGATGTCTTACTTGAGAGTGCTGACAAAAAAAACTTTTAATGAAACGATAATCAATTTGATATTATGTGGTTTAAATTTTGAATTGATATGCGGCACCTCCATTCGATATGCATGTAACTTCCTCTCTTTTTTGAAGTCAGATACCATATGCGTATAAACACCAGAACTATGCGCATATCGATTTGATATTTTTGTACCTAAAAATATTTTGTATTCAATGGTACAAACTTTTCTCTTGTAATTTCATCCTACTTTGTCTTTTCCTGGGCACATGAATGCAATTAAAATTCGCCCACCAAAAACAACCCGATTTTCGACTCGGGCTTGTGGCATTTGTCACGTTTATTCAGCATTTTGGCCACTGTAAAGTCTATTTAAATTTCGTTGGCAGTGGCTTTTGTTTTTGGGGCCTCCGCTCCGGCTCTTTAGTAACGCTCGAAATTAGCCCAAAAGGCTTCAAATGCCTCATTTTGTGGCTCTGTGTTGTCACGTTTCGAAAACGAGATTGGTACGGATTAGGCCGCCGACATTTGGAGCTGGCTAACTGCCTTCGTTTCGAGTCTTTGATTCATTTACGCTAATTAGGTGACACAATTCTCACCTAATGTGCTCTGATAAGCGTACAGGAATGTTATGGAAAACCCCAACAAATTGTTGGCTGAAACCCATCGGTTTGGTGGGGGAAAACTCAGAACCCCCGACCTCTAACCAACTACCAATAAGCAAGGCTGGCTGCTCATTTAAATTTTACACACAGCTCCCTGGTTTTGGCCTGGCCATTTTTGGTGAGTATCTTCGCTGCGCCGAGTTGCCTGCTCCCGAAAACAATGGGCACTCGTATATCATGATAATCATAAAAGCCCAAGCTCCTTCTCCTTCTTCTTCTTCTTTTGGCCATATATGTGTGGCCCAGGCAGTTTCAGCCATGGCAGCATGTAAAGCGCCGCACTCGACTTTGCTTACACGTCTTTGGGGCCGTCTGGCCATAATTTGTTATCATATTAAAGTGCAACATGGACAACAGTTTTGCCGAACGCGATATATCCACCGATACTCTGCCAACTTGACCACACAGGCACTGTGGGTTGGGAAGTATGTGCAATAGAAATTCACCCAAGGAATCTCGAGGAGTCTCATTACGCAAATGCCTATATTGTTAGGAAGGAATTCTCTTTGTTTCACCTGCTCGTTAGGTGTCTTTAATGGGCGACTAAAAGCGAAATTGTTTATAATCTCATTAAATTAGGTGCTTGCTTAATTTTATAGAGATTTATATGGACAATTTCTTGAATAACTAATGAAAAATCGAATTAATGGAGGGGAGAGTCTAGGGATTTAGGATCTAAGATCTCTCCGGAAGAATTCCAAAAAAAGTAGTCGAAATATAGTTGCTTTTTCAATTTATAATCTCATTAAATTATTTTAATAGAGTTTTATATGGACAATTTCCTAAATAGCTAATGAAAATTATTATTAATGAAAGGGAGAGTCTAAGGAGGGATTTAGGATCGAAGATCTCTCCGGGAGAATTCCAAAAAGTAGTCGAAATTTATAATTTCATTTAATTAGGTGGTTGGTTAGTTTTATAAAGGTTTATATAGACAATCAAAAAGAGTTAAGACTAACACATAAGATCTCCCTGGAAGAATTCGAAAAATAACCGCTTGATCCCATTGTACTAGGTATGGCGGAAGTTCTAGAATTGTATTCTGTTTTGTAGTTATGAGTCTTTATGGCAGCATTTGTTTGGCTGACTGTCTAGCTGCAGACCCAGATATCGCTCGAAAAAGAAAGAAAGAAGCTCGTTAGTGCGCCGCGTTGAGACATCGACACCTTGTATGGATTATTTGCGATTGCGATTGCGCCCTTTCGCCAATTATTGTGCAATCAATATTGCATAATCGGACAACGTTCAACGCCCCAGCTTCTTTGGGAGCTTCACAAGTTGCAGAAGCATTTGTGGCGACTCCACCGCTTACAGCTTACCTAACGGCAGTCACACTTGTGGCACATAAATCAAACTCAGCTCCAGTTAGATCTGGGATCTCTAGCCTCGAAACTCGAGCCTCGAATCCTACCTGCGTGTTATGCAAATGTCAGAAGTTTGGCATGATGTCGTGTGTGGCTCGTGGGCATGGCTAGCCTCCCATTACATCACGTTGTGGCGCAGTCAAGGTCGTTTTTTGCCCGCTCTGTTGCATGCCTCCAATCTTAAATCTCTAATTTCTAATTCCAAATCAACTGGCAGCAATCGCAGCTGCGGATGGCTACCAACTACGAACAACTACTACCAACTACCATCAACTGCAAGGTGCCTCGCCCCAGACGTGTTAGCAACTCGTTGGCCACAAGTCTTAAGTCTCAAGTCCTCAAGAATCTGTATCCGAATGCTGAATCCCACATGCAAGGCTGGGTGGTTCCCGATGTTCTGGCCAGGATTGAATGCTTCTCACCTCGAAATGGAGCACAATGCCCGCTATGGTCTTTCAAATTGCCAGCACGTCTGCTTTGGCACTGCTCGGCAAAAAATTGATCGCTTGTGATTAGCAGCGATTAAGATTAGAACAGCACCACCAGCAGCAGCAGCAGCATCAGCAGCACGAGAAATGGAAAAACGAAGATGAAAACATAACCCAGACTGCAGATCCAACATCTAGAATCCAGCATCCAGCATCCATACAGCCAGTGCAGTTGGGACCCGCGGTGTTTTGTCAGTTATGTGCAAAGTGGCCAAGAGCCGCTAACATTTTTCAATTAAAAAGCGAGTAATACGGCTGTCAATGTGTGGCCTCGAATGGGTGTTACTTAGCATATTGAGACTATAAACCTATTTTCTCCCATAGTGGTAAAAAGATTTTTACTGCGTGCTTCTGTAGATACTTCTTCAAACATGTTAAAAAAATGTTTATTTATTAAACTAAAACAAGAGAGATTGCTATAGACATGCACCTCGACTATCAAATACCCGTTACTCAGCTAAAGAAAGTGCATGCAGCAAAGCGACTGCTTGCACTGCTTGAATTTCATTATAACTCATTGCTTATAACTTTTAAATAAATGGTCCGATTTGAAAAATTTCTTCTACATTTCGATAGGTGCTAATAAACACAACAAAATTGCACTTACAATTTTCCAAAATCTTTAAAGATGGATTAATTGGGATTTATAAATGGAGTTAAAAGGCGTTAGATCTCAAATCATTCTATCCCATTCTCCGCCAGGGTAGCAAATAATAAAACGCCTAACAAGTTGGAGGCCTGCAGCTGCATCTGGATTAGATGCTGGGATGTAGTTACCACCGCCATCGTGGCGATGGATGTGGCATCCCCATCCATATCCACATCCACATCTGCGGCCTTGGCTATCAAGTGATCATCGTAATCGCATCGCACCACCCCGCAATTCGTATCGATGTTAGAGCTCCACTGATGTTCTGTTAGGCCTGTCATAAAACTTTCACGCCGAAATCTATATGTTTCATCGCGGCGACGACGAGTGGAATTATTGTGAAAGATGTTGGCTGAGATTGTGTGAAATGAACTTGGCCGGCCGGCGATGATTGTATAAGTAAATTTCACGTTGCATTTGCGGCAGGTAAATTATTAAAAAGCCATAACAAATACGAAAGAAAGCAAACCGAATAAATTGTATTTATGGCGCGCCGAGGTACGCGGCAGTTGGCTAAAAGGTTTTGTCAGTTCGGCAGCCGTTGACATTATTTGCCTTAATTCGTGCACTTTCTTCTCGACTTGTCTTGGCCAAAGACAAATACAAAGACAAAGGCAGGGGCATTAAAAGCAATTAGCTCTGCTCTCTGGTTTTGTTTCTGCGGAGCTGCCAGTGTCGTTAAAGATTAAAGTCGAAAATTGTTGAATTTTGTACGCGATGCGGCTTAAACACACATGTTGATAGCTCAAAATATGGCTGGACATTACTTTTACTGCCCGGCGCATTGCTATTACTATTGAAATGATCGCGTTACGTAAGGAAAACCCGACTCTTTTCTTTCGGTTGTGCAACAATCTCACAAGTATCTCTGAATCACTTTAATTGTAGGACAAATTGCCGCTTGCCCGGCGAAGACCGCAAATTGCCGAATGGCAATTGAATGGCGGCTTAATTTGGCTTAAATGCTTCAGATCATCGCGATGATATATGGCTGTCCATAATCCATAATTCCGTGGACCCTGAGAACTGCGCAGTCATGTTGGTGGTTTTTCAAACGATTTGTATCACGGCTTAAAATAGAATTCCACATATTAACACCTCCGAAGAAATGTCTCACGCCTGGGGAATTTTGGGGAAAAGTGGTGAAAATGTGTTACTTTATGGAAATATCATTACAGAACTCGACTTGACAGCTGTCATAGGTAAACATCCAGCCATATGCGGGTTCTGAAATTAAAAACGAAGATGGTACTTCAGGTCCAAGAAAGAAAAAGTGAAAATACCGGAAACCCCATTTGGGTAACGAGCTGAGAACACACAATCGAAAGACGAAATGTGTCAGCTCAGCTGTTTAAATCCAGACTTCTTGAGGTCTTCATTATTCTTCCACCAGCAGAGGTCAAGGGTCATTCGTCACGCGAGCTCAGACGTGAACGAATTGGCAACCGAAATAGAAATACAAAAAGCAGAAGTTGTATTATGCTAATGGCCAATTGTCATTTCGGAACCGTTAAGTCAGCAGGCGAACAATGAATCTTTTACAGCGTTTCGCTAATTTGAGGTGTGAATGAAAGTGAATGAAAGCGAGCGCATTCCGCAGAAGATACAGATATAGATACAGATACTTATCCATCAGCAAATCATCTTCGTTCAAGGAGAAACGAGGGACCCAGCTTAGAATAGCCAGCTTGGCAATTAAATCGCTTTTGTTCGGACTAATGGACCTCTTACTTTCGGTTCGGTTCGGTTTTCTGCTTTTCGTTTTGCTGCGTGATGTGTTTCGATTTGATGAGCTGTGATTCGATATGAAACGCTCTTGTTTGCGGCATGCAAATGATTTGTTTAACAACACACTTTTTATCGAGTGTTCGGCTACCGGAGCCCAGAGTCTCAAAGTTGTACCTGGAACAATTGGAATGATTAAGCGGATTTTTCTGGGCTCTGCGTGGGGGGCAAATGTGTGAGACTTATACACAATTATTTTCACATTTCCGAACCTAAACCTTTTGTTGGCCTGGGCAAAAATTAAAGCAGCGTAGAACTAAAGCAAAGCCCAGGACCATGAAATCGTGTTTAATTTTCATTTGGCTTTCTATTCGCGGTTCTGGCCAAAAAAAAAACACACACAAGTGCTTAAGTTTCTCTTTCCCGTGTGTGTTTGGCAAAAGTAATTCTAATGGCCCAGGTCATAAAAGGCTTTAATTTCGTGGTCGCCGCTTAAATTCATTTCAAGGTTAGCATGATGTGACACTTTCGTTTGGCCAGCCCTTCTTTTTTGCGCTTGATTCTAAGTTCTAGCCGCTTTCCACTCGATTTTCCCTAACTTCCCATAACCTGTCCACATCAATATCAATTGTGGCCACTGTTTGACATCGAATCAACGCCATTTAACAGCATAATTAACACATGTTCTTCGCACAATCGATTGCACACGCATCTCGATGGACCAGTCGGCTACTAAATTGGTTATCTAGTGCGAGATGAGTCTAGTATCCACTATCCACGACTCGTCTGGCTGTCTCTTTCATTAGCACGTTGTCCAGTCCACATTTCGAGCGGAATCGCTGGAGACGGTCGCTGTCACCATCGCATTCGAATCGAATTGGTGAAGCAGGTGACACTCGCTTACGGAGTAGTAAGAAGTGGCTCCCAGACTTGTCATCCGATCCACTCCATCTACACACGAAAAAAATTGATATGAAACGATGGTCGATTTTACGTTATGGTGATATCATTTTTGACTTGTTAAGGTCGAAATGTAACCAACAGGTCAGTTTGAATTTCGAATGTGTTTTTCTCCCTCCCACTCATGAAACTATCTCGCTCTATTTCGAATTGAGAGAGTTTGTACTTCTCCCTCCCACTCACGTGATTTAAGTTATTACATTGCTTCTTCCTCTCTTTTTCGAAGTCAGAGAATCTCCGAGAGAGAGATTTCGCTAAAAACGATATGCGTTTGCAATACCAGAAATTTACCATGCCCATATCGATTTGAACGCGAGGTGTTTTTTTGTGTGTATCCCATACTTGTCATCTGATCCACTCGCCTACGAGTGTCCATGGGTGTAGCAATTATAGGCCGCCTCTTAATTGAGTTATGAGTTCTTCTTGTTAGCCGAATTCCCTAAAATGCTGCAACTGTAACGAGGCAGCCTCTTGGCTCCCGACTCTCGACTCTTGGGAATCGAGAAGCGGATTCTGGGGCAAGAAGCTGAGTTGCCTCTTCTCGGAACTGTCGGCGTCGCTTTTCCCGTTTGTGGATCAGTAATGCGACAGAAATGGCCTAATGAGTAAATTAATTGCTCGAAACCATGATCTTGTCCAGTCTTTATTTGATCGCCACTAATTCGCAATAAAGACTCAATTAATCAGCGATCGCAACCGACCCCTGCGCTGACCCTACTTCGACAGTCGTCGATTAATTAGTGATTGATCTGGAGCTGGAAATGCAATGAAAGTGCAGCCCCGACTT
This sequence comes from Drosophila takahashii, assembly GCF_030179915.1. NCBI lineage: Eukaryota > Metazoa > Arthropoda > Insecta > Diptera > Drosophilidae > Drosophila > Drosophila takahashii. Next base: position 39,941,676 of record NC_091681.1, on the reverse strand, counting down.
TAACTTACTTTTCACTTTCATTGCAAGTGTGTTAACAATTCGAGTGTGGCCCTAATGATGGCCCATGCAGGCTGCCACGATCGATTAAAGTCGTTCACTTCAAAACAAACAAATAAACGAATGGGAAAACTGAAGAGATGAGCTATGCCAGATTAGATGAACTGGTTGATGCTGGTGGCACCTCGAGCATCCAGCTCTCACTTTTCCTAATTACCAAGAGACTATTCGAATACCCTGTAAGAAAAGGGTATCACGGTTTCAGTACTCCTTACTTAACAAACTAAATTAAGACATTTACGACCTGGTCAGATGCGAATCAATAATGAAATGGCCATGCAAAATTCTAGACACAACAACGCTTAAGAGCCGCCACGGGGAATGCCGCAACGGTAAATGGGTCTTCAGACTTCATGACTGCAGATACCCGACTCGAGATTAGAATGAATCATTTCCAGGCATCCTAATTGAGTTGTGGCCACGCTGGCAGGCCGAAATATTAGCAGACGCCTTGTCGATGTGCAAGTTGTCTGAGTTCTGGTCTATAGAGTCCCAAGGTGTGAGACTACTTAGCCGGGCCAACTAAGCGGGGCCAAACTGCAACGATTAGTCGCAGACTTTTCACGAGGAAGTGGACGAAGTCTGGACGAAGGGCCATTTATCAAGAGTGCTCGTGTCTCGTCTCTCTGGGCAAATTAACCGTTCTTTGGCTAACTGACTCACTAACTGACTGACTTGTGGAGTTACTAACCAAGTTGGTGGCTAACGGGGACTCCCACTTTAATTGCTCCATCGATGCTCTCACACCGAAAGTGTTATTAAGAGTCGGAATGAAATGTAGAACGTAGTTCTCTAGTTCTCTGGGTCAATGCGAGCACCCGAACTAATCAAAGCCACATTGAGAAAGGCACGCGTTCACCCAAAGTCAATAAGCTTTCACAAATAACTCAGCAATATTGCACGCACTCGGAATGTGACAAGAACTTGTGAGAAATGTGCCAAATGGATTCGATCGGGGAGTGACAGAACTTGATCTGATCTTAACCTGAACCTCAAGGGTGGACATGCATCTGTGAGAACTCGTACTCGAGCTGAACCTCACGTTCCAAGGGTTCGCTATTCCTATTCCTAGGTTCCTAGGTTCCTAACTCCAGGTTCCAGTTCCATAAAACACAATGGAGCATCGCCCCGCTCAGTTCTATTGTTCTATCGATGGCCATGGCTTGCAAATTTTCGGCAGCTTTAATGTTTATTCATGAATTCCAACATGAAACGGCAGTGCAACGAGGAAGAGACAAGTTCTCTGGCCGGCACAAGCATAAATCAAATTGGCCAAGTCAAGTTAAGACTTTTGGTTAAAGCAGCAAAAATAGAAACAGAAAAACTGCAGCACGCAGTCATGGCCAACTGATTGAGCTGTCGCGTATTTGGGTGAGGTGAGATCGCCCAGTGTCCAAATGGCCATAGAATTTGAGAATTTGAGGCCTCTGGGGTGGGGGTACACCTATTTCTGGCTCCGAACTTCGTGTCTTGGCTGCTTAGGGAAATCTGCCGCGGAGAAAACGAAACGAAACGAAAATTTCCATATACCCTGTCCTATCCTATATAAGGCTCCAGATCTCTGCCATTTTCACGGACTTTTGTCATATCAAATGGTAAATGGTGGACGGCAGTTGGTAAATGGCAAGAAGCTAAAAGGCCCGCCCACTGTGGACATCCTGCTCTGGGTTGGAATAGAAATAGGAATGCATTCATATCGCTGGGAACAACTGGGTCACTTGGCTCGGACAACAAAAGTGCATCAGGAGCAGCATCAGTGGCTCGGCTAACGGAAGACGATTATCAATTTTATTTTGGCTCATATTAATGGCCTTTATTCCACTCGCACTTTAGTCAGCAGACCAGTGGAAAAATTTGAAATGATTTCCATGTTTCTGCAGCACAGTGGTTTTCGGTACCCCATTGTGAAGTATGAAAAGCCTGTTGAAATGCCATATATTTATTTTTTTACTGCGCTACTAATAAAATAATTATAATGTAAATAAAATAATTACGCAAATCGGAGTGTAAAATCATGAGAAAAACTAGTCGAAGAGGAAAGCATTTGGTTTGGTTGGTTTATGTTTTATGGAAATGACAGCTAATAAATATTCCATTATTTGAGAGGAATGTTAGAACTCTTAACTAACGCAAACTAATTAAATGAAAATTTCTATATTCACAGAGACGACGATATGGTGTCGCAAAGATCTAAAGAGATAGTAAACGTTTTATCTGTGCATACTCATAAAAGTTCCTGGGATTTACAATCAAAGGAGGTATATATATATTATCCCTGTTCGTTATGCAGAACAGGTGCATCGTTAATTGGCATTGCAAAAAGTTCACACTGTGCTTATAAACACCTCCTTGAAAAGGGTTTACTTCATAAATGAGCATAAATATAAACTGATCCGATTTAAAGACTTAAGAACTAATTAGTTCCATGGGAAATATTTGTGGCCGAGCTGGGAAGTAGGGTTCGGTGTTTTAAAATTTTTGCAATTTTATTCTGTTCTACCACACAAAAAAAAAATTCGATATGAAAAAGGGTAAACTCTACATCATATCAATAAAAAGCCGATATGATCAATGTTAAATTTATGATTCAATCATATCAGCTTCATATTTTATCATATCACTTATTTATAAAAATACTATTTTAATATGCCAAATTGATTTTTTTTTTAAATAATGTTAAATAAGATAAATTTAATCTGCATTCATATAAATATAATATGAACTTGATCTCTGAAAAATGTAAAATTAAACTTTTTTCTATGCACCTGAGGCGAACGGCTCGGATTTCCCCAACTGTGTACAATGTACATATTTTCTTGGACTTGTTTCGGATTTTCTTTTGCACCACTGTAAATCTCGACTCAATAGACCCGATCACTTGCTCTATTACGATTTTAGCTGCAGCTCCCAAGTGCCCAAGTGAGTGAGCTTCCATCTTTCGGCTGCCGGCGGTCGATTTCTTTTGATGCAGCGCACTGATGTAATGTGCTTGGCCTGCAATCGATTCGAGTTGCATCCACATAACCGTATCATCTGCCATAATGGCATTAACTGCTCTAGTTGAAAGCGAAAAGTACTGCCGGATAATGGGCAATTTAAGTAGTAGTAGTCGTTTTGGCGGAGGGAGCACTAAATCATCGAAAAGTGGTTTTGCAATTGTGTCTGCATATCTGCTGGTTTCCTGATTTGTTGTTTCAATTGTGGGTCACAGCTGCGTGTGCAGCAAAAAGATATTTTCTATATTATTTTTGAGTTGGCATTGGCATCGCACATTCCCAGCATGTCTGAAGTCCATCTTCACAACCACATCCATCTTCAATCCAATCTCCTCATCGTGCAGGCGGAGATTAAGCTTTGCTAATGAAGAATCGTGTGTCTATGGCTAATTAGGCGTATATATCCATTAAGGCTATTCGGCAGATGCCATAAAAAACGCCGGCGAAATTGGGTTTATAGTGCAGAAACTCAATGGTCCATGGCTATTTATATCCGCCAACTGCAAACAAAAGACTCAAGTAACGAACTCGAACTCGTTTCTGTGCGTTGCCCGCTGGTTGTTGTTGTTCTTCTTGTTGTTGGTGTGTGAATTTATGCATAAAGATTATAATATTTTTGCAGGCTTTAACTCAAGCGCACAGTTAGTTCTAACCGGAGGCCCCCGATACGTTCGTTCAATAATTCAAACAAAAAAGTAGCCAGCACATTTTCCCCCATTTTTTTGGTCCACAAAAACGCCCACCTCACCAACTTGGTCCGAAAAACAGCCGGCGGCTTTTTCAAGTCGAGCTGAAAAAATGCAGTCAGTAAACTGAAATTGGGTTGTCCGCTTGACCACAGCAGCAGCAGCCACTTCTCTTGCGCGTTTCTAACAATTTGCCTTGCAATTAGTCAAAATTATTGTGCAATGTTTATCCAACAAGCCACGAGTGACACTTCTGTCAATAAACAATTCATTTGCATAACTCGAGGCACGATTTGCCTTGCTCCGTTGCCAGAAGAAACCATAAACTAAGTCTCCCTCCGCTCTTTTCCTTTCTTTCCCTGGGGGAACAACGAGAGGAATGTTCGGTAGCCGAAGGCTCATCCATGGTCTTCCAAGTGCAAATCATCTTCACACTTCCACGGAGGATGCTCGAATGGCTCGATGACTCTGCATATTCACCTGCATGCCACTGCTAATCGAGGGTATAATGGCTGGCTGATGAGGCGCGAAGTGATGAATGTTTGAGCCGTTTGGGTGGACAAATATGTCGAGAAGGTGGGAGTTTGTACTGCAGAGTTTACGGCTCTATAGAGGATAATAGGTGTTGAGAATAGGTTTTTCTATCTGATTAATGATAATAAAATAATTTCATAGCTTAAATATCAATTCACATTGGTTAGTCATTTACTTAAAGCATGACCCTAAACTTATTTAACAATAAAATTTAGGTTAGACCGTTCATTTTTTCTCATTTTTGCATTCGCCAGCTGATTTACCATCAGTTGATTTACCACCAGTTGATTTAGCACCAGGGCCATTCTTACATTTGGGATTAGTGGGAGTTGTGCCTTAAAAATAATGGTAATATTAGCAGATATTATGGGTGTGTTTGTATTATAACTCACTTCTTCCACATTCGTCTTTCTTGTCCCCTTTTCCTTTGGCCTTATCACTTTTGGAAGCTTGGTCTTTGCAAGGATCGCATTTCTTCGAACAAAAACGAGTACTCGCTTTTGAAAAAACAATAGCACCTAATCTGTTCATAATAGTTAAAAAGATGAACAGCCGAAAAATGTAGTAGTAATTTTAGAACTATGATATCGATTTGAATGATTTCTTAAAGGCTACTAAGAGTATCTAAACTTCGATTCCTTGAAGACTTAAAAAACTTTTCTATTCTCAGTGTTTCTATTCAAGGGTCTACGATAACCAAATAGAAAATGCATCAACAATTGCGCAGATTCGAGTGTTGTAATTGACGGCTGTCAGTCTTCGACTTGATTAACTCATCGATGACTCGCTGGTTCGATGAATGGCTAGTTAGATGGAAGATGGGAGTTGGAAGCCTGCCCCTCGAGATGACCACTCGATTGACAGGCGATGTTTCCAATTTGTTTGGCCGCGCACAATTGATGACTCATAAATCATGTAATATTGACTGGCTTTTCTTTCAGCAGGTCAACCCGTTAAGCGATTCTATATGCAACTAATCATGTTAGGGCCCCGTCTTCAATGCAAGTGATCAATGAAAGTGAGAGTCTGGGGCCACAGAAATAACCCATGAAAAGCGTATCGATTTGAATATGAATACGCAGGCAGCACAAACAAGACTTTCGGTCAGAAGAGAAACAGTAACTTTCATTTCTTAGGCTTTCGGCCAACAAGCGTTCATCATCTGTCTAATTTTAGAAGATCTTTTATTTGCACATATTCCTCGGCAACTATTTTCCCACATTCGTCGTTGCATAACTCTTGAATGATGGCTAGCAACTTTCGTTTTTTTCTGAACACAGGTCCTTCACTTTCAGTTCTGGTTTTCTGTCACCACAACCTACTCCAAAATTCTGAATTAAGAATTATTTCGTTTATGGCCCTATGGCCCTAGGAAAACTGAAAGTTGGAAAGTGTTTTCGTTTTTCCCATGAAAATGAAAGCCATGTGTCCATAAAAGACCATAAAAGTCAGCACCCGGCTAATATTTTTGGCCCTGTTTTACTACCATTTTGTGGGTCATTTGCATATGCGATAAATGCTTTTCGGAAATGCTGCTTATCAGAGGCAGAAAATTTGGAGGCCTAACGGTGAAGGTTTTCGGTTTTATTGCCTCCCTTTAAATTAACTCAGCTTCCGGTGGCCCCTACAAATTGTTATTGATTCGCATCAGGGCAAACGATCGCCTCCCGAATTGATGGGCCACCTGAACTCTGGTTTATGTGCTCCCGGCCAGAAGATCGATCGGCCGATTGTTGTCAAACTCATCAAATACATATTTCAGTCGGTCGTCGGTCGTCTTAGGCTTCATGTTCACCGATCGTCGCTGGAGATCGAGCACATTTATTGCGGCCATTCAGGTTTATGGCCCAAAAAGAGGCAAAGAAATGGGCAACACACACACAGAAAAAATTCTATACGAAATACGGTCATTTCTACCTCATTTCATATCAATAAAAAGCTGATTAATGTAAAATTGATGATTCAAACATATCAGCTTGATATTTTATCATATCATAAAAGTTTTAAAAATACTGCTTTAAAATTCGAAATGTAGTATTTTTGATAATAAAAATATTTTGATATTTTGAAGATAAAAATAAACTTTATTCATATCAAAATGATATGAAAACACACATCAAACTGATCTTTTGTCAATTTGTTTTCTGTGCATATATAAACGGGCATCTTTGGATCGGTTTGCCACCTTTTTTCAGTTTGCGTTACAAATTCGAGCTAGAATATAAAATCCCCTGCTCGTGGCTCTTTCGCAAATACAATTATGCCCGCCCGGCCATTGTTTGGTTCTAATTTAGCGGATTAGTGGCCACCCAGCGAGGGATCCCGCATTAAACAGAGATGGCGGTAATATTCTTTTGCCAATTTACCGAGAACTCTGCGGACATAAGCCGATTGAACATCACACGAATTATACGGCACTCGGAGTCGCACACACAGCGCGAATTCCGTATAATTAATTAATTTACAATTTCCATGCGAGCGGTGGAAGCCGAGAAATGCAACCTTTCCACTGACCCGCTTGCCAAATCGCTTGGCTGCGCCATCGAAAGTGGGCCTCTTAATTGCGGCCATAATTATACGCATTTAGCGGCGGTTTAAACGATGGTTAAGTGCTAGACCGGCGGCTAAAATTCCGCACAAGCCGGCTAAAAGCTAATCGGAGGGCCAAAACATGTCAATTGGGTGAAATTTGGGCTTGAGTCGGTCTAAGCTTTCATCTAATTGAGTGGTAATGGCCAAAATAATAAAAATCAATTAGTCGGGCTCTGTTGGTTTATACGAATTCCGGCATAGTGCAATCCTGGCTGCAGCTGCATCTCATATCTGGACCTGCGGCAGTGGGTTAAGTGCCACTTAAGTGCGCACAATGGATGGAAATTCAATTAACTCGGGGCCATTGATAAAGCAGAGACGACTTTACGGACGGTTTCGGTAGCTGTCGGCGATAAAACTCAAAGAGCGACGACAATTGCCAACGCCACCTTGGCTCCAAAGCGAAACCTCACCCGAGTAACCGAAAACCAAGAACCAAAGACCCGAAACCACAACTCTCGACCAGTTTAATTGCCAAACCGATAAATGGCAGATAGCTCTGGGCCAAAGCATAAATTGGTAGCACAAATCCCAGTTCGAATCCGAATCCGAGTCCAGGAACTCGATCGCTTTGCATTCTAGATGTCGGCGCTTGTCGAGGAATGCCGTTATGCAGCCATCTCGGTTGACCTTTTAGCCCGGCCCAAAACATTTATTTTGTCATTACCCAACTCGGGTGGTCTCCGCCTCCCACTCTTTGAAGACATTGTCTCGAAGCAATTACACAAAAGCCGCTTAGTAAATTATGTACAAACGAACAGGAGAAAAAAATCTGAGAAAATCGCATGAGCAAAAAATAAACCACAAATTGCCAAATCATTGGGCGACCAGCACCCTTCAAGTCTTCCAGTTCTCCCTGAACGGGATTAACATTCGTCTGCCTTTTGGCGGCCCTAGCAAATCTCGGCTTCTGCCCCCCGACTTGCATAAATTTCAGCCGAAATTTTATCGAAAGTGTGCATCTTACGCCCGCTGGAAAAAAGTTAGGAGCTCCGTCTTACCTAGCATGTCTATTTAAATCTTAACATGCCGCTGACAAAATGCTCAGCAATGAAGACAACAGCAGCAGGAAAAGGCAAAAGAATTAGGAACGGCAATAAAAAGCAAGAAAGAAAAGCAACGGGAAGACGTCTGGCCTGGAAATTGTGCCAGTAGTGTAGACATGGCCACATTTAACAGGAGCAGCAGGATCAAGTCTTGTTCGAAGTCCCCCTATTCCTACCCCATCCCACTCCCAATCCTCCAAGTTGTTCCCCCGGCTGTTTAGGCGATGTCACTGCTGATAGGCGACGCTGTCTGGGATCGGGTCATGCCTCAGATGGAGATGAGATGGACCGGGGGAGGTCCACCCCCCTCCGTGGCTCAAAGTTCATGACATTATCCTTCTTTGTCTCCATCTGCACATCCCAGAACCTTGTTAATTCTGCTTGTATGATGCGATGTTCTCCTCTTGTAGCAGAGATGCAAGATTAACAAATTGTTTTCCCAGATTGTGCCAATTCCTTGTCCACACATTACACTCCATCCATTAATCTTTCGCTTGCTTAAATAGAAAGGTGTTCTTGATGCCATTCCAATTTATAGAAATGGCATGGGCGGGCTGTGATCTGATTCCCTTCGATTCTGTGACCTGATTATCATAAATCATCTCGAGCTAATTGATTCGCACGAAAGAGGAAAGCAAGAGTATTCTCCCTCTATAAGACATCGGATTGTGGGTCACAGCAGTTCCCCAGGTTGTCAATTCCTCTGCCATCACAATTTATGGCTATTTGCATGAATCTCGACTGGGGAGAATGTCATCGTTGTGCGTGAGATGAAATCGCAATCGAACTGAAGTCGAAACCAGTTGAAAGTTGGAGGATAACAAATGAGAATGCCGGGGGTTAATGATGCTTGGTGTTATCTATTTCTACTTCACCGATGTCAGCAATTATTGGCTATTAGAGGTTTCACTTTTAACAGGTCCGTGGAATTTTACAAACCCCGTATTTTTCTTTGTTTCTGCGATTTAATGAACTTTCATTTCCCGTGCCAAACATTTGCAATTCGCTGGCCAGTTTATCGTCACATGCTGCATTATACATCCGAATGGGAATGCGAAATGGAGTATGTATAGAGTATAGAGTGTCCCCAAATCCAAATCCAATTCCTATGCCAGTGATGCATGGCCATCGCTCATCTGCCTGACTTTTTGCTTTTGTCTCTGGTCAGAATCGTGACGCGAATGCAGGAATATCGAAGGATGTCGATGGAGTGGAGATGGAGCTGCAGAAGAGACCTTGAGGAGGATGGAGCCAGAACCACTGGAAGATGTGTGTCGATCGCGGGGATTGGGATTTGATTTACTTGAGAGCCCGGTCCGCTTGACACTCGACATGAGTGAAACGGTGGCGAAGATTCGTGGCGATTCTACATTCTCCTCTTCGCCAGGCATTATTTCATTAAATCCGTACCCGTTTGATTAGAATCACTTTCGAGTTCGCTGGGAAGTGAAACTTCTGCACGACGCACTTTCGATGGCACGTGAGACAAACAGAGTGCATTGGGAACTGACCATGAGAGGGTTTTGTATATTGTATGGTATGAATTCACTGGTTACAATGGAGTGATATGGGAACGGCTCTCCAAAAAAGACCTCTTCCCCGCCAGAGGGTCAGCTAAACAGAAATGAAATGAAAATTGCAGGCGGATAGGTTTCACTCTTGTGCGAAGAAGAGCAGCGTCTAATCACAAGGGCAGCACCACTCAACTCCCATCTGAAATGGAAAAGCCAACTGCAAACTGCAGATGCAACTGGTTGCCGAAATGCAACGTGAGCCACATGCAACATGCAACATGAGGCCAAAAGAAAGAGAAACGGAGAAACAGAAGTCCCAGAAGAGGAGCCACTCAAAGTGGCAACGGCCTGGGAATTGGGCTAATTGATGTTTAGCTGCACTTTTACCCGAAACGTGGACGGAGGAGAGGTTATATCGATGCCATCAAATGCATATTACATGACTCTGGAACCCCACAACCAGGAGATATCCGATCCCAATGCTTGTCTGCAGATCCGACTGCATCTTAATTAATCCGAGCATCGGCTGACTTTGAGCAGGATGCTAATGGAGGTGGGGATGTGGGGACCAGAACGTGCTTTAATTGAATACAATTAATTATTGACACATTTCGTTAGGAATTCAAGGCTTTGGGCCCCGATAAGCTGAGTCGTGAGCTGACTCCTGAGCAGAGCGAATTAGGATATGGAAATGCACTTTCTACGGACCTCCATCCTCTTGTTTTATGTAAACTGGAAACTGCAAACTGCAGGCTTAACCCAATTTGTTGGGGAAGTCATTGGAGCATTCTTCGGTTGAAAGAGTTAATTGCTGCGGGAGATTCTCCCACTGGAATGTGCTATCCACCCAACGGTACTATACATACTGAGAAAACCCGACTTCTGGTGCTGCTGACAGGTGCCGTGGACATTTTCCAAGGCATTCAATTGCAGGAGACACCGAACAGAAGGCGGCAAACAGAAGACATGGAAACGTTGACAAACATTTCAAACATCTGCTGCCTGTTTGCGTTGAATAGAGGAGATCATGGAGTAAAGTGGAGGATGGAATAGGGGATCCAACCATCCAACGGCTCACTTTTCTCACCCGAGCAAAGAGGAACATGGCCAACAATCGATTGGAATGCCAGTTGCGGGTGTCGCTTGCCAGGGGACAGCTCCTCTGGTGACAAAAGCCCGAGATCTCGAGTCCAATATCCAATATCCAAGACGAGGCCCAGGAACCCAGCACTCAGTAACCAGCTGAAGACAAGTGCCCGCTGAATCTCCTGACGCCCCCAACGGTGCCATTTGAATATCAACATTTGTCATCGTGTGTCGTGTCGCATTCCGCACTCTTTCTATTCAGTTGCTGCCTTTGTTTCTCTATTTCTCTTCCCGGTGGAGGAAATGTGCCCAAATGTAAGCAAATCCAATTAAAGTCAAGTGGAACATGGCCAGGGATCAGGAATCAGGAACGAGCTGCCTTGTCTCCTTCCTTTTAATTGAGGAGCTCTCATGTAGCCATGCAAATGTGTGCCAGCTTTCCAGGGGAGATGAGGCGAGAATAAGAGCTACTTAAAAGGATTGTTGCGGAATCGAAGGCAGTGGAACTGCAATTACTTTGCGGATCAATTCGCAACACTTTCCCTGGAGGAGAGTGGAGGGGAGGGAGCTACAGAAAGCTACAGATGCAGAAAGGCATTCCCATTCCCATTCCCGCCTTTATCTCCCAAAGATCAGAGCAGAACAATGAAATTTGGAACGCGCTCGTTGCAATTGTAATTGAAACGCATTACCACCAAATGTTTTCTCTGTTTCTGGCTCCAATGGGCGTTGGCCACAGATCCCCGCCAGCTTTGCCTCTTGGTAGGTTGGTAAGTTGGTGAGTTGGAGCACAAGAACCACAAACAACGTAGGCGATGACAGCACCGGGAAATGGAGACCAAACTGAGCACTACGCACAGGAGCAGGGGAATGGCGACATGGCAGCCGAAAGTAGGTGAAGCAGCCGCTAACGAAGACCAACTGGAGGAGAGGAGGGATGCGATGGGATGTGGCCAGTATCAATGGAAGGCAATCGGACATGCCGACGCATTGGCAGACAACACAGAAAGAAACAAACTCACAAGTCCAGAGTGGGAGGCACTCGACTCACGCACTCAAATGGGTGGAGAGGATTGGGAATCTGGGGGGGAATTCCCAGGGGAAGGAAGGTAATACAAGCTGCTCTTTTAGGGACAACAATGCGCGGTTCGATTTGTTTGCGATTTGGTTAAAGCAAATTTACGGCAGCCGAGGAATGTCGCCTGTCTTTAGGTTCCACATCTCTCTCTTGGATCTCCGTAGGTGGTCAACACCCAGAAACAGAAACCATCAACTGGTTACCCACTCATCCAAGCATCGTTCCGTGGAGAGGTGCGTGCGATTAAGTGGAGCTAATGAGGCTGAGGGGATTTCTCATTTGTCATATGCATCTCAGTTCCTCCATAACGGTTCCATTTGGTCAAAGGCATCTCAGATATTCAGCATGGGAATTCTTGTCATTAGAGGAGCATCCCTAATATTCATGGGCTTGGTCTCGTGAGGAGCAAGCATTTAACCTTGACAGGAGACAAAAACGTGGACTCATCAACGATCGATGATCTAAGATCCAGTTGGACCCGCGGGACAGGAAGAAGAACCGTTCTGGCGACGTGGAATCAGCAGGTCGCCTTGGTCGATAAGAGATCGAGCAATTAGTTGACAGGGATTGGATGGGATGGCCAGGAGGATGAGGAGGGGGAGGCAGTGCGTCCTCGTGATCCGCTGACGGTGACTGCGACTGTGACGTTGGAGGTGACTGAGATGGGCACGATGGCTCCATATTGGTAATACCAGAGGTTGAGGATCGTGATGACCGGCACGTTCGTCACTTGTTCGCAGTTTCAGCTTATTCCAGATTGACGCTGTTCAGGAGCCACTCTCGTTACCTTCGTATTCCCAAGTTTGCTGTTCTAAATGCCGTTAAAATGAAATGACTTCTCATTTCCCAGAAGCAAACGGCACAGAAACCGAATTCGGAATCAGCATCTGAATTGAATCCACAATTATTACGAGTTCTCTGTGGCTCAGCTCTTCTCTTCTCGGTTTTCAGTTCTCAGTTTTTAGTGCTTATCTCTGGTGGGAAAACTCATCAGCGATTGCTGGGAGAGATGACCCAAATTCTGCATAATTGTTCCACTGCAGCCTGGTCTCCTGATCTCCTAACCGCATATCTCCTTTCGGTGGATTCCATTCCTGACTCCCAAAGCACCGCAAATTCGCCCCAAGAGCGAGAAAGTTCATTATGTCCGGAGATCATTTTCAGGCGGATCATTTTCATTTCCATTTCCATTTGCGTGGCGTCGGCGGCGTCGATCTGCAAATTATCCTGACACCCGGCTCCATCTAACATCTATCTCTGTACCTCTTGGTCCGGTTTGGATTCGGTTTGAATTCGGTTTGGATGCACTACGAAAGCCACTTGACCATCGTCCAGGTCGACAGTTGCGTGTTTTCCAGATTTCGGCTTCGTGTTGAGTAAATGGTAAATGGAGTTAGGAGTGGAGTGGAATGGAGGTAGAAGTAGAAGAAGGTAGATGGAGGCGTTATGTCGACTTTGATATTATAACCGCAATTAGTCGACATGGTCTCGAGTGCTATCTTTTGGCATCTGCACTCGCCACGCGGGGATTGGACCCCTTTCCCTGATCTGCAGCTACAGCGAGAGTTTCGCTGGATTCCATTTCGCTGCATTTCTCGCACTCTCGAACGTATCGAGTGGCGGATGATTGGGCACCAGGAAACACCTCCTCCCAGGGAGTGACTCAGCCTCCCATTTCCACTTGGATGCAGACTGCGGACTGCAGATCGCAGAGATTCAGATCGAATGGGTTTCGAGTGCGAGTAGGAAACTTTCGATTGCTCACAGACGAGGTTGGAAGTCAAGAGCTCATCCAAATCCAAGCACATTCAACGGGAAACTGACCGCAGGATGCCGTTGAACCCTGGGTTCGCAGCTCGCAGATCTCTTAATCGATGGGAACTGGCTAAAAATAAAATAAGAATCGGATTCGGACTCTGCCATAACAATTTCCTGTCAATCAGAGCAGCGACTGCGACGAGATCTCCGCCCCTTTGCTACTTCAGCACGCAATTAATTAGTACCTCTGTTTAAAAGGAGGGTTAAGGGGAAGTACGAATGGTGGACAGTTCCACATCAAATCTTCTGGAGCGAGGAGATACACAAACTGACCAGCGGAGCTCATCAAGCCACCTACGCTTACGGTACTTCTCCAGCTGCAAATTAATCTCCCCTGCTCTTTCTCTTCTCTCCGAGATTCCCTTAGATTCTCTGGAGAAATAGGAAGCCTCGGGGCCTGCCACACTTCTGAAGTCATTTTCCAAATGCTTGACAATTTATCATTCCGCTTTATTTGGGCAGTTTTTCTGTTCTGTTCGTCAAGTGCTCGTGGCCAAAGGGAATGGAGTAAGAACTGGGAAACTGGGGAAGCTAAAAGGTAGCCGAGTAGCACAAGTCAATGGCTTGGCTTTAAAACTAGGTCAGACTGATTGAGGAGCCGCCGGCCGTCGACTGCCAAAAATGTTAATTAATTCGAATTAAAATGTTGCGAATGCTGACAGAATTCGAATCCAGCTAAGGAAATGGAGTTGGAAATACAAAGATGGCTTAGGAGTTCCGAAACGGAGTGCAGATATCCGAAGAAGGCGTTGGCGTTGGCAGTTTACCGTTGGCCAGACTCACCTGAACCGCTGATAACTCGGTCCTCCGATTCCGTTTCCATTTCTATTCTACTCTATTCTATTCCATACCACTGGGATCCCAGACCAAAGGCCAGAATTTTGATATTGAAATTGCTACCTTGGCAAAGCGAACACAAAACAGAGGAAACTTCTGCCGGAGGCCATGGTTTGATAACATCAGTCCGACGTAGGGACAGGGGGAGGATCTCCCACTACAGACTATATTCCACAGAAAACAAAAGACAACAATTCCATTTGGTAAACGCTCGCCCAGAGAGGAAAATGAGGGAAATGCAACGCCACGGAGGAAAACAAGAATGAAAAATATTCTAAAGTTGGGATGTGGAGCTGGAGTCTAAAGTCTGGAGTTGCAGTTTGGTTTCGGTTTGCGTTTGCGTTTGCTTTGGCCAAATGTAACTACAATTTAAATGCTAATCTGGCATCTGTTGGCGGTCGGAGGTTGGCGGATTTCGTATTTCGGATGGCGGACAATGGAACGCCGAACGGAGGAGCATGGGCAAACAGCCCGCCCACAAACCGCCCACCAAACGGAGGAAGAAGGGGTGGACTACAGTCACACTTGGCGGTTGGAGCCGTGATTTGCATTTGCTCATTAGCCGCCAAAGAAAAGCAAACCCACAAATAAAGGAGGAGAAGCCTCCCCTCAGAGGTGCTTATTTATTGTACCATCTGACTCCTGACTGACTCCGCTGTCTAATTAGTTTTCACGCCTATAAACTGCCGACTTTATTTGCGGCGGATGCTCTGGATTCCCATTCAGATTCCAGATTGGCCACAGAAATGTCGGATCTCGGATCTCTGGCCAAAGTTCAACGGAACAGTACCGCTAAATCTCCGGGAAAACCGCGACATTTAGGGGAACTGAAAGTACAGAAACCCCGAATCACAACTGGAAGCAAAATCAAAAGCGAAAGAACATTTGTAAACTGCCAATTATTATGAAAAGAGGAGACAGCAACAACGGCCACATGAGGTGGGGAAATAAGAAAAGGGGAAACAGAAGACCACAGCGACATCCCAAGAACTAGATTCTAGTTAGTTAGTTCCCCATCTCCATCTCTATGGGAAAGAGAAGGGGGTTCCCCTCTGGAGAACAGAAAGCGCGTCACGCCGAAATCCCGAAATTCGCTCGTTACCATTCCGAGGGTTTGTGATTGGGTTCTGGGCTCAGTTTCAGTTTGGGTTTGGGTTTGGGTTTGGGCTTGGACCGGGACTTCAGTTCTGCCGAGCGCCGGCTGTCGGAAGAGCAGACCCCTCATCTGAATCCCGAGTTCCAAGTTCCTCCCCTCTTCTCCCTATTCCACTTCTTTTTTTCGGCTCGCGTGCTGCCAAACCGCCAATTACCGAACATCAAAAAGCAGTTTCCCTTCCCCTCCCTGTAACTCCACTTCTTTGTCCAAGTAGAAGACCAAGTCTGCCCAATAATTTGCTCTCTGTTTGTGTGTGGCTTTGTTTATAGTTTTGTCAGACGCTGACCCTTTACCTTCAGCCCCTTCTGAAGCCCCCTTCTAAAACCCGAAATGCCAAGAATCCGTGGCCGAATCACGCAATGGGAAATAGGAGGAGGAATTACCCGGCGAATGAAATGCAAATGGGAAGTGCTCTCGAAGATCTTCGTGGCTCACGATGCGATACATTTCGGGGCCAGAGCCACGCCCCCAACTGCCCAGCCCAACCTCCTCCCGAAGACCCAAGATCCGAGATCCCAGTTCCAAGTTCCGTTGCGAGCAGAAATTAATTTAATTATATCGGGCATAATAAATAAAGTGAGTTATCCAACGCGGTCTGCCCTGCGGCGCCTTTTGACATTTTAATCACCTGAGTCGAGGAGTCACTGGCCCACTTAGAAGGCGTTGGATCCGAGGTGGGAGTAGTGGTTCCCCCTCAATCGTGACTGTGGAGATCAGTGCAAAAGGAAGAACAGTTCTTATAGATGAGATCGGGGGAGTGGTCACCCATCGACGGATTGCGGAAGAGGATCCCATTCCCATCGCCACATGCATGCTAATCACTATCATTATATGTGAGTTAACAACAGCGATAATCCCCGTCGACTTGATTGATAACCCACTGATCCATAAAACACCGAACATCGTTTCATCACTCAGAACGAGGCTCTTAAGCGAGATCATTTTCATTTGCATTTCGTTTCTGTTTCTGCCCAGGGTTCATCCTTTTATAGTCGCCTCTGTTTGATCAGTCCGCTCCTTGGCTTCTGCGTAGGCTCCATCTCTGGACCTCTGGAGATCCATGCCTCGGTTATAATGACAATCACGTTCCTCCGGCCGAATCATCTCTCATCTCCGCAATCATCATCTGCTTTCGAGATCTGGGAAGCGGTTTGTTTGCTAATGTGCGAGAAGTCGAGGACCGCGTGGGTCGGGTTTTCCCGGGGGACAGTGGGTAAATGGTAAATAACAAGAGGAAGCCGCAACAAAGTTGCTGATTATCCCAGTTGGGTTGATTGGAGCAGTCCCCCAAATCATCCGATGAATGAATGGGTTCTAAGCAGCTCCGCTATTCCACTATTCCGATTCCAATTCCATCAGATGACTGAGCCGAATTCGGAAAATGCAATTGAAAATTGAAAAGCCGCGGAAAACGCCGATAAAGCCAGCGCCAATTTCCCGGTGCAAATTATTGCGGGCTGCTGGGTGCCAATGAAATATTTAAGGCATCCTGTTGCATCAGCGATCGAATAAAACGGGCATTCAGGGGCGACCGAGGAGATCCGTTTATTTCCGCCTTGATTTATGCAACATTTTCCGCAATAAAAGTGCCAACGACTCGAAGAATTATTACATCATCACGTAATAGGCCTCGATACTGAATGCAACTTCAGGTGGGAGCTCTTCTGAGGCAGCAGCCTCCTTTGGGGCGCCACGCCCGCCTCAAATTGCCCTCCGATTCCGAGATCCCCCCATATGGTTATATGGCTATATGGCTATGGCCCAGAAGACCCATCCACTCCACTCTTTCGCGCTGTCATAAATCAGTCGCCTGACTCGAGTTGCCGCAAGAGGAGCGGCATTAAATACTCGTACTCTCCTCCTAAATTGCTGCCCGAACAACCAGCAACCCATCAGCCTCGGCCACAATGCCGCTGTTAAGTGTCGTGTCATCCCCGAAGATCCATCATAATAGTCGGGGCCTCGACTACGGAGATTTGAAGAAGAGAAGAATTTGCCTGGCACGTGTCCATCATGGCAAGTGGCAACGAATTCCGGCGAGGGAGTTGCTGAATACTGGGGAGATTTCGGGGGATCAGGTGCTAGATTGTGAGAAGAATATTCCCAGATGCTGTAATAACCCGCCAAATTGGGGCTCTTCAGGGGGAGGGGTCCCTTATCTGGACCCCACTGTACCAAATGGCCCATTGTGCAGAGACACCAAACACGGAAGTCGCAAAGTGCGCACTCCCCAAATGCCCATTTAATATAATTTCTATTATTTCTGCCAACTCTGGCAACTGGAAGCTAGAAAACAGAAACTAGAAACTAGAAACTGCCACCAGGTGACAGTTACAACGCAGAAACAATAACAGCGACCAGAGTCCCGATCCCACTCCTCGAATTCTGACTGTCTGAGTGGGGGACATTGCCACCATCCTCATCCGCATCCTCATCCCAATTCTATGCCCACCAACCTGTCTTGGCCCACTCGATGGTCCATTCCCCCAATCGCCGCAATGATCATCATAATCGTGATCGCTTTGGGATCGGGTTTGGGTTTTAGTTTGGGTTTGCGTTTGCGTTTGGGTTCCCACTCCAAGGTTGTCTTGTCCTCGGGGATCCATTTTTGGCATGCGTTTTTGGAAGCGAACACTTCCTGTGGCTGTGGGAAACACTCGGGAACTTGTTCCTTCCATGCGACATCTTCTCCCGAGCTCTTCCCCCAGTTTCTGTTCATAACCCACCCACATAAGTGCATTTTAGCCCCTGTTTGTATGGCAAATATTTTGGAAACCCGCTCTCATAAATCAATTAGCCAAGTGTAACAGTTTCGGGTCGGGATGCCAGTACTGGTGGGTTGGATGGGTGGTTTAGATGGCTTAGATGGTGGCTCTTAGATGGTGCATGGTGCATGCAACAGGCGAAGCGGTCATAAATTTCCAGGCGATGCCCCTTTTGTGTAGCTGCAAATGGCAGCCGAACTTCGAGGTCCACTCCTCTGCCTTCTGGCATGTGAAAATTGGTGCAAATTGATGAGAATATAAATGGAAAATATTGGGAGCGGAGTGGGGCGTATCTGTTGGACTCCGGATCCTTTTCAGATCATAAAATTGGGAGGGGGGATCCTCGGTCTATTTACTTTGTCAAGTGCCGCAGAGTGGAAATTGATGGAAATTGCTCCAATTTACCGGTTTAGTTCGCACACCCGCAAGAAGTTTATCAACGCTCTGTAGCTCTGGTGCATCTTTAGAAGGAACCAACTCCTAAAACAACTCCTCTTCAAGGTCGCTGAGGCAGAAACAGGTGTTGCCTCCATTGACAGTCGCCTTGATTGGCTTGTGTTGCATGTCGCACGCCTCGTGCTGCCTCCTTGGAAGCCAGGTGCTCCTCCTCCACTTCCTCATCTGATTCCCCATCTGATTCCACATCCCAGCCCATGCCAGGCACACCCCTTCATTTGCAGAGAGCTCTGGAGTCTCGAACCCATCCACTCCAAAGACAACTGCATTTGGGATTCCAGCAGAGGAAGCCACAACTTGGCAACTTGGCGATCTGGTGTGCCAACGCCCAGAGCAAATATTGGAATATTGGGGGAATAGCCATCATGTCCCATCCCCTTCCGCATCCCATTTCTCCATCTCGATCTCCATAACTTGCTGCAATGTCGTCGCTAATCGCAGGCTCTGGGATTGTAAATTAAAAATGGAAGCTTAGATGGCAGGGAGATTGCATCACACTGCTCACCTCTCAACGTGTCCGGATTCATCATCGCGGGAATTAATGATTTAATGATGGGAATATGAAACCGCCAATTTGCCTAGCTCCATATAGAAGGAATCTATCTCTTAGGAAGAACCAAAGATGGAGAAATGCTTTCCAATGGCTCTTCATTTGGAAGCAGCAATCGAATTGGTCAGAGATGCCACTGGATTCCCTCCCCTTAACCCATTCCCGTACCCATACCCATGTCATCCGAATCCAACTCTGGCCAGGCTAAGCAGGAGCAAAAAGTGCGGCAATTAGAAGCAGAAGCTGCCGATGGCAGTTGAAACTTGGTTGGTGATTGAGTTGCAGCTCAGGTGGACTCCAGTCACCACCTGCCCCTCTGGATCCCCATTCTCCATTCCATAATTGATGGAGCTGATGGAGGAGGGGAATGAAAGGGGGAGGAGTGGGAGGCAACGACCAGCAAACAGGAAAATTCATATTACGAAAAAAGTGCATCGCTTAAGTGTCATTATTGGGACCAGAATTTCAACAAGTCTCTTCTGTGTCGTGTCTTCTGATGATGAGGTGGAGGATCCAGGGGATTCTGGGGGAGATTGGGATGGGGCAGATGGAGATGGCAACTTTCACCGCGCTCAGAATTCCTCTGAGGAGTGAGCTTCCACTTCAGATGGCTTTAGAGGAACCAGAACCACAGCCAGACATCGCTCAATCTCGGATCTCCATCTCCATTTCCACCTCCATCTCCGAACCCCTTTCCTCCTCCTCTGGGAGCGCCAATATCCGCTGGCCAC
The DNA here is from genome assembly GCF_030179915.1 of Drosophila takahashii. Taxonomy (NCBI): domain Eukaryota; kingdom Metazoa; phylum Arthropoda; class Insecta; order Diptera; family Drosophilidae; genus Drosophila; species Drosophila takahashii. The sequence continues at coordinate 39,921,774 of NC_091681.1, read as the reverse complement.
AATCAACACCTCCGCACCGCCCACCGCCCCTTCTTGGCGAGGTGGAGCCATCACTCAACTTCACCTTCAGTCGGTCTGTGGCTTCTCTTATCTTTGGATACACCGAATCCACCTCCTCCTCCCTCTCCTCATCCACAGTCACCTTCTGTTGTTTTTACACCTTGCTCGTTTTTGTGGCCATGGTCTCGTGTCGAATGGATTGGGATCCCAACTTGGGATTGTAGCTCCAGTTGGAGTGGCAGTGGAGTCCAAGTACAAGACAGCAACCAAGTTGTCGTCGGCTAAGGGCGTTAACTGGGTTAAACGCTCGTTGACAGTTCTATGCCGCCGACCAAGACCACTTCCACATCCACAAAAGAATTCGAGACCAAGTTAGCAGTCAGTCAGTGGCACAGACCAAACGAGACACTTCACTCACTAAGAGTGAAAATTCTGATAGAATGCTTTTTCCTTCCTCTGCATAGAAAGCCGCAATTAGAGAGCCGAAGGGAACCATTGAAAAGTGAAACAAAACAAATCAGATGGCGGTGCAATTAGGGAAAGATCGTTACCATTCCACCGCGTAAGGTCACCTTTCGATTCGAATCGGGGTCACCTTTGACGGACACTTTCATCATGCGAGCGATTCTTATCGTCAATTAGGAATCCTGCTTTCAGATCTTCACTCCTCCGGACATCTTTCTTGATTACCAGCGAAACTCCCTGCGAAGATTGATGACTCACATCTGTATCTTTGCGTGCCATCGCAATCCTTTCCATTTCGCCAAAAATTCTCTCCATTCGCAGTGAAAGTAAACCACTGAAATTCAGAGTGAGAGACTCGCCTTCTAATGAGCCAACTCGAAGTGCATTTCCACTTCCAAGTAAAAACGAATCTGAGGTGGGACCAATCAATTTGCAAACAATCGAGACACGAGACGAATAAACGAGCTGCTCTGCGAATGTCTTCGATTGATTGCCGGAAACATAAACTCCTGCTCCTGATCGACCTCCTCTTTCTGGGGAAATGGAAATTGAAATGGGAGGTGGAACACTGGGACATTCAAACATTCGATCTGCCCACGCGGCAATCAGAGAATGTGTGAAAAATCGAAAGGAAATTTGCATGTCACTCAATTGTTTACTCTGCAAACGAACCTCGAACAAGAAACTCTGGACGAGATCAGCACTCTTTCTTCTTTCTTGGCACAGTTTCTGGGACTTAGAATGCAAACCAATATTTGAATATCGAATGCAGTGCGACACAGAAACAGAACACACGTCGAAAATCAGTCGATGGCCCATATAAACCCACTTCCTCCTAACGGTCGAGTGTTGATATATCTCTCGCTGGCCATCCGCCGCAGTGAATCTGAATCTGAATCTGGCCTTGATAGGAGGGAGCAACAAACTCTTTAATTTCGAGTGTAAATGTAACCGTTGTCCAGCTGAATTCGGGAAATATCTGACTTGAGATCGAGGAGAATGAAGAATGGCTTCCCGAGAATCGCACACTTGGCAATTTTGGCAACGATCTCAAATGCGATAGCAATTAGAGCAAAACTCTGCCAGTTCCAATTACTCAATCAGAAGTTCACCTACGCTTCTGGCATCCCAATCAATCTTTGGCCATCTGGAGAACTGGAGAGACTCATTCACACGCCAATTCCAATTCAACAATCCAACTCCAAAGTCAAGGCCCGAATCCGGATGACGGTTGGCGATTGGCGATCGCAGACTTCCTATTTCGATTCCAACTCCCAAAGCTTTTCCGAATCAAAAAGACACAATTTATATAATTTCTTTATCAGATCTTCATTGTTGGAAAAATTGTATAATTCCCTCAGAGGCGTTAATCGAACGCGGAGAGGCCTCAATTATGCTCCAAATCAAAGTGGAATCTGGAATCTCCATTGTGGAAATCGGATGCAGTGATGCGGTGCATCGGATGGAGACGAAAACGCGGGAAAAGTGCGACGAGTGCAGTTCGCTGTGCTTTCGATGATTGCGCGTCAATATTTAATTGCATTATGTGACGGACAAATTCGAGACAGCCTCCGCTTTCTTTGTGGCGCAACTATTACTGATTATGATGGTGTTACAGTATATAGTATAGTATGGAGTGCGGTTGCATAAACGCTGTATCAAAGCTGCCCCCACAATCAGTGACCTCATTCCGCACTCCCCGTTTTTTAGTTATTTAGTTTTTAGTTTCTTCGATTGTTATCGCGCACTTAATTAGGCGTGCGTTGAGGTAATGCTCGTGTAGTTCCTCGGGTACTTACAACTTTGGTCATTAGAAAGCCAAGTTGCTGGGTGCTTGGGAGAATCCCCCCTTCCTCTCTTCTAGAATCCCCCCCTCGAGTGATCCGTGCACCTGTCTTTTGCTAATGCTCTGGGCTCTCTTATAACCCGCTGTGGGACTTCAATTTGGCGCTATTCAGTGCAATTCAATGCCGAAGCTGCGTGCCAGGCAGAAAATCATTTGGCTCGACGGTTATAATTGCAGTTTATTGCTTCCGACGAGAACAAGAATTGAGAATGCGAAGCTTCAGGTGTCGGAAAAGCTTCTTCTGGAGAAAGTTCTTCGAAGAGTGCCGGCTAAGAGTGCTGAATAAGAGAGTTCTGAAGAGAATTTCCTTGGCCTGCGTCGACTGCGCTGCCTGGCTTTTCCATCCAACTCTTTCGCGCTCTTTGGCCAAGAAGACAGCGGACTTTTCGCCAACGAAGAATTCAATGCCGCACCAAGAACGGTTATTCATTTTCATATCTGCGGAATGCACGGCTAAACGGAATATTTGCATTAATAAATGCAACTATGTCACGCCCAAGTCAGCGGCAGCCGCAGCGACTTCCGCCTAAAATCGGCTCAAATGCTTTCAGCCAACAGCAGCCGACTTGGTCGACATGGGCCGACATCAATCCGCGCTGAATCAAACAAACAAAACAGCAGGAGGCCCGCAAATCAGAGAAGTGCTCCTCAAAAGCGGAGCAGATCGCTGCCGATGTGATAGCCAGTGACCAGGAGCAGGGTTCCTCGATTCCAGGGAAGCCACCGCCGGACCGGACTGGTCGGGAAATGGGAAACCAAATTGGTAGAGCCCATCTCGTCGGCTTATGAGGCAATGCCATTCACTTGCCGACATTGGCCTCATCCTCCTTTGACTAAACATCACACAGCGAGAAATGTGTCTTTAGTAATTTGAAATCTTCAATTTGCAATATATAAGTTATTAAATTCAATGGGATTGTTAGTTTATTGAATTTCCAATTTATGGAACCATTTTTAGTACTGTTGCTTTAATGTTCTCATTATTTAATTGATCAAACACTGCCTTTTTCGCAATCCTATTTCTAGATGGGTAAATCGTAAAGATATCGGTTATAAAAAGGACATTTCTGACTTACTTTATTATGAGACTCTTTTTAAAATGTTCTTAAAATTAGTTTACAGAATGGTCAATTACACAAGCACATCTTGCGGTCATAACTTTTACTACACACAAAGAACTCGTTGGTCTATAAAAATATAATAGTGGTAAACTTTTTTTTATAGTTACGTAATTGTTCGTATCGGTAAATTTTAACCAACTCTGAGTCCCTGCATTAAGTTGTTAGTAAAAAATATAGATTGAATACATGTTTTGTATAAGAACCGGCTTTTTATATTTTGTTTAAGATGTATAAATATTGTGATAGAATTTTAGCTCTGAAAATATTGTCTATAAATATCGGATACAAATAGTTATCTTATTTTTTGCCGTGCCATCTTGTCCCCTGTTGGATGGCCAGCAAAATCATAATCATGTCAGCAAATTAGACTGACATGCGGCGTACGTGCCCCAACTAGCAGATGAAGAGGATCTCCGCGAGGAGGTTGGATGGATGCCTTGGATCTTTGGATGCTCCAGCTGAGAAAGCCGAGTGGTATGGTTTGGCATGGGATGAGCTGGGATGGATTGCGTTGGAATCGAATGGGTTGGGATGGGTATATAGGTATGGGTATGGGTGAATGTCTCCGCGTGTCCAGCGGACAATGCGCCGTGTCATCTTCCAGTTCGACAACGGAGTTGAACCGTTGGCATTTCGTGCGACAAAACTCTGAAAATTCTCACTGCCCGGAAAAGGTTTTTCTGTTTGCTTTCTGTTTTTCATCATCTGGCAGACACATTTCCCAAATGCGCAGAAAATTCTTACACAATTACGCTGATACCTCGGCTGGGTTTTCATTTCGGCCGCACACGCAGAATGACAAAAAACCAGAAAAAAGAAAACTCAATTCTCATCCCGCAGACTCGGAGCTTCGAAGATTCAGAGGCAAATCTCATCTGGATGCGGCTGGATGGTCAGCCCGGTGGATTTGGGTCACTTGGCTTGGGTCAGGCAACGGTTATGAAACAATTGCAGACAATTAGCCGGCAGCCGAGCTAAACTGGGCCCCCAGTTTTGTGCAGATTATCAACGAGAGTCGTCGACTGGCTGACTGGCTGTTCCCCGAACAATTTGTCTAACTGATTTTGTAATTTATGCCACCCAGCCGAAGACAGGAAAAACTTTCGCTTGGCTCATAAAACTGCCTTCGAATTGAAAAGCGGCCAATAAAGATTGAACAATTGATGTGCGCCCGGTCGGCGAATCACTGCGTGGCATTCACCTTGGCGAACAAAGGCCATTTGTTTCCATTTTCTCGCCCTGCGGCTGCCATTGATATTTCCAAACGGAATCTAGAGCCAATCCCAGAGTGAAAAAGTCCCCTTGACAATCTTCCAACGTTTTTCACTTGGCATTTAAACAAAACGTCGCGCTATTTGCATCGCTTATAGATTTTTCACTTTCCTTTCTTCGGCTGACAAATTTCTGGGCTACGTGCCCAGACCCTCTGAACATCTCCAGCTCATTTTCAGCCACTATTACAGCATCAGCCGAAGAATTCTTCTTCTCGCCTGCTAGAATCAGCTCATCAATATGCTGGCCAGCTCCCAAAGATCTCTTTTGCCCATGAATGATCTATGTGGCCGAGTTCATTTGCAGCCCGAGTTACCAAACGAAAAACCCAAACGCCGCGCGACTGGAGCAGCATTTTAATGAGGCCTAAAGATCAACAATAAATTATAGGGAAATTCATTTAATGCGATGTGGCTTGGGGTTCGGGTTCGACTCGAACTTGCATTGAAGGTGGAAACCACCGACCTCCCAATGATCCCAAAATGATGAATTTATTGCTCTTTACTACAATGTATGGGCTTTCCTCTGTTAATGGTTTCGATTTGAGTGATTTGTTATACCATGTTTGATAAACAAACTGAGTTCGAGTTGTCGGAAATGGCTGTTTGCATTGCTTGTTTGTTTATTAATTATTGTAAATTGTAATTGGGTTTTTAAATTAAATATTTTAAATATTTCTTTGTATTAATGGGATAAACTTAAAAGTATTTTTTTGTTTATTTTATTTAAAGTTTGTTGCCTAAGTCTTTTGTTCTTGATACAACATTTATAATACTACTACTACCATAATGCTATATTACTTACAGAATTATGGATTTATATCCCATAATAACGATTCAAAGAACATTTTTCTGCTGTCGACGCGTTTTACAGAGTTATGCGAGCAGGTTTGTCGCCTAAGTCTTTCGTTTTTTTCACACACATCTCTCGCTTTTTTCGGTTGTTCGGTGTTTTTTTTTCTGTTTTTTTGGCTGGGAGAAATCCCGTTGGCGTTGCCAAATCTTTTCTCCACTTCTCCACAAAAGATGGTATGGGGTATCTGCGTCCTTTTCATTATTTGTAGGTGTCTATTGGGTCAGACAAAATGCATTGGCAATATCACAAAGTAATGAGATATGCTCCCCTGATATATGGCAGGCACTTTGGGCTGACAAAATGAGCAGCCGGGCTATAAATATGCCAACCGACAGCATCTGAGCATTGGGCATTGAGCATTGAGCATCTGGGGATCTCCTTCCCCTTCCCCGCTGCAAAGTGATTTTCTCGCACTTATTTTCAATTCTGTGCGCCGGCAACTTGATAAATTAACACTCTGCACATGCCATTTGTTTATTTGCCTAAATAAATCGCCGACGAACCTGAATTCAAGTCGGAATCTGTATTTGAATTTGAATTCGGGTCTAAAAAGCGCACCGCGCTCTCGGCAGCAATTGTATTTATATGCCGGAGAAGCTAGGAAAAAAGTAGAAAATATATAGCGAAAATCCGCCCCACTCCCTGCGGCACACAAAATCACTCGAACATTTGTGTGCTGTGCACACAGTCAATTTATGTGGCCCGATGCGAGGAATCCGCGACTTAGCGACTTGTATTCGGACTTAGACTTGGACTTGCACTTGGAATGGGAATGGGAGTTCGACTGCAACTTTGTTTATTGCCCCACTAAGGCGACTGACCCACAACATTAAATTGTAATTTGAGTGGGGCAAAGCGAACATTTTTACTGCAAATTTCGCCAGCCTCTCGACTCGGACTCAGTTCGGTTCGGCTTGTTCTTGCTTATGTAAGTCAGTGGAGTCAACAAGAAATCGAGTAATTAGAATTTCCATCTGTGACTCTTCACGCCCCAGTGTTGTGGCCCGCTTTTGTGCAATTCCCTGGCGAGGAGAACGGTACTGCCATTGGCACGCGACTCATTCTCATTCTCAACGTTTCGCTAATGACTCCGCGGCAATGTCATTGACCAGACTCTCCAGAACCACCGGACTCACCTCGCCACAACTGGCGATGGCAGCAGCATCAGCAGCAGCGGCAGCAGGCATGCAAATCGATTTGCAGGCGGACAGTTGCATAATCGTTAATTAGGAGAGTGCACTGGAAGAAAATAAAAAGCAGTAAAATTATCATATTTTACTCAAAACTTTGAAAATAATGGTCCAAATATGGAATGCCATACATCGTTGAGCTCGTAGTTAAATTCCCAATCTATCAGCATTGAAATCTGAACATATTTATTTTTGACAATTTTTCGCAAAAATTCATGATGTAACCCCTTGAAAAAAAAGTAAAAAATTGTCAAAATATTAAAATTTGGAAATCATCCAGAAAGTGATGATATTCGATATATTCGGTTATTATTTGTACAAAACACCTTGACTTTTAGACTTGGGATTATTTTCGGATAAGTTACAGCAAGAAAACTCTTCAGAAACAACCTATTTTTATCACTGGACCGGACTGTTATTTCTAGCAGTATTTTGTTCGAAACAATGGAAATAGTGGTAAAAATATGGAACATCATACTTTGCTGAGCTCATAATTAAATACCAAATCGAAAGAGCTAGCACTTAACAAATATCAAATAATATAAAAAAACATAAAAACCATATATTACCTCAGATGAACCATAAATAATATTGGATCATAAAATGAGCATCAAATGAAAAACAAATATGTATTCAGACATTAAAATTTACTAGCGATTTCTCGCTGTTCACAGAGTGCATTCTCAGCTCAGCTCAAAGTGAAAAATCAATGGTATATTCGAATTTGATTAGTGCGGAAATCAATCGCAGTCCGTGGAAAACTGCGCACATATCTGAGCTGTAAGCTGAACTTCGTGCTTTAACGCACATTACACGTAATGCATTTTCCATGCTGCCATTGCTGTTGTTGTTATTCCACTGTAGTAAGTGGTAGAAAAGAAAAGAACCGCAATGCAATGCCACTAACGATATCCAACCGGTGGCCACTTGATGCTCCCGAATCGATCTCTCGGCCCAATCTAGAGCGTTTCGGGTATTGCCTCCGCGTGCGTGATCCCAGAAACTAGTGTTATTTTTTAATTCTTATCAATTATGGCTTCTACATCGGTTGAGTTGCAAATGCCTGGCGGTAGCATTTCCGTCAGGCCATTGTCTCCCCGGCAATTCATAAAGATTATGAAGCCCAAAAATAAAGAAAAACTGGCTACCCACCCAGATTGTTGGTCCCCAAGGGCCGCAGCCACATGGCCATCTGTTGACATTGCCGCGGACATTGTCAAGCCGAGCACTTTATTTGCTGCGCGTTTGACATAAACATTTGCCCAGCGGACAACTGAATGGCCAAGGCCTCTGTTCGGCTCCTTATAAAGACGATACGACACATCGAAGGCAGCAATTTTTGAAATACGCATTGCAGAATTTATGTTATGCGTGCCTCTGCGACTCGAGACTCGCGAGACCCGTGAGTCCCGCGGTGACAAAAATATAGAAAAAGAAAAGAAAGACGCCAGCCTGGTCAAACGGATGCTGTGCCTCCACATCCACGGAAAGTGTTCAAAGACTTTCGCTATGCCGGGGAGCCAGGAGTACAGGGAGCACTCAAGTCTCGGGGACATTAGAAACGAAACGAACAAAAATCCATACATACCTGCCCGCAAATACGAAACAAAAAAAAAAGGAGTCTCGAGGAGTCGCCTCCTCTGGAGGCTTTGTCTAAATTTGGATGGCCATGTCAGTGACAGCATTTGACTTGGCAACTTTTCATGTTCATGTTTGTGTTCGCCAACTTGCGCCGAGTTCAAAGCATCAGATTCGAGATAATGTTAAACATTTCCTTTCAAATTGTTTTTTGCCCGCCGCCGCTGCTGCTTTTTGTTCTCCTCCTCGGCCATCGCCATCCAACAACTGCCATCTTGGGATGGGTTGATAGAAAATCAGTAATAATTATGACTAAAAATTATGGTGACTTCTCATCTAGGCGCAGATGAAGAATGGCGCTGAAGAAAGTCTCCATAACAATTGGTATTTAGCCATATTAAAAAGTAAGTGGCTGGTTGGTTGGTAAAAGGATTTTGATTATTAAGTTATTTTATAGCAAAACTTGTCTCTATTTGGGAAGCCATTTGGCTAGAAACATTTAAAGCTGCTGTTCTAATTTCCACACAAAGTTTCCGGACTTTCCAATGGAAATTCTATACACAAAAAGTGCGAGCGAGATAGCGCTTAAAGATACATGAGTAGGGCGCTATAAATTTAAAAATCAAACTAAAAATAAATTTGGTTTTTTTTAATGTGACTACTTCTCCTTCTTGAGCTCCTTAGCTTCCTACTGAAAATTTACGATCATCGTAAGAGCGTAATTGGGTGCATGTACTGCCATTAATTAACGGTTTAAGTATGTACTATAAAAGTAACCTAGTTTAGGGTGCCCAAACCAAATGCCCCCACACATTCCTAAGGTAAAAGCCCCGTTTACACCACCCACTAAAATTTCACTGCGAATGTGGGTGAAATCATGTTAATGAAGTTGTTTACCTGCAATTCATAGCCCTCGTTTCCGCGCCCAATTAGTTTGTCACTTTTACTGCAGGCAGCTCTCTGACTTTGAACCGTTTAGAGCCAAGTTCAGCGCCATTTAGCCAAGGTTCAGTTTCACTCGGGCCAATTTTCCACCTGGTGAGTGTGGCACACTCAACTTAAGTCGGGGGAGGAGGAGGAGGAGGAGGAGTCGGTCTAAACGCTGCTCTTGATTGATTTGTATCAACGTTGATTAGGCCAAAACCAACAATCATGGCCGAGACTTGAGGCCTGAGGTTTTGGCCTTGTTAGATCGATCGATCGAACTCGAATTGACATTGACAGTGACGGGCAAATTTTGTTTCCTTGGTTTTCCTCGAACGCAGACCAAACAAACCCGGTTAAGAGGAAAATAAGAGTAATGCGAATGCAAACGAGTATCTTTCTAATACGTTTATTTACCTTTTATAGCATCTGAAGTTTTGTCTCTTGTTACATTTTCTTACATTTTCTGTTGTGTGTTGTGTGTGTTTTTGATTGGGCCTAGCATATATAAGCATTAAGTTAAGTTAGGTTAGGTGTTTAAGTATTAGTAGACAGTCAAACCTCTTAAACGAGCAATGGTTGTCAGTTCGAAGCTCGCTTGAGAGGTTTGAATGGTTCGTTCGCACTACAAACTAAGGAGCTTTTCTTTCCGAGTTCCAAGTTCCAAGTTCCGAGTCTTAAGCAGTATAGTATAGTTAAGTCTTATAGAGGGGGGCGCCTAAATGCGCATAGGTGTAGGTATAAATATTAAGCTACGGTTCGTTCCTAGGGGATCCCTTCACAGAGGAGTCCAGCTCTATGGCGGAAAGTCCGGGGAAGGGCGTCTGCGTCTCCATTTCCATTCTCCATCTCTCGATCGTACATCTACTAACTAGATTATGAGCGGTGCTAAGTTTTGAGCTAAGTAGAATTTCATGCTAGTTTCTGCTTTTCTCCTCCTCCATCATCTGTTCTCTCCAACTGGCTTGTTAAAAGGCCATTCACTGGCGTTGAGTTGACGTTCTTACCGCTTGTGTAACGCTCGCTTCTGCATATTGTCCCAGACAGCGATGACCGTCAGCTGGAGCAGCAGGAACAGAGCCCCGGCAATTATGAAGCCTGCGATAGAGTTGTAAAAAGAGTTGAGGTTGAAAATTTACGAGCTTATTTAATTAGCTGGGCACTCAGTCGGCAAGTCGGCAAGTTGGCAAGTCGAAAGGCTTCTTTTTTTCATCTAGAGGCTAGATGGCGCGACGGCACGCGATTAACGCAAATCAATTCGCCACGCTCGGCGATACCAAATAGATGGAGCCCCGACTTGGATCGACTTGCCACCGTGCTACACATTGGTGTGGATTCAAGACCCCAGAGCCGAGACCCCAGATGATCCCCCCCTACTCACCATAGCCATTTATGCAAGTGTCCGATTTGGTGCCCAGGTCCAGTTGCAATTTGGCCAGGCCATCCAGACCATCGGAGTTCGAACCTCCTGGTGAATCGGCGCCATTGAAGGCGAACTTATCGGTGATTTGTATCGATTGCACCAGCAGAATGTTCTCATCGCCGGCCGCCTGATGACTCACATCACGTTTTTGGCGTTCCGACTTAATGGCCAGCTCAACTGTGAAAAGGTAGCAGCCATCCACCAGCAGCAGCAGCAGCAGCAGCGCATCCATCCATCGAGCAGAAAATCACAAAAAAGCACAAAAAAATTGCAGCAGAGAAGGAGAAAGAAGAGGCAAACAAGAAATGAAATATGTTTTCTGGGAGCAATTCTGTTGTATTCTCTTCTGTTCTGTAGTGGCACTAAAACCAGGGATGGTGTTTCTTGAGGAAGGTGCATAAATCCCATATAACACGGCATTTCGATTATAATTCCAATTCCACTGACCGAATGATAAAGATTTTTGTGTCAGACATGTTATGGCTCATGGGGTTTTTAAGACCATTCGAAATAACCATAACTTTTTAACGGCAATGAACAGATTGATTTCTGCAATTTAACTGGAAACTAATTTACTTTCTACAGTTTTAGCTATTATAAAAGTCAGAAACAATTTCTACTTTCAGTAAAACATCTAAAAGAAAAACCTATGAAATGTTAACTAATTTTCTGAAGAAATTAGATGGAATCATAAAAAAGCTATAAATATTCTAAATTTCGATTAAAATGTAATCGTTGTCTTTTTAAAGATTATTGAAATGGGTTTCTCTTTGGGATTATTTCGATCCTATCTATGATCACCTAAGCATCTTGTGAAAAAATTATAAATTTCTAAGGTTTAAAAAAATTAGATAATCTTGGTAGGATTATTACACTCCACTGACTATCTTGAGAATAATTATGCAACCTCCTCCTTCTGAAGATTTCCCTGAGTAAGTGACACCACTTCAAAGGTCACTGGTTGGTGGTTCTGTTACCCATCAGTATCCATCCCTGGTTCCAAAGCTGGCCAAGAAGAACCGTTTACTTACCGCCATCAGTGCCGTTGAGCACCGAACGCTTGCGACGACCGTAGGACAGCAGCGACTTGAGCTCGCCGTTCTCATCGTTGTCGCAAATAACCGGTTCGCAGCGCGGTATGCAGGGCGTGACCAGGGCGCGGAACTGCACCAGCTCCGAGGAGGGGAACTTGAAGGCGTCGAACTGTGAGAGCAGCACCTTGCGATTGCTGGCCAGCTTTTGCATGGCACTCATTATGTACTGGTCCGTGGGACAGCCGTTGGCGTCGATCAGTGTGATTTCGGCGCTGTCCGTCCCGTCCATGGCCACCAGTTCCCTCACAAAGATCTCGTACGGGCTGTTGGCGTCGACGATCTCGAATCGCAGTGCCAGCGGATCGCCAACCTCGGCGATCCTCTTCATGTCGCTGCCATCACGTGCGGTTATCTTCATGATGACGTTCGGCGAATCGACGATGATTTCCTCGCTCAGCGTCGACTCGATCTCCCCGGTTACGCCCAGGTCCACATTGTTGACCACCGTCTTGTTGGTCAGGTCGTATTGGCAGGATACGGCGAGTCCAAGATCGGAGGAGGTGACAATCATGTCGTGGTGCTGGATCACAATGTCGTTCATATACCTCCCATAGGCACTCTGTCGCACATTGCACTCCAGGTCGTTGTAGCGCATCTTCAGGTCGAACTCCAGTGAGTTGTTCACATTCACGGCGCAGGATTTCGGGGCTCCCTTGGCGTAGACCTTGCCGTCGAAGAGCTTGGAGGTGCGGATCTTGGTGACCATCTCGCCGGAGCGACAGTCGATGGAGACATTGTAGCAGGCGGACTGCTCGTAGGTGGCCGCCTCCTCGATGGAGAGGTACGGTTCCGAGAGATCCGTCAGCGTGGCCCTGCTGTGGTGGGACAGGCGGCACACCAGCTCCCCGGTCTCGTTGTAGTCGTACGAATGACACCGGAACGGGGCCGTGAGGCAGAGGTCGCGGCACTCGTCCAGCGTCTGAACGTTCTGGTGCACCGAGTCCACCGTCTTGAGAATGCGACCCGCTACGCGCTTGAACTCGCACAGCTTGCTCGGCTCCTCGGCGCAGTTGTTCTCCAGATAGTCGGCGCCATCGTAGGCCGCGATATTCGCCTCGTCCGACAGCGTAATGCGATCCATGTCCGAGAGCTCGCACAGGCCAGAGTGCGCATAGTAGTTGGCCGATCTTCAGGTGGATCGAAGAAGGTGCACGAGGAGAAAAGTAGTTGGGAAAATATGGAGTTAACATTGTATGAATGAGGAATTAATCTAATTTGTATTAGTTATTTTTTAAAATCACTTAAGCCATTTTTAATACAAATAAACTCATACAGGTTGGGTTAGATCTTAAATCAGTATTTTCTGTGGGGATAAATTTTTATTTTATTTTTCTTTCTTATTTTTTTTCTACTTTTTTATTTTATTTTTGTAATTTGTTTCTTTTTTCTTTTTTTTGGTCTTAAATCAGTATTTTCTGTAGGAATACTTTTTATTTTTTTCCTTTCTTATTTTTATCTTCTACTTTTTTATTTTGTTTTTGTAATTTGTTTTTTTTTTTTTTTTTGTTTGTTTCTGTTAAAAATCTAATTTAAATCCCATGAATTTAAATATTTTGCATAGTGTATCTTGGAGTGCTCTTAGTGTGGAGTGCCTTTTGGGGAGGAGTGAAGAGGTGTGTGGTGTGTGTGTACCCAAAGGAGGCGGGGTGGGTGTTTCTGTTTCGGTTTCAGTTCAAGAGGGTGGCTCTGCTGTTGCATCAGGTAACGGTACCCCGGCCACAGTACTTACCGGCAGGTGAACTCCGTCTCGCCCAGGCACAGCTCGATGCAGTCGCGCCGCGTGGCCACACTCTGGCTGGCCTTGGCCCGCTCGGGGAGTCGGTAGCCCTGGACGCGATCGATGCACCAGGCCTTCGAGCAGGGACGCACTCCGAAGCAGGATTTCTGCGCGTAAACGGTGAACACGGGATACTGGGAGCGGGAAAGTGAACCTGGAAACAAGAGGGGAGGCCAGATGGGGGCGGCATTCGTTGTGATTAGCGGGAAACATTTAACATACAAGCTGCGAGCCAAAGATCGTGATTGGGCTATCGAGTGCTGAGCTGGGTGCTCTTTAGCAAAGAACTACACGGGAAAAACTAACTGATCACTAATATTTCAAAGTTATTTTAGGTGTTACATGACATTGGAAGTTCCATTTTTTTTAGAAACCCATTAACTGAACTATTTAACCCAATAAAAACTGTTATATAGCCTAACTTTCTCTTCGATTTTTGGAAATGATTGTAGTCGTAAACAGAAACAGTATCAATCAGTATTAGCTTCGACTATAAACTTTTTAGATCTGCGTTAGATACTTCGCTTTGTATTTAAGATGTTTGCTTTTCTGCTGTCATTAGGATTTAGTGGTTTCTTTAAGAGTCTTTGTCTTTTGTCTAGGGAATTGCAATCGCACTCCTTTCTTTCTAGGCATTTCTTTCATTTTCTCCCGGCGCAGACCTCAACTCACCTGGCAACTGATCGGCGGTGCTGCGGAACATGACACACAGGCCCGTCTCGTAATTAACCGCGCTGCAAGATTCATTGGCCTGGCAGGCCTCCAGGCAGTCGGTCAGCATGAGGGTGCCGGGCAGCGTTTCCAATTGCTTCGATGGCGCCGATAGCACGTACCTGCGATGGAGGATTAACCGGAAAGTAACGCACATAAATTCTGGGGTTCTCTTGCGAGTTTCTCAAGTGGGTGGCTTTGGTTTTGGCGGCATTATAAATGGGGGAAACCACCTTTACGATGTGTTAACAGGCCATTGGTGGGTATAATTTATACTAGGAATAGTACTCCATGGCACTGCGACACTTACCCTGTTATGAGCTCGAAGCCAATCATATCCGGTTCGCAGTCCTCGTCCACCGAGGAAGATGCAGAGCCAGCTGAAGGTGTTGCCATGGGAGTGAGGCCAAGATCATCGGCCTTGGTCTCAGCGGCAGAAGCAGCAACAGGTGATACAGCTGGTGATGCAGCAGGTGACTGAGGGGCAGAATCAACTGAGGAATCTGCAGAACCAGGTGGCGATGCGACAATCGCTTCCGCTGGCTCAACGCTCAACGGTTTTGGTAGCTCGCTTCCGTTTGGCGATGCCACCGATCCCGGAATCGGTGTGGCATTGTTGCGCGGAAATGTCTTCAACGGTTTCACCGCCGTCGGTCGCTTGGGCAACTTGCGTGCCGCCGCCAAAGAGCTGGTGTCCACCAAAAGCAGCATTAGGCCCAGCAGCGCCATCATGCTGACTCCCCGGTTGTTTGTCATTGACCGCAGATGCATTTCAGTTAGCTGTATTCCAGAATCTGGAAGAGGTGGAAAAATGGCAAAAAGAAGGTTTTGGTAGCTTGGTTTTTAATTAGCATTTCAGTGTGTCTTCCCACTCCCATGCTTATCTCGTGATTAATTGCGCCGGCAGTTACAGTTAAGCTTTAATAATGGTTTTAATGCGGGCCATCCAGCTGTGCAGTAGTTGCAATTGCATCTATGCACTGGCAACGCCCACCGGCACGAAGAAGAAGGCCCTGATTAATTGCCCGGGAATAGATGCAAAATCAATTTGGTTGATGGCTAAGAAAGAGGCTCTTACCCCTTGAAAAACGAAAAACGGCAGCACTTCAGATCTAAACGCTGCTCACACGCACGTTTCAGAAGGAATTAAAATAATGCCACTTAGCCATTGGCGCACGCACAGGAAGCCAGAAGCCAAAAGCACCTGGACTTTGGGCCAAGCCACACTAGCTGTTAACTGAAATGGTCAGCTGGAATTCTGATTGGGCCGAGAGGTCCAATGTTCGATCACAATGCGATCGATACGGAGGAGAACACAACAGTTGGATGCTTTATGCTGGATCGTTAGTGGCTTTTGCGGTTCTTTTTCTTTTCCCCAGCTTTTGACCAAGAACAAGAACAAGAACCACCAGCTGCATGGAAAATGCATTACGTGTAATATGCGTTAAATCACAGAGAACCTCAGCTTTTCTTTTCTATCCACATGCTCTCGACTCTCCACTCTCGACTTGATTTCCGCACTAATCGAATTCAACTGGAGTGGAGTTGTGGAGTTTGGAGTTCGAGGCTGAACTTCGTGAGTGCCTCATAATCAACGATTATGCAATTGTCTGGCTGCAAATCAATTTCCATGGCTGCTGGTCAATGACACGGACTGCCCAGCAGAGCGAGTCGCGTGCCCCTCGGAGGGAATCCAATTGCGGGAAATAAATAAGAGGAGAAAACATTCTAATTACCCCGTATAGAAAACCAGCTGTGTACAGTGGCCCACTCAAATCACAATTTAATGCTGTGGGTCAGCTGCCTTAGTGGGCCAATAAACTAATCCGCAGATCCCACAGACATGGCCATAAATTTCCATTTGGCAGCCGAGCTGCTCCTGCTGCGGACTCCAATCGAAGATGGAGATTTATATTTATGCATGAGCATTTATCAGCCGGCCTAGCAACTAGTTTTGGCGTTTAGCACACATATTTGCAGCCAAATTTGACAGTTTGTTTTGGTCAGGCAAAAAGCCTACACAGAAAAAAAAAAATTCGATATGAAATAAGGTCAATTCTACCCTGAATAATGTCAAATTTATGATTCAAAAATATCAACTTGATATTTTATCAGTTCATAATTATAAGAATATAATATGAAATTAACCTACACATTTTAATCGAATCTCTTGTAAATTTTTTTCCTGTGTATGAAGTGTTATTTTGAGTGAGTCTTCTGCGGATCTGGTTCGAAATGGTAAATGGGAAATTCGGGCTAATCCCACCGCTTTTTCCTCCGCTGTCAAGGTGTCGATAAAGCACTTTTATGACACCAATACGCCAAAAACTAGTTGCCACTTAATTAGAATGGCGAGTGATTGGTTCGGTAGTTGTTGTTGTGTTGGCTCTGGCTGGAAAAGTGTGCCAGGGAATGACATAACTGCCATCCAGGCTTATCTCAATTGAAGCGCTGCTCGGTGTAACTGTAAGCAATGTGTGCAAGTTGCTGCAAATGGAAGATGGAGCCACAAGTTGGCCAGGAAAGCCACTTGGCAACTACTTCTTGGCCCGACTATCTTCATTTCATGGCTGGCAATTTGAAAACTGCACCCGCTGGCCATCGGCAGAAGGAGTTTGTGGTGCTTGTGCTTGTGCTGGTGGATGTGGGTCACCTCGAGTTATTTCTATAGAAATTCTTTTTTGTGGCCGGCAGAAATTTCTCAAAGTTAGCGACAAATCTTCAATTAATGGCCAGTGAAATTTCTCAACTATCAAAAGAGCCCCAAAACTAGTTTCCCTTGGTTTCCATTGCGGTGTATCAAAAAACGGAAAGAAAACTGAGGAAATCTTGACAAAACTTTTCATTTCATGGCCCGAAACTAACGGCAAATCAACCGCACCATTCGAAAACCCTAATCTATGCAACCGAATCCATAAACATGATCTTCGAGCTCACGAAGAAGTAGCTCCAATACTGCAGCGGAATATTAATGAGTTTGGGTCACCATTTAGCCGGGATTATTTCGTAACAGGGCAATGAATTCCAGAGCACGTCGAGCGGAGATTTGTCATTCGGATTCTCGAATTCTTGGCTGGAGTCAGCGAAAGTCTTACACTCTTTTGACTTGACATTCAGGTCTTGACTGGTCGCAGCCCCAGCTAATTGCCATTAAATGGTCGCATCGAACCGTTGACTGACCCAAATCACTGGTCACTGGTCGCAGCCAGCAGCCAGCAGGATTCCCAATGGATGGCGGATCGACAGGAGACTTGACCAGGCCGAAAGTTAATTGCCTGCAGAATTCTGCACATTTGGGAGTTGACGGGTTCTGTGCGCCGTGTTTCCGCATGGCAAAAATGCTGAAGTTGCAACTCGGACTTATCGCGAAACTGGAAACTTGGATGTCTGGCTACTTGGTTGCTTGGAAACTAATGTGACATCTCCTCGATGTGCTTCTTCTGCTGACAACATTCACCCAGGCTGCTTTCTCTAATGATCCATTGACCATTTTCGTTTAATTGATCGACATGTGGACATCCTGTTCGCCTGACAATTGACACCTTGTCAGGCATTGAATGTCAATGGGTTTGGAAGAACGCGTCTTTACCTTGGTCACTCGATGGATTTTTATCACTGTTTTTAGGAACAGGACACGCACACAACACTCGATTGATTTGTTTGCTCAAAAACAAATTTATTGTTTGATTTGATTTGATTTGATGAACCGAAAACCACGCGAACCGCTCGAGCGACGTCCTCACTGTCGAAAGTGGAGCGCCCAACTGAATCTCGTGCGATTTGGCTAAACGTTCTTATGCGAAACTCTGCGAGGAATTCCAACTCCAGCCTCCAGATGCTGGGCAAGATCGGTTGGGTTCGAGTTCGTTAGCTTCTTCTATCACTGGAGCGCTAGCGACCGCCAGTTCGAGCACCTTGACACTGAATGCTCGCTGCGAAGGCCGCGGAAAACGTTTTCAAGCTGGGAAGCCGACCGTCGAAGGCCCCAAACGACGTCGGCAGAGGCCGAGGCAGCGGCAGAAGCAGCGGCCACTAACTCTCTTTTGGCCACGAAGAAAAACCGGTAGATGGGCGGAAAGCTAATGGCTTAAGCAACTGCTCTTCGCCAGAGAGCTCTTCCGCAGAAGAGAGCTCTTCTTCTCTGCTGGCAACTTTCTTCAATTTGCGGCTACAGCTTTTCTCGCCAAGGGTCCACAGCTGTAGCTCTTGGGTTTCTTGGTTTTCTTGGTCTTCTCAGTTTTCTCGTTCTTGTCGGAAGTAATAAAATGCAATTATAACAGTCGAGGCAAATGATTTTCTAATGCGATTGCCTGACACGCAGCAACGGCATTGAATTGCACTGAATAATGCCAAATTGAAGTGCCACAGCGGGCCATAAAAGAGCGGCAGGTGCACGGATCACTCACAGATTTTCAAAGTAGGGGGGTTTGGGCCCCCGAGAAAAAGAACCTTGCAGCTAAGCTTTCTAATGACCAAAGTTGTAAGTACCCGAGGAACTACACGAGCATTACCTCAACGCACGCCTAATTAAGTGCGCGATAACAATCGAAGGCAGAGTTAAGTTAAGTTAAGAAACAAAAAACAAAACTAAATAACTAAAAAACAGGGAGTGCGGAATGAGGTCACTGATTGTGGGGGCAGCTTTGATACAGCGTTTATGCAACTTCATACTATACTATATACCATAACACCATAATAATCTGTAATAGTTGCGCCACAAAGAAAGCGGAGGCTGTCTCGAATTTGTCCGTCACATAATGCAATTAAATATTGACGCGCAATCATCGAAAGCACAGCGAACTGCACTCGTCGCACTTTTCCCGCGTTTTCATCTCCATCCGATGCACTGCATCACTGCATCCGATTTCCACAATGGGGATTCCAGATTCCACTTTGATTTGGAGCATAATTGAGGCCTCTCCGCGTTCGATTAACGCCTCTGAGGGAATTATACAATTTTTCCAACAATGAAGATCTCATAAAGAAATTATATAAATTGTGTCTTTTTGATTCGGAAAAGCTTTGGGAGTTGGAATCGAAATAGGAAGTCTGCAATCGCCAATCGCCAACCGTCATCCGGATTCGGGCCTTGACTTTGGAGTTGGATTGTTGAATTGGAATTGGCGTGTGAATGAAGAGACTCCCAGTTCTCCAGATGGCCAGAGATTGATTGGGAAGCCAGAAGTGTAGGTGAACTTCTGATTGAGTAATTGGAACTGGCAGAGTTTTGCTCTAATTGCTATCGCATTCGAGATCGTTGCCAAAATTGCCAAGTGTGCGATTCTCGGGAAACCATTCTTCATTCTCCTCGATCTCAAGTCAGATATTTCCCGAATTCAGCTGGACAACGGTTACATTTACACTCGAAATTAAAGAGTTTGTTGCTCCCTCCTATCAAGGCCAGATTCAGATTCACTGCGGCGGATGGCCAGCGAGAGATATATCAACACTCGACCGTTAGGAGGAAGTGGGTTTATATGGGCCATCGACTGATTTTCGACGTGTGTTCTGTTTCTGTGTCGCTCTGTATTCGATATTCAAATATTGGTTTGCATTCTAAGTCCGAGAAACTGTGCCAAGAAAGAAGAAAGAGTGCTGAAAGTGAGGGAACACCTCTGATCTTGTCCGAGGTTCGTTTGCAGAGTAAACAATTGAGTGACATGCAAATTTCCTTTCGATTTTTCACACATTCTCTGATTGCCGCGTGGGCTGATCGAATGTTTGAATATTCGAATGTCCCAGTGTTTCACCTCCCATTTCAATTTCCATTTCCCCAGAAAGAGGGGGTCGATCAGGAGCAGGAGTTTATGTTTCCGGCAATCAATCGAAGACATTTGCAGAGCAGCTCGTTTATTCGTCTGGCGTTTCGATTGTTTACAAATTGATTGGTTCCACCTCAGATTCGTTTTTACTTGGGAATGGAAATGCACTTCGAGTTGGCTCATTAGAAGGCGAGTCTCTCACTCTGAGTTTCAGTGGTTTACTTTCACTGCGAATGGAGAGAATTTTTGGCGAAATGGAAAGGATTGCGATGGCACGCAAAGATACAGATGTGAGTCATCAATCTTCGCAGGGAGTTTCGCTGGTAATCAAGGAAGATGCCGAAGGAGTTAAGATCTGAAAGTAGGATTCCTAATTGACGATAAGAATCGCTCGCATGATGAAAGTGTCCGTCAAAGGTGACCCCGATTCGAATCGAAAGGTGACCTTCCGAGATGAAATGGTAACGATCTTTCCCTAATTGCACCGCCATCTGATTTGTTTTGTTTCACTTTTCAATGGTTCCCTTCGGCTCTCTAATTGCGGCTTTCTTTGCAGAGGAAGGAAAAAGCATTCTATCAGAATTTTCACTCTTAGTGAGTGAAGTGTCTCGTTTGGTCTGTGCCACTGACTGACTGCTAACTTGGTCTCGAATTCTTTTGTGGATGTGGATGTGGTCTCAACCTGGTCGGCGGCATAAAACTGTCAACGAGCGTTTAACCCAGTTAACGCCCTTAGCCGACGACAACTTGGTTGCTGTCTTGTACTTGGACTCCAATGCCACTTCAACTGGAGCCACAATCCCAAGTTGGGATCCCAATCCATTCGACACGAGACCATGGCCACAAAAACGAGCAAGGTGTAAAAACAACAGAAGGTGACTTTGGTTTAGAGGGAGGAGGAGGAGGTGGATTCGGTGTATCCAAAGATAAGAGAAGCCACAGACCGACTGAAGGTGAAGTTGAGTGATGGCTCCACCTCGCCAAGAAGGGGCGGTGGGCGGTGCGGAGGTGTTGATTGTGGCCAGCGGATATTGGCGCTCCCAGAGGAGAAGGAAAGGGGTTCGGAGGTGGAAATGGAGATGGAGATGGAGATCCGAGATTGAGCGATGTCTGGCTGTGGTTCTGGTTCCTCCGAAGTGGAAGCTCACTGCTTAAAGGAGTTCTGAGTGCGGTGAAAGTTGCCATCTCCATCTGCCCCATCCCAATCTCCCCCAGAATCCCCTGCATCCTCCACCTCTTCATCAGAAGACACGACACAGAAGAGACTTGTTGAAATTCTGGTCCCAATAATGACACTTAAGCGATGCACTTTTTTCGTAATATGAATTTTCCTGTTTGCTGGTCGTTGCCTCCCACTCCTCCCCCTTTCACTCCCCTCTTCCATCAGCTCCATCAATTATGGAATGGCGAATGGGGATCCAGAGGTGCAGGAGTCCACCTGAGCTGCAACTCAATCACCGACCAAGTCTCAACTGCCATCGCACTATGGGCAAATATTCAGTCCTTGAGGCATAAACTCCAGTTTTAAAGATACAAATCTAAAATTTTTGTTATATACTTTTAAGGCTAAGATGTAATTTCGGTTTTTGTTGCTTTTTGAATCGGACCACATATTCATCCTACGCCCACGCCGCAGATATACATTTGAAGGCAAGGATTTAAAGAAAATGTTGTTTGTGTTGGTAACTGTAATACAATTTCTGTTTTTGTTAAATTTTGAATTGGACCAAGTCTCCATCAACCGCCAACGCCGCATATTTACTTTTAAAGGCAAGGATATAAAAAAAATGAATTTGTTAATAAATATTTCATATTTAACGCCTTTCGCAACAAAACTGAAGTATCTTCTTGTTTGATATTTTTTGCCAAAAAGAAGCACCATGCCAAATTAATGGCATCGAATTTTCTTTTTCTTTCGCCAATTGAGATGCCACCTTACGCTTTAATCGTGGTCCTGCCTCATTAGAAGTTAGGCATTTGCGACCAGGTTTGTCGCTTGGCAAGCCCTTTTCCAAAAATGAAATTTTCATGTTCGACGAAAGCCGCAGGAAATGTTCTTCCTTGAATCGGTCTATTATTCTATGACATTTTGGCAAATTACGACTAAAAAAGGCAACAATCTGCTTAATTTTTTTTTGACTATTGTGTGCTGACTATCGCTTAATTCGATTCCGTTCATAGTTTGCAAAACAAATTCCATCACAGCGGTTTGTTGCCGGTTGTTGCCGATACAAACATTAAGCAATGTGTAGTGACAGAACTCGAATGCAACTACAACATGGAGGTTTTACGTATAACGTGCAAAAACGTGCAAAAAGTATTGATAGGGTTCGATTAGCAATTGTTTTGTTTATAACTTCCTATTTTTACCTTGCCTATACTCTCCTATACTCACATCTTACACTCCACAGAAAGCAAAAATACATTTCTTATTTGTCATCTAAAAACTAAGCGACAACTCATCAAACAAATGGACAAAAAGCACATATAATAAACATTCAGTGTTTATAATTTATTTAACAATCCTTCACTCTTTGTATCCATATTTAAACTTTTTTGGTTGGCTTACAATAACCAAAGAAATCGAGGTGTGAAAACTACAAAGTTTTTCGTCCCTTTTTGTAAACGTGTGACCCTATTTCAAACTTTCGAATTTCTTAAGGGAAAAAATAGCGAAAAACGCCAAATAAAATTCTTTGAAAATGGATTTTAGGTTCCTTTAAGTATTGTAAATAACCACAGAAGGTCATTTATGTAATACTGAAGAACAAAAAAATTTAAAAATGCCTCACTTTCGAATTTTTTGCCCATAGTGCATCGGCAGCTTCCGCTTCTAATTGCCGCACTTTTTGCTCCTGCTTAGCCTGGCCAGAGTTGGATTCGGATGACATGGGTATGGGTACGGGAATGGGTTAAGGGGAGGGAATCCAGTGGCATCTCCGAGCAATTCGATTGCTGCGTCCAAATGAAGAGCCATTGGAAAGCATTTCTCCATCTTTGGTTCTTCCTAAGAGAGAGATTCCTTCGATATGGAGCTAGGCAAATTGGCGGTTTCATATTCCCATCATTAAATCATTAATTCCCGCGCTGATGAATCCGGACACGTTGAGAGGTGAGCAGTGTGATGCAATCTCCCTGCCATCTAAGCTTCCATTTTTAATTTACAATCCCAGAGCCCGCGATTAGCGACGACATTGCAGCAAGTTATGGAGATCGAGATGGAGAAATGGGATGCGGAAGGGGATGGGACATGATGGCTATTCCCCCAATATTCCAATATTTGCTCTGGGCGTTGGCACACCAGATCGCCAAGTTGCCAAGTTGTGGCTTCCTCTGCTGGAATCCCAAATGCAGTTGTCTTCGAAGTGGATGGGTTCCAGACTCCAGAGCTCTCTGCAAATGAAGGGGTGTGCCTGGCATGGGCTGGGATGTGGAATCAGAAGCAGAATCAGATGAGGAAGTGGAGGAGGAGCACCTGGCTTCCAAGGAGGCAGCACGAGGCGTGCGACATGCAACACAAGCCAATCAAGGCGACTGTCAATGGAGGCAACACCTGTTTCTGCTTCAGCGACCTTGAGGAGGAGTTGTTTTAGGAGTTGGTTCCTTCTAAAGATGCACCAGAGCTCCAGATGAGTTGCCTCAGCGAGATTCGCTTCTTGCGGGTGTGCGAACTAAACCGGTAAATTGGAGCAATTTCCATCAATTTCCACGGTGCGGCACTTGACAAAGTAAATAGACTGAGGATCACCCACCCCACTCTCAAGATCTGAAAAGGATCCGGGGTCCAACAGATACGCCCCACTCCGCTCCCAATATTTTCCATTTATATTCTCATCAATTTGCACCAATTTTCACATGCCAGAAGGCAGAGGAGTGGACCTCGAAGTTCGGCTGCCATTTGCAGCTACACAAAAGGGGCATCGCCTGGAAATTTATGACCGCTTCGCCTGTTGCATGCACCATGCACCATCTAAGAGCCACCATCTAAACCATCTAAACCACCCATCCAACCCACCAGAACTGGCATCCCGACCCGAAACTGTTACACTTGGCTAATTGATTTATGAGAGCGGGTTTCCAAAATATTTGCCATACAAACAGGGGCTAAAATGCACTTATGTGGGTGGGATACCGAATAGAAACTGGGAGAAGAGCTCGGGAGAAGATGTCGCATGGAAGAAACAAGTTCCCGAGTGTTTCCCACAGCCACAGGAAGTGTTCGCTTCCAAAAACGCATGCCAAAAATGGATCCCCGAGGACAAGACAACCTTGGAGTGGGAACCCAAACGCAAACCCAAACCCAAACTAAAACCCAAACCCGATCCCAAAGCGATCACGATTATGATGATCATTGCGGCGATTGGGGGAATGGACCATCGAGTGGGCCAAGACAGGTTGGTGGGCATAGAATTGGGATGAGGATGCGGATGAGGATGGTGGCAATGTCCCCACTCAGACAGTCAGAATTCGAGGAGTGGGATCGGGACTCTGGTCGCTGTTATTGTTTCTGCGTTGTAACTGTCACCTGGTGGCAGTTTCTAGTTTCTGTTTTCTAGTTTCCAGTTGCCAGAGTTGGCAGAAATAATAGAAATTATATTAAATGGGCATTTGGGGAGTGCGCACGTTGCGACTTCCGTGTTTGGTGTCTCTGCACAATGGGCCATTTGGTACAGTGGGGTCCAGATAAGGGACCCCTCCCCCTGAAGAACCCCAATTTGGCGGGTTATTACAGCATCTGGGAATATTCTCCTCACAATCTAACACCTGATCCCCCGAAACCTCCCCAGTATTCAGCAACTCCCTCGCCGGAATTCGTTGCCACTTGCCATGATGGACACGTGCCAGACAAATTCTTCTCTTCTTCAAATCTCCGTAGTCGAGGCCCCGACTATTATGATGGGTCTTCGGGGATGACACGACACTTAACAGCGGCATTGTGGCGGAGGTTGATGGGCTGTTCGGGCTGCAATTTAGGAGGAGAGTACGAGTATTTAATGCCGCTCCTCTTGCGGCAACTCGAGGCAGGCGACTGATTTATGACAGCGCGAAAGAGTGGAGTGGATGGGTCTTCTGGGCCATAGCCATATAGCCATATAGCCATATAGCCATATAACCATATGGGGGGATCTCGGAATCGGAGGGCAATTTGAGGCGGGCGTGGCGCCCCAAAGGAGGCTGCTGCCTCAGAAGAGCTCCCACCTGAAGTTGCATTCAGTATAGAGGCCTATTACGTGATGATGTAATAATTCTTCGAGTCGTTGGCACTTTTATTGCGGAAAATGTTGCATAAATCAAGGCGGCAATAAACGGATCTCCTCGAATGCCCCTGAATGCCCGTTTTATTCGATCGCTGATGCAACAGGATGCCTTAAATATTTCATTGGCACCCAGCAGCCCGCAATAATTTGCACCGGGAAATTGGCGCTGGCTTTATCGGCGTTTTCCGCGGCTTTTCAGTTTTCAATTGCATTTTCCGAATTCGGCTCAGTCATCTGATGGAATTGGAATAGCGGAGCTGCTTAGAACCCATTCATTCATCCGATGATTATTTGGGGGACTGCTCCAATCAACCCAACTGGGATAATCAGCAACTTTGTTGCGGCTTCCTCTTGCCATTTACCCACTGTCCCCCTGGAAAACCCGACCCACGCGATCCTCGACTTCTCGCACATTAGCAAACAAACCGCTTCCCAGATCTCAAAAGCAGATGATGATTGCGGAGATGAGAGATGATTCGGCCGGAGGAACGTGATTGTCATTATAACCGAAGCATGGATCTCCAGAGGTCCAGAGATGGAGCCTACGCAGAAGCCAAGGAGCGGACTGATCAAACAGAGGCGACTATAAAAGGATGAACCCTGGGCAGAAGCAGAAACCGCATTGCGAAATGCAAATGAAAATGATCTCGATTAAGAGCCTCGTTCTGAGTGATGAAACGATGTTCGGTGTTTTATGGATCAGTGGGTTATCAATCAAGTCGACGGGGATTATCGCTGTTGTTAACTCACATATAATGATAGTGATTAGCATGCATGTGGCGATGGGAATGGGATCCTCTTCCGCAGTCCGTCGATGGGTGACCACTCCCCCGATCTCATCTATAAGAACTGTTCTTCCTCTTGCACTGATCTCCATGGTCACGATTGAGGGGAATCACTACTCCCACCTCGGATCCAACGCCTTCTAAGTGGGCCAGTGACTCCGCGACTCAAGTGATTAAAATGTCAAAACGCGCCGCAGGGCAGACCGCGTTGGATAACTCACTTTATTTATTATGCCCGATATAATTAAATTAATTTCTGCTCGCAATGGAACTTGGATCTCGGATCTTCGGGAGGAGGTTGGGCTGGGCAGTTGGGGGCGTGGCTCTGGCCCCGAAATGTATCGCATCGTGAGCCACGAAGATCTTCGAGAGCACTTCCCATTTGCATTTCATTCGCGGGTAATTCCTCCTCCTATTTCCCATTGCGTGATTCGGCCACGGATTCTTGGCATTTCGAACACCTTTTTGGGGGTCTTTCTAGAGGGGTTTTAGAGGGGGGTTCAAAAGGGGCTGAAGGTAAAGGGTCAGCGTCTGACAAAACTATAAACAAAGCCACACACAAACAGAGAGCAAATTATTGGGCAGACTTGGTCTTCTACTTGGACAAAGAGGTGGAGTTGAAGGGAGGGGAAGGGAAACTGCTTTTTGATGTTCGGTAATTGGCGGTTTGGCAGCACGCGAGCCGAAAAAAAGAAGTGGAATCGGGAGGGGAGTAGTCTAGGTTCTAGCTTGGAACTTGGAACTCGGGATTCAGATGAGAGGTATGCTCTTCCGACAGCCGGCGCTCTGCAGAACTGAAGTCCCGGTCCAAGCCCAAACCCAAACCCAAACCCAAACTGAAACTGAGCCCAGAACCCAATCACAAACCCTCGGAATGGTAACGAGCGAATTTCGGGATTTCGGCGTGACGCGCTTTCTGTTCTCCAGAGGGGAACCCCCTTCTCTTTCCTATAGAGATGGAGATGGGGAACTAACTAACTAGAATCTAGTTCTTGGGATGTCGCTGTGGTCTTCTGTTTCCCCTTTTCTTATTTCCCCACCTCATGTGGCCGTTGTTGCTGTCTCCTCTTTTCATAATAATTGGCAGTTTACAAATGTTATTTCGCTTTTGATTTTGCTTCCAGTTGTGATTCGGGGTTTCTGTACTTTCAGTTCCCCTAAATGTCGCGGTTTTCCCGGAGATTTAGCGGTACTGTTCCGTTGAACTTTGGCCAGAGATCCGAGATCCGACATTTCTGTGGCCAATCTGGAATCTGAATGGGAATCCAGAGCATCCGCCGCAAATAAAGTCGGCAGTTTATAGGCGTGAAAACTAATTAGACAGCGGAGTCAGTCAGGAGTCAGATGGTACAATAAATAAGCACCTCTGAAGGGAGGGGGTTCTTCCAGAGGTTCTCCTCCTTTATTTGTGGGTTTTCTTTTTTTTGGCGGCTAATGAGCAAATGCAAATCACGGCTCCAACCGCCAAGTGTGACTGTAGTCCACCCCTCCTCATCCGTTTAGTGGGCGGTTTGTGGGCGGGCTGTTTGCCCATGCTTTTCCGTTCGGCTTTCCATTGTCCGCCATCCGAAATTCGAAATCCGCCAACCTCCGACCGCCAACAGATGCCAGATTAGCATTTAAATTGTAGTTACATTTGGCCAAAGCAAACGCAAACGCAAACCGAAACCAAACTGCGACTCCAGACTTTAGACTCCAGCTCCACATCCCAACTTTAGATTATTATACCCGTTACTCGTAGAGTAAAAGGGTATATTAGATTCGTGCAAAAGTATGTAACAGCTAGAAGGAAGCGTTTCCGACCCCATAAAGTATATATATTCTTGATCAGGGGCACTAGCCGAGTCGATCTAGCCATGTCCGTCTGTCCGTCTGTCCGTCTGTCCGTCTGTCCGTCTGTCTGTCTGTCCGTCTGTATGAACGCTGAGATCTCAGAAACTACAAAAGCTAGAAGGTTGAGATTTCCCACACATATTCTTTGGCTTCCTACGCAGCGCAAGTTTATTTTAGCCGAGCGCCACGCCCCCTCTAACGCCCACAATCGCCAACTAACGATTTTAAAATTGGTACTGCGCCCACATCTTTAAAGATTTCCGAGAAGTATAAATGCAATTTTGTTGTGTATATTTATACCTGTCGAAATGCAGAAGACATTTTTCAAATCGGACCATTCATTAAAAAGTTATACGCAATCAAAATTTATATATCTATCTCCCTCGCACTCCCTTTAGCTGAGTTACGATTATTAGTCGGGACACCAACCCGAGTACAGCGTTCGCACGCCCTTTAGCTGAGTGACGGGTATTAGATAGTCGGGACACCAACCCGACTATAGCGTTCTCTCTTGTTTTTCATTCTTGTTTTCCTCCGTGGCGTTGCATTTCCCTCATTTTCCTCTCTGGGCGAGCGTTTACCAAATGGAATTGTTGTCTTTTGTTTTCTGTGGAATATAGTCTGTAGTGGGAGATCCTCCCCCTGTCCCTACGTCGGACTGATGTTATCAAACCATGGCCTCCGGCAGAAGTTTCCTCTGTTTTGTGTTCGCTTTGCCAAGGTAGCAATTTCAATATCAAAATTCTGGCCTTTGGTCTGGGATCCCAGTGGTATGGAATACAATAGAGTAGAATAGAAATGGAAACGGAATCGGAGGACCGAGTTATCAGCGGTTCAGGTGAGTCCGGCCAACGGTAAACTGCCAACGCCAACGCCTTCTGCGGATATCTGCACTCCGTTTCGGAACTCCTAAGCCATCTTTGTATTTCCAACTCCATTTCCTTAGCTGGATTCGAATTCTGTCAGCATTCGCAACATTTTAATTCGAATTAATTAACATTTTTGGCAAACGACGACCGGCGGCTCCTCAATCAGTCTGACCTAGTTTTAAAGCCAAGCCATTGACTTGTGCTACTCGGCTACCTTTTTGCTTCCCCAGTTTCCCAGTTTCTTACTCGCGTTTCCATTCCCTTTGGGCACGAGCACTTGACGAACAGAACTGAAAAACTGCCCAAATAAAGCGGAATGATAAATTGTCAAGCATTTGGAAAATGACTTCAGAAGTGTGGCAGGCCCCGGGGCTTCCTATTTCTACCTCCAGTTCTCTGGTAGAATATGGAGAATCTCGAAGAGAAACGAGGAAGCAGGGGAGATTAATTTGCAGCTGGAGAAGTACCGTAAGCGTAGGTGGCTTGATGAGCTCCGCTGGTCAGTTTGTGTATCTCCTCGCTCCAGAAGATTTGATGTGGAACTGTCCACCACTCGTACTTCTCTTTACCCTTTTCTTCAGTCAGAGGTACTAATTAATTGCGTGCTGAAGTAGCAAAGTAGCAAAGGGGCGGAGATCTCGTCGCAGTCGCTGCTCTGATTGACAGGAAATTGTTATGGCAGAGTCCGAATCCGATTCTTATTTTATTTTTAGCCAGTTCCCATCGATTAAGAGATCTGCGAGCTGCGAACCCAGGGTTCAACGGCGTCCTGCGGTCAGTTTCCCGTTGAATGTGCTTGGATTTGGATGAGCTCTTGACTTCCAACCCCGTCTGTGAGCAATCGAAAGTTTCCTACTCGCACTCGAAACCCATTCGATCTGAATCTCTGCGATCTGCAGTCTGCAGTCTGCATCCAAGTGGAAATGGGAGGCTGAGTCACTCCCTGGGAGGAGGTGTTTCCTGGTGCCCAATCATCCGCCACTCGAGACGTTCGAGAGTGCGAGAATGCAGCGAAACTCTCGCTGGAGATCAGGGAAAGGGGTCCAATCCCCGCGTGGCGAGTGCAGATGCCAAAAGATAGCACTCGAGACCATGTCGACTAATTGCGGTTATAATATCAAAGTCGACATAACGCCTCCATCTACCTTCTTCTACTTCTATCTCCACTCCACTCCTAACTCCATTTACCATTTACTCAACACGAAGCCGAAATCTGGAAAACACGCAACTGTCGACCTGGACGATGGTCAAGTGGCTTTCGTAGTGCATCCAAACCGAATTCAACCCGAATCCAAACCGGACCAAGAGGTACAGAGATAGATGTTAGATGGAGCTGGGTGTCAGGATAATTTGCAGATCGACGCCGCCGACGCCACGCAAATGGAAATGGAAATGAAAATGATCCGCCTGAAAATGATCTCCGGACATAATGAACTTTCTCGCTCTTGGGGCGAATTTGCGGTGCTTAGTTTGGGTTATTTAGTTTGTTAGCCAGGAATGGAATCCACCGAAAGGAGATATGCGGTTAGGAGATCAGGAGACCAGGCTGCAGTGGAACAATTATGCAGAATTTGGGTCATCTCTCCCAGCAATCGCTGATGAGTTTTCCCACCAGAGATAAGCACTAAAAACTGAGAAGAGAAGAGCTGAGCCACAGAAAACTCGTAATAATTGTGGATTCAATTCAGATGCTGATTCCGAATTCGGTTTCTGTGCCGTTTGCTTCTGGGAAATGAGAAGTCATTTCATTTTAACGGCATTTAGAACAGCAAACTTGGGAATACGAAGGTAACCAGAGTGGCTCCTGAACAGCGTCAATCTGGAATAATCTGAAACTGCGAACAAGTGACGAACGTGCCGGTCATCACGATCCTCAACCTCTGGTATTACCAATATGGAGCCGTCGTGCCCATCTCAGTCACCTCCGACGTCACAGTCGCAGTCACCGTCAGCGGATCACGAGGACGCACTGCCTCCTCCTCCTCCTCTTCCTTCTCCTGGCCATCCCATCCAATCCCTGTCAACTAATTGCTCGATCTCTTATCGACCAAGGCAACCTGCTGATTCCACGTCGCCAGAACGGTTCTTCTTCCTGTCCCGCGGGTCCAACTGGATCGTTGGATCTTAGATCATCGATCGTTGATGAGTCCACGTTTTTGTCTCCTGTCAAGGTTAAATGCTTGCTCCTCACGAGACCAAGCCCATGAATATTAGGGATGCTCCTCTAATGACAAGAATTCCCATGCTGAAAATCTGAGATGCCTTCCTCGAAATGGAACCGTTATGGAGGAACTGAGATGCATATGACAAATGAGAATTCCCCTCAGCCTCATTAGCTCCACTTAATCGCACGCACCTCTCCACGGAACGATGCTTGGATGAGTGGGTAACCAGTTGATGGTTTCTGTTTCTGGGTGTTGACCACCTACGGAGATCCGAGAGAGAGATGTGGAACCTAAAGACAGGCGACATTCCTCGGCTGCCGTAAATTTGCTTTAACCAAATCGCAAACAAATCGAGCCGCGCATTGTTGTCCCTAAAAGAGCAGCTTGTATTCCCTTCCCTTCCCTGGGATCCCCTCCAGATTCCCCATTGGAGTGCGTGAGTCGAGTGCCTCCCACTCTGGACTTGTGAGTTTGTTTCTTTCCGTGTTGGCTGCCAATGCGTCGGCATGTCCGATTGCCTTCCATTGATACTGGCCACTGGATCCCTCCATCGCATCCCATCCCTCCTCTCCTCCAGTTGGTCTTCGTTAGCGGCTGCTTCACCTACTTTCGGCTGCCATGTCGCCATTCCCCTGCTCCTGTGCGTAGTGCTCAGTTTGGTCTCCATTTCCCGGTGCTGTCATCGCCTACGTTGTTTGTGGTTCTTGTGCTCCAACTCACCAACTTACCAACCTACCAAGAGGCAAAGCTGGCGGGGATCTGTGGCCAACGCCCATTGGAGCCAGAAACAGAGAAAACATTTGGTGGTAATGCGTTTCAATTACAATTGCAACGAGCGCGTTCCAAATTTCATTGGTCTGCTCTGATCTCTGGGAGATAAAAGCGGAATGGCTTTCTGCATCTGTAGCTTTCTGTAGCTGCCTCCACTCCACTCTCCCCCAGGGAAAGTGTTGAATTGATCCGCAAAGTAATTGCAGTTCCACTGCCTTTGATTCCGCAACAATCCTTTTAAGTAGCTCTTATTCGTTCTTCATCTCCCCTGGAAAGCTGGCACACATTTGCATGGCTACATGAGAGCTCCTCAATTAAAAGGAAGGAGACAAGGCAGCTCGTTCCTGATTCCTGATCCCTGGCCATGTTCCACTTGACTTTAATTGGATTTGCTTACTTTTGGGCACATTTCCTCAACCGGGAAGCGAAATGGAGAAACAGAGGCAGCAACTGAATAGAAAGAGTGCGGAATGCGACACGACACACGATGACAAATGTTGATATTCAAATGGCACCGTTGGGGGCGTCAGGAGATTCAGCGGGCACTTGTCTTCAGCTGGTTACTGGGTGCTGGGTTCCTGGACCTCGTCTTGGATATTGGATATTGGACTCGAGATCTCGGGCTTTTGTCACCAGAGGAGCTGTCCCCTGGCAAGCGACACCCGCAACTGGCATTCCAATCGATTGTTGGCCATGTTCCTCTTTGCTCGGGTGAGAAAAGTAAGCCGTTGGATGGTTGGATCCCCTATTCCATCCTCCACTTTACTCCATGATCTCCTCCATTCAACGCAAACAGGCAGCAGATGTTTGAAATGTTTGTCAACGTTTCCATGTCTTCTGTTGCCGCCTTCTGTTTGGTGTCTCCTGCAATTGAAAGCCTTGGAAAATGTCCACGACACCTGTCAGCAGCACCAGAAGTCGGGTTTTCTCAGTATGTATAGTACCGTTGGGTGGATAGCACATTCCAGTGGGAGAATCTCCCGCAGCAATTAACTCTTTCAGCCGAAGAATGCTCCAATGACTCCCCCAACAAATTGGGTTAAGCCTGCAGTTTGCAGTTTGCATAAAAGTAGAGGATGGAGGTCCGTAGAAAGTGCATTTCCATATCCTAATTCGCTCTGCTCAGGAGTCAGCTCACGACTCCGCTTTTTGGGGCCCAAAGCCTTGAATTCCTAACGAAATGTGTCAATAATTAATTGTATTCAATTAAAGCACGTTCTGGTCTCCCGATCTCCCCATCTCCATTAGCATCCTGCTCAAAGTCAGCCGATGCTCGGATTAATTAAGATGCAGTCGGATCTGCAGACAAGCATTGGGATCGGATATCTCCTGGTTGTGGGGTTCCAGAGTCATGTAATATGCATTTGAGGCTGGATAGTATCGATATAACCTCTCCTCCGTCCACGTTTCGGGTAAAAGTGCAGCTAAACATCAATTAGCCCAATTCCCAGGCCGTTGCCACTTTGAGTGGCTCCTCTTCTGGGACTTCTGTTTCTGTTTCTACTGAGGTTTCCACCTCCGTTTCTCTTTCTTCTGGCCTCATGTTGCATGTTGCATGTGGCTCACGTTGCATTTCGGCAACCAGTTGCATCTGCAGTTTGCAGTTAGCTTTTCCATTTCAGATGGAAGTTGAGTGGGGCTGCCCTTGTGATTAGACGCCGCTCTTCTTCGCACAAGAGTGAAACCTATTCGCCTGCGATTTTCATTTCAATTCTGTTTAGCTGACCCTCTGGCGGGGAAGAGGTCTCTTTGGGAGAGGTTTCCATTGTAACCAGTGAATTCATACCATACATTATACAAAACCCTCTCATGGTCAGTTCCCAATGCACTCTGTTTGTCTCACGTGCCATCGAAAGTGCGTCGTGCAGAAGTTTCACTTCCCAGCGAACTCGAAAGTGATTCTAATCAAACGGGTACGGATTTAATGAAATAATGCCTGGCGAAAAGGAGAATGTAGAATCGCCACGAATCTTCGCCAGCGTTTCACTCATGTCGAGTGTCAAGCGGACCGGGCTCTCAAGTAAATCAAATCCCAATCCCCGCCATCGATCGACACACATCTTCCAGTGGTTCTGGTTCCATCCTCCTCAAGGTCTCTTCTGCAGCTCCATCTCCACTCCATCGACATCCTTCGTATTCCTGCATTCGCGTCACGATTCTGACCAGA
This sequence comes from Drosophila takahashii, assembly GCF_030179915.1. NCBI lineage: Eukaryota > Metazoa > Arthropoda > Insecta > Diptera > Drosophilidae > Drosophila > Drosophila takahashii. The sequence goes on along the minus strand of NC_091681.1, from coordinate 39,887,908 downwards.
GACAAAAGCAAAAAGTCAGGCAGATGAGCGATGGCCATGCATCACTGGCATAGGAATTGGATTTGGATTTGGGGACACTCTATACTCCATACTCCATTTCGCATTCCCATTCGGATGTATAATGCAACAAAAGACGATAAACTGGCCAGCGAATTGCAAATGTTTGGCACGGGAAATGAAAGTTCATTAAATCGCAGAAGCAAAGAAGAACACAGAGTTTGTAAAATTCCACGGACCTGTTAAAAGTGAAACCTCTAATAGCCAATAATTGCTGACATCGGAGAAGAAGAAATAGATAGCACCAAGCATCATTAACATTCTCATTTGTTATCCTCCAACTTTCAACTGGTTTCGACTCCAATTCTATTGCGATTTCATCTCACGCACAAAGATGACATTCTCCCAAGTCGAGATTCATGCAAATAGCCATAAATTGTGATGGCAGAGGAATTGACAACCTGGGGAACCGATGTGACCCACAATTCGATGTCTTATAGAGGGGGAATAATCTTGCTTTCCTCTTTCGTGCGAATCAATTAGCTCGCGATGACTCGAGATGATTTATGATAATCAGGTCACAGAATCGAAGGGAATCAGATCATAGCCCGCCCTATGCCATTTCTATAAATTGGAATGGCATCAAGAACACCTTTCTATATTTAAGCAAACGAAAGATTAATGGATGGAGTGTAGTGTGTGGACAAGGAATTGGGACAATCTGGGAAAACAATTTGTTAATCTTGCATCTCTGCTACAAGAAGAGAACATCGCATCATACAAGCAGAATTAACAAGGTTCTGGGATGTGCAGATGGAGACAAAGAAGGATAATGTCATGAACTTTGAGCCTCAGAGGGGGGTGGACCTCCCCCGGTCCATCTCATCTCCATCTGAGGCATGACCCGATCCCAGACAGCGTCGCCTATCAGCAGTGACATCGCCTAAACAGCCGGGGGAACAACTCGGAGGATTGGGAGTGGGATGGGGTAGGGATAGGGGGACTTCGAACAAGACTTGATCCTGCTGCTCCTGTTAAATGTGGCCATGTCTACACTACTGGCACAATTTCCAGGCCAGACGTCTTCCCGTTGCTTTTCTTTCTTGCTTTTTAGCTTTTTATTGCCGTTCCTAATTCTTTGGCTTTTCCTGCTGCTGTTGTCTTCATTGCTGAGCATTTTGTCAGCGGCATGTTAAGATTTAAATAGACATGCAAAGCTTTGCCACGAGGAATCCAGTGGGGCCTCCTCCTAACTTTTTTGCAGCGGGCGTAAGATGCACACTTTCGATAAAAATTCGTCTGAAATTTATGCAAGTCGCAAAGGCAGCTGAGAAAGGAGAACCCAGAACCCAGAACGGTAGGGATTTGCTTTTTTCGGCTGCCCGGGAAGGGAACAACGTCATTTGCAGCACGAGCTGGCCAAAAAGCCTGACTTATTTGTGGCAGCCAGACACGAAACCCGGAGAGCTTGTCATAAATGCGATTCTGTAACCCATTTAGGCTCTATGTGGGTTAAGGGCAAGTGGGACAAGTCTGGGCATCATAACTCAATTGACTCGTATGCTCGTATGTAAATCGACATAATCAATTTCTTGTGCCGATTCGATTTCCCTGGGAAATGGCAACATATTCATTTCGACTCGACTTGGCAATGCGGTTTTGCTGCGATCATAAAGTCTGGATGTGGATGGCCAACCTGTGCTCAGTGATTTATGCCGCGAGGCAGTATCTTGGCCATATCACATTAACCATTACCCAACTCTCAACTCCCATCTCCCGACTCCCACTACCAATAACCAATAACCAAGGAGATGGCCAACAGGAGGCCATGTATCTTGGCTTATGACTGACATCCTTTTCGCTTTTGCCAGCATTGTTTGTTGTGGGTTCGTTTTAGTGGGCCGTTTTTGCGGTCAATTGGTCAGGCTTTTCGGGTTTTGTTCGGTTTGGTTTGGGTCTTTCTAGAAAACCCAAAACCCAAAAGCCAGAGCCGAAAACCATGTGTGTGGAATCCATCGATTCCGCTAGTTCCTGGGCATTGTGTTCGATGGGCTCGGGCTCAGGCTCAGACTCAGGCTCCATGCGAACGGCAGATTCGGTTTTTATTTGTTCATTATTGGGTCCGCAGTCCACGTCGCTTTTAAATGAGTTATTGAGCAAATGGCTCTGGCTTGTTTACCTACATACGGCGGTATGGTATCGTATAGTTCGTTTGTTTGGCTCCTGTGCAGCTTGCTGTTTGCTGTGTGCCAGTTAGTTAACTAAGGAGCCTCCTCTCCTATGATTAAATTGAACTCTACTCTGCTCTGTTCTTTTCAGGGTAATAGGAAGCCAGGAAGACTCGACTCCTCTGCTGCGTATGTGGGTCAGGTCGGGCAATTTGCATTGTGAATCGCCCGAAACTGTTTTGTAATTACCCCAGACCCATTGATAACAAAAGGTCCCCTTTTTGGGATTATTTATGGGCGTGACAAATCAGCGTTCTCTAATGGTCCACTCTAATCTTATTAAGCGAATATTCGCAAGGTGTGGGAATTCACACTCATCAGAAAACAATTTGCCATTTAATCTATCATTACTCATCTCGAATCTTGAATCTTGAGACTCTCGCGGGGGTTCAACAACACCCATGAACATCTGCGAAAAGATTCATTGGAGCGGGTTCGCTTATGCTTATACGGTTGGCGCAAATGATATTGACAGGATTAAATTTCAGTCTTCGGACAGGATGAAAAGTCAAAGAGAAAGCGGTCCAGCTTTTCACTCGAGAGGGTGGGAAAATGCCAACTTGAGATCGGAGATCTTGTTCCAATTAAAAGACATTTAAGAGGAGGCTTTTAAGCCGTCTAATCGAACTTCAATTGGCGCAGGTCAACGGCTGCCTGATGATTCCAAGTGCCGGGGATTTATTCTATTCCAAGTATTCCGAGTAATAGAAAATCTCTCTTGCCAAGTTCGCATTTCATTCGACTAATGAGAGCCAAGCACCCATAATTAAGCTGACCAATTAAAGAAAGCAATGCCAGAAAACAAACAGAACAGCTAATTTGATAATTCGCCTAATCAGTTCAGAAAATTTCGAAAACTCGGCTAGTCGTCTCAGCATTTTACCACTTGACCATTCATGAGGAGATAAGTAGTAGCCCTGCATGAATAAATTTAACACGCAGCCCATTCATGTGCACAACCGTTAGGTTAAATGGACAAAACAAACCTTTTAGGGGAGCTGTCTATCTAAAAAGCCATCTCTTCGGGGTATGGGTATGCAAAGTGTGCTACTGTGTGACCGACTGGGTTCTTTCTTTCATCCGATTTGTGTGTTGATCAAACACGCTTTTCTAATTCGAATGCCCCCACTTCGCGGAGGTCCCCGGCCATCAACTTTCTTTCTGAACCGAACTTTCAATTACAACTTTCGGTTTTTCTGGAACTGTCAAAAGAGGAGAACCAGACAGGTTCTAAGTGACATTATCTTGTTACGACTGTTGCTTCTGACCTTCACTACTTAGACTTAGACCCGTATGAAATGGCCCATAAGCCGATTTCCTAGGGCTTAGGTCTCCACACATGGGAACTTGTCACACTCGAAATAACGAAAGTAAGAAGAAAACTGAGAAAACTGCTGGTCAGATTGAGCCGGGATGAGCCCATTAATGGGGCGCACTATTTATGGTTGGCCGTTAAAGAAGAAAAAGTCTTAAAATAAATGAAAAGATGAGCTTATAATTGCTAAATTAGTTTGCCCTGGCTTAAACTTTTATGACTCGAGCAAATTAACGCCCCGAAACCACCCATCCCATAAATGGAGCCACAAATTTCATTTACTTGTTCCTTTTCCCCCGGCTGAAAGTGCGCCCACAACCTCTTCGTATCGACACTTGTTGCCGCCGAAAAAAAAACGAAAAGTTAGAAAAGGAAATGCTCTTTACATAATTTTATTGCCACCGATATGGCGCGGATCCCAAATCCCGCCAATCCGCAATCCCGCAGCCAAGGAGCTGCGACTCAGACACCCACACCCATTAGGCGATACTCAAGCTGAGCTGGGCACACGAATTTTTGACTTGACTTGCCGGCAAATATGCAACTTACGAGATGCCGTTAAACGCCCACGGGATTCGTTTCGAATGGAGGAGGAGGATAAGGGAGGATAGCAGGAGCTTGGAGATATTCAGAGGGGCTGCAGATCTGGTGCCCAGGTTTTTGTCCGGACTGTTGCGCCGACACAATAAATAATATGTAACAAAGTCGAGACCGCCACTGCGGCGGTGACTTATGAAGCGAACCGGTGGCGCGTGCGCAGAGGCTTCTATTTCGTACACAGAAAGAAATTAGTGTGAGCAGCCATTGTTTAAAAAAGTCGATCTCAAAATGATGTTATTGGCTAAACTTGAAATAGAAAATTATCAGTATTTTGATCGAAACATGGGATAAAATGGTTAAAATATGGAATGTAATACCTCGTTGAGCTCGTACTTAAATTCCCAATCGATCAGCATTCAAACCTCAACACTTTAATTTTTGACCATTTTCGGAAAGCCCTTATGAACAATGTGAAAATGGGTCAAAATTTTTAAATCATCCAGAATGTGGTAGGATTCTATATAACGGGTTATTAGCTGAATAAATCACTGCGTCTTTTGGATGTGGGATCTTTTTGGACGAAATACAGCCAAAAAACACTTTTTTTTTTTTTTTGTGGTTTAAGTTTCCACGACACCCTTGAATGCCGTGGGATTATTTGGCCACCCTCGTAACCAAAAAAAAAAAAAAAAAAAAAAACAACCTATTTTTAGAAAAAATGTAATTCGTTATTTTCAACTCAAATATTCCATCTTTTTCTCGAAGCAATATAAATAATGGTCCCTAAGCTCATTATCTGATCTAAATTATTAAGAGATTGCGATTATAAATTATAAGTAAATGGACAAATTATGGCTTAAAGTTTTAAACATTTTTAGGAATTTCTTCTCCGAATTGAAACAGTGTTTAGATCGAAAGCCCGCAAGTTTTCGCCCAGTGTATTCCTCAGATTTCCCTCCGTTTGGAGCTTAGTTAATTTCCGCTTTGGCCCTGGGCCGTTGTGTTCTGGCTCGGATTAATGTGGGTCAGAGCGGTTGGGTCGCGCGATTTATGCTAAGCGGCGGTAATTGCACAGGGGTCTCGAATCCATCATCGCCTTTTGCCGACCAGATCGCCGCCCGTTCCGAGCACTTTCTCACTTTTCACACGAAAGTGAAGTGGGAGGAGCTGTGAGTGCAGCGTGCAGCAGGTTGGGCACTTTTCACATGGTTCCCTCGCATAAATCTTGGATTTGTTTGTTTGCATCCACGCATGGATTCAAATCGATTCCAATCGCCCGGGGCGACTCTCACTTTCTGGTGGGTTTTTTGTTTTCAGTTGGTTTCAACTTTGGTTTTGGACTGAACCCGCAGCATTCCTTTCAACGTCTCTCGCCTGGGATTATTAATGGGCAGAGGCAATCGATAGGCACGGCCTGGATGACCGTTAGTTTGTGAGCACGCCATGGCCACTTCCGCCAACATGGACAGCCACAGAAATCTGCAAGGCGAACGACGGGCAATTAATTGCGCTAATCGCATTAAGAACTGTATGGCATATAAATGCCAATATTAGGAGCACAACGGGGCCACCTCGGCCACCGAAAAGCGCTGGCGGCATTATATTATGCCAGTTCCACATGACAGGAGTCCAAAAGTCCGAGTTCCGGGCCAAAGTTGCCCCATTGGAGCCTGCAGAGCCGCATCCTGTTGCTGCTATAGTTGGAGTCTGATGACGACGACTCCTCCGATGTTGTCGTAAAAACAAAATGCTCTGCTGAACATGAAAATGTTCTATGGCCACACGACCTGCGGCCAAGTGGAACAGGTGCAACCAGTTGGGTTCTATGGCAGAGAATACCGATGGCCAGTTGTCCAGATGGTTATGGATTCGAAATTAATCTGTGGGAGGGTTTTTTAGCCAGCTAGCTGGCTTTATTGTGGCCAAGTCGTAAATCATGTCAGCCGGCGAGAAGAGTGGATCCAGAATGCATTCAGCTGCGGCTGTAAGGAAATGGAAGTGTTAAATGCTGATCATCAAGCAGTTATTTCGAAATACGGTTAGGTCGTAAAGCGATAATAGAAACATCAGAGAACCCATAAAGCCTTCGCCTGATTCGGTTTATTTTTCTACTCCACCACCTAGCTGCATAGCTCCTCCATCTTCTGATTTTCCAGGAAACGCCTTTGACAAGTTCGTGTCTTGAGTCTTTCGTTTGTGGCTGATTGATTTCGAAGCATGGCAATGCAGCCCCGTCAATCGGCTGGAAATCAAACAATTTCGCTTTCATTGTACGCAGCGGCAGCAGCTCAATTTGTACAATATAATTTGGGATTTGGGCTCTCTTTATTAATGCAATTACCGCACGTTAAATAAAAGCCGCGCTGCGGTTACGTGCAACGTGACCAGATCGAGCAAACATTCGAGCATTACATCAGTGGGCGCAATTTCGAAGATCTTCAAAGCGAGCGCCCGCCGGAGGATTGGACATGGTTCAACTAGTCTGTAGTCTATGGTCTTAGTGCAGAGCCATGGCACACATTTCGGCCTCCCCGCACTTAAGTGTAATAAAATTTGTAATAGAATAAGTGCAGCGCACTCGCGATCCCAGAGCCATTGCGATTGCCTTGGCCATTTCTTCCCGATGTGACCACCATCCGGAGAACGATTCCTTCCTCCTCCTCCACCTTCCTTACATGGAAATCATTTTCGATATCGCCGTCGGCGGAGGAGAACCCCTCCCTAATCTAAAAAATCTGGAGCGCCAAGAAGATCATTCGACTGGCGCAGCAGATTAAATCGAGTTTTCTGCTTTGGGAAATTCGAGCATTATCCCCGCGTAATTCCCCTGCAAAATACGCACCTGTGTGCATTTATATGAGTTGGAATAAAACTGATAATCGACTTCCGTTAGCCGGCTGCAGTTGACCCAGTTCAGTGGGCCACTCAGGATGGATCTCTCATGGATTTGTGCCAACTGTGGGCGGCCTCGGGCATTTTAGCATTTTAGCAGATATACCATCTGGCATTTACCATTTACAATTTACCATTTGATATGACAAAAGTCCGTGAAAATGGCAGAGATCTGGAGCCTTATATAGGATAGGACAGGGTATATGGAAATTTTCGTTTCGTTTTCTCTGCGGCAGATTTCCCTAAGCAGCCAAGACACGAAGTTCGGAGCCACAAATAGGTGTACCCCCACCCCAGAGGCCTCAAATTCTCAAATTCTATGGCCATTTGGACACTGGGCGATCTCACCTCACCCAAATACGCGACAGCTCAATCAGTTGGCCATGACTGCGTGCTGCAGTTTTTCTGTTTCTGCTGCCTTGGCTTTTAACCAAAAGTCTTAACTTGACTTGGCCAATTTGATTTATGCTTGTGCCGGCCAGAGAACTTGTCTCTTCCTCGTTGCACTGCCGTTTCATGTTGGAATTCATGAATAAACATTAAAGCTGCCGAAAATTTGCAAGCCATGGCCATCGATAGAACAATAGAACTGAGCGGGGCGATGCTCCATTGTGTTTTATGGAACAGGAACCTGGAGTAAGGAACCCTTGGATAGGAATAGCGAACCTTTGGAACGTGAGGTTCAGCTCGAGTACGAGTTCTCACAGATGCATGTCCACCCTTGAGGTTCAGGTTAAGATCAGATCAAGTTCTGTCACTCCCCGATCGAATCCATTTGGCACATCTCCCACAAGTTCTTGTCACAGTCCGAGTGCGTGCAATATTGCTGAGTTATTTGTGAAAGCTTATTGACTTTAAACGAACGCGTGCCTTTCTCAACGTGGCTTTGATTAGTTCGGGTGCTCGCATTGACCCAGAGAACTAGAGAACTACGTTCTACATTTCATTCCGACTCTTAATAACACTTTCGGTGTGAGACCATCGATGGAGCAATTAAAGTGGGAGTCCCCGTTAGCCACCAACTTGGTTAGTAACTTCACAAGTCAGTCAGTTAGTGAGTCAGTTAGCCAAAGAACGGTTAATTTGCCCAGAGAGACGAGACACGAGCACTCTTGATAAATGGCCCTTCGTCCAGACTTCGTCCACTTCCTCGTGAAAAGTCTGCGACTAATCGTTGCAGTTTGGCCCCGCTTAGTTGGCCCGGCTAAGTAGTCTCACACCTTGGGACTCTATAGACCAGAACTCAGCCAACTTGGACATCGACAAGGCGTCTGCTAATATTTCGGCCTGCCAGCGTGGCCACAACTCAATTAGGATGCCTGGAAATGATTCATTCTAATCTCGAGTCGGGTATCTGCAGTCATGAAGTCTGAAGACCCATTTACCGTTGCGGCATTCCCCGTGGCGGCTCTTAAGCGCTGTTGTGTCTAGAATTTTGCATGGCCATTTCATTATTGATTCGCATCTGACCAGGTCGTAAATGTCTTAATTTAGTTTGTTAGGTAAGGAGTACTGAAACTGTGATACCCTTTTCTTACAGGGTATTCGTAAAGTCTCTTGGTAATTAGGAAAAGTGAGAGCTGGATGCTCGAGGTGCCACCAGCATCAACCAGTTCATCTAATCTGGCATAGCTCATCTCGATGTTTTCCCATTCGTTTATTTGTTTGTTTTGAAGTGAACGACTTTAATCGATCGTAGCAGCCTGCATGAGCCATCATTAGGGCCACACTCGAATTGTTAACACACTTGCAATGAAAGTGAAAAGTAAGTTAAAGTCGGAGCTGCACTTTCATTGCATCTCTTTAACCCCTGCTAATGGGAATCCCTCAGCCTCCAATCGCTAATTAATCCCCGATTGTTGATGTGGGGTCAAGTTGGGCGGCTTTTCCCCCGGCTGATTAATTGAGTCTTTATTGCGAATTAGTGGCGATCAAATAAAGCCTGGACAAGATCATGGCCGGCAGCAATTAATTTACTCATTAGACCATTTAAGTCGCATTATTGATCTGTAAGAGTAGACTGGACTGTTCTGGGAAATGCCAGCACTCTGTCCCAGAATCCGCTTCTGGATTCCGGATTCTCGGCAGAAGAAATGCCGCTCTGGCGTTTTAGGGAATAGACAGTGTAAGCCATAAAGCAATTGGGTATTAAAACCTGCATAGTTCACCTAACCAATCCATCACCACATAGCTAGAGTTCGTGAACTGAATATACAATTTTGCCCGGCTCCTTGACTCCTTTTGCACTTTAAACTTTCCCTCTCTGCAGCCGAACATCCATTTTGGCTCACTCACGATTCGGGCTAAAAGGCAATTAATGAAATGTGGGTCTTTGGCAGGTGTCTGAACGTTCGTTCGATCGTTCGTCGTTGCCTTGTGTGAATTGCGTCGCCTGGTGACCCAATAAAAAGCCCATTAGGAGGCCATCCTCCCATCCGAATCCCCACCTGGTTCCCCTTCCATATGTGAGCGGGCGTGCTCCTCGAACTGGGACAAAAGGTCTGCTCTTTGATCGTCTGGCCCCAAAGCGTCTCGTTTACGTGTTGATTAATTTGTACGACGTTGAGAGCCGAAATCAACGCCCACTGGAAACCGCCTCCATTCTACTTCACTTTATATCTTATGTGGGGATCCGTGACTCCATTCAGCTACCTGAGTCTGTCTCTCTCGATAAAGTGCTGGATAAGACAGACACTTCTTTGGGACTAGAATTAACATGATAAACGAAATCAAACACCTTTGTTTCACTTCTGCCTGCTTGATTGATGTTTATTATTCTTCGGCTTTCGATTGCATCTTTATTGTTCGTATCTCCGGAGTGTAGAAAAGTGAAAGGATCATCCGGTAGCTGATCCACAGGTGGGTGTCCCAAAACAAAGAACCCGAAATTTGAGTGATAACAGCTTTCGCTATTAACACCCGTCCATAAAATGGAAAGTGTCACACCAAAGTGACGCCCAAGCAACCTTGAAACTGGTTTTGGAATTTTAACTATCCGCACGCAGTTTTACGCGCCCATTAAACGAAGAATTCTGGAGGGAACATTTAGAACGTCGTAAAGTCAGAAGAGAAATCCATAAGAATGTGGCAGGGTCTTGTGGCTCGTATTTTCTCGACCCTCGGCAATTTGCATAAGAAACTGAGAAAAGTAAAAGGTAACTGACAGAAGGGCCTCCGACCAAATTGTCTGTCAGATATTCAGCATTCAGTTCCCCCATTCGCCGGCTTTCGTTTTCAAATTAGCGAAATCTGCGGGGTCAGCGATCATTGCCAGAAATTGTCACACATCGCCTCTCATCTCATCGCTTCATTTCACTTGCCCAGCCGAACTTACGCAAATCTTAGCCACGAACTGACCTTAATGATGGCTGATGATTTTCGGCATACCCGCGAAATTGCAGCCATAAAACGGGTAAAGCTCAGCTCCTCCACTCCGCGAAGTGCTTTGAAAGTAAAAACGAGGTGGGAAACTCCTACAGATCGCAGTTGATCTCAGACGATGCCATCGAAAAAATACTCTTCATAAAAGTGGTATTCGAAAAGGTAGATAAACTTACTTTGTAGCTTTAAAGATTAATTCCATAAGAAATAATCATAAAAACGAAAAACTGTTTCGTTAGTATTATCATTTCTTAAATCTTTACCTACATTATACGAGCTACAAAAAATTGGAATAGTTTTAATGGGTATTCGTTTTTAATGTGCATTTTATTTGACACCTAAAATAGCTTTTGGATTATTTTGAAAGATATCTCTGATTGAACTATTGTTGAATTTTTTATATTTTAAATTTATTAATTCTTTTAATTTGCATATCAAATTACCTTTTATTTTAAAGGGTAATAACATTTTATTGGCTTCATAAAAACGGCCACAAAATTAACAAAAATTTTAAAAAATATGTAAGTAGTATTAGTTTAAACATTTCTAACACCTGAAAAATGAGTTTGGAATCGAACTTCACAGGAAAGAGTATGCCAATTGAAATTCGTGTTCAAGGGGCAACTGTTGCTTTCCTATTGCCTTGGCTATTTTTGCGATTTGGCTGCTGCTGCTTCCCTGGCTGGCATATCAAACAACTGCGGCCAGTTGACCGATGACAGGACTTCTCCTCTTAACGTGCATTTATTTTCGGTTTCGTTGCCAAACAACTGCAACAGCAACATAAAAGTTACAGCAATGCAACAGCAATTGCGGCAGCAACAAGCACAGCATGTGTGCGAATTGTAAATTGCTCGGCTGGCAGAGCAAGGCAAACAAACCCGCAAACAAACAAGCTGCAGGCGAAATTCATTTTATTTATTTCTGTTTCTATTTCTATTTGCGTTCGCGTTTTTCCCTCCTCATAACCAGATGTGCTCGGATCCAATGCACGTATGATATTTATTTATGCATGGCCACTGCCGACGATGTCAGGCGCCAGTTTTACAAGAAAATCGAACAGGCCATATAGCTTCGGAGCTCTGTAGCTGGAGTTGGAGCTTTAAGAGCCGAGCTGACCCACTTGCACTTGGCCAAAGTCATGGCCGAAAAACGAAAGACTGTGGCCACAAACTTGCATGTCGCTTTGGTATTTTCTTCTCATTTTTTTGTTGTTTCGTGTGCCTTTGACCAGCTCAAGGATGCCAGGCTCCCGCTGCCACGAAAAAGAAAAACTGACACGGATGCTTAATTAAGAGCTCATTTCGCGGGCCAGCGAAGTGAACGTCCATTTGTATATTCATGTGTCATGTTTTCAGTTCCCAAAGACAAGTACCAGAGACACGTGAGGGTTAAGCAGAAACCGAGGGTCGATTGAATATGCATCACCCCCTCGGAGATGGGGGATTGGATACCGGTGATCGGTAGGGAGATCCATGGGCTTTCTTTCCGACTTTCTTGTTTCTTTGTGTCCAGGGCTTATCACCATCGGCATTCCCAATACCAATCCCTCTCACTTTTCCATTGTCCACTTAAAAATACAGAAGCGCGTTTTCTCCGCCTGTCAGTTGTCGATCACAACAGGTTGTCACATTCTTGTGACTTGTGTGCATAATTACGCACTCTTTACGGATCTTTCCGATCTTAGAGATCTAACTCTAACTCAAAGCCCGCCCACGAATACACGAGGCATCCATGAGATGCTTCTTCCCAAATTGTCAGGCAGCTTCTTCTCCCAATCTGAGCAATTTTCGGAATCAGTTCAGGCCTCTCGGTGACCCACACGTCCCGCATTATGTTGCTTTAATGTACGTAAATTGCAATTGCAGTCCAGTGCACTCATAAAAATAAATTTCTAAATTTTGGAAATCTCGCCATTGAATCGGCCTACCTTTGAAAATAGAAAAAAAATTTCTTGTTATTAGAAAATTCGCCTTTGAATATAAAAAACCTTTCTTGATGGAAAAAATTCAAGAAATAATTTTTCTTAAAAATAGAAAAATGAAAATCTCATATGTTTGTTTTTGCCGTCGCAGCCCAAAAATTTGCTACAAATTTTAGGCCAAAAAAACCTTTGAATATATGGAAAAAATTACCCTAGAATATAAGAAAGTAGCCATTGACTTCCTTCGGCTGCCGAATGTTAACGACAAGAAAAACGAAGTGGGACGAAGGGCCTACTCGGCCCGACTACTACCCGGCTACCGACTTCTCTGATCCCCCGAGCGTCAGTTGTGAAAAAAATTCGTGAGTGATGGACGTGATTTTCAAGCGGATAAGAGGTGAAGCCTTTTTCCGAATATTCAAAGGTATGTAAATATGTATATAATTTTTTGTATAGCGGGCGTACAATTGTGTGTATGTAATTAAAGGATACATTTCAAATCTCTTTACCAAGCGTATACCAATTTAGGTGAATTGTTTTTTAGCTAAGAGCTACGTACATACATACATTTGTACATAAATTTGTGGGTGTACAGTTCTATAATAACTTTATCTTATTACTCGCATTTTATTTATTTTTCAGAGTGAAAATACCTGCAGTTGCATCAGCCAAATAATTTGTTTGTCGAAGCTGTAATTTTGTTTTAAAACCTTCTAAGGTAAGAAAAATATGTTGTATTTGTTTGACATACTTATGTATGCATGTAAATATCAATGCATGTACGCGGCTCACCCGATCTGAAACCCGATTTTCAACCCTTTCATATTCTGCTCCTCTCTCTCGCTCGCTTGACCTACGCGTCGCGACGTTTCTCTCTTCACCTTCTTAAAACTGACACGATCTGCCCTGCTTACATTCGGTCTCCCTTCGCGCAAAGGACTGTATGTAAATATATATGTATGTATGTACGTGTCTCTCCCGTGCCTCTCTCTCTCTGAAATTCGATTTTCAACCCTTCATTTTCTACCTGTCTTGCTCCTCTCTCTCGGTCGTCTGTCCAACGTGTTTGTATTTTGGCTATTATTAACATTAGATTATTTCAAAAAAGTTGTTTATCTAAAAACAAATCATTGATATCCCAATAACTCTTTTTTTATAGATGAGGAAAGGCGAAGAAAATGGATCACCTTAGGTCATATGAAGTTCAACAGACCTTGGGTAATAATAATGTTTTCTTGAGTCAAAAATGTGTTATTTAAAAATGTTTAAATGTTAAGTGTTAAATGTTTTAAATGTAAATAAATATAATATGCAAAAGAAAAAACCAAGTTACATTTTATTTTTAGGGTTTCAGTGTTAATATAAAACTTCCTTTCAAGAAATATTATTTCTTAAATCAAGAAATAAAATTTCTTGAAAGGAAATTGAAACAAGAAAGAATTTTTCTTGTTTAAAAGGTGCCTTTCTAAAAAACCCTTTCTTGTTTTAAGAAATTTAATTTCTTGAAACAAGAAACAAACCACCTTTGAAACAAGAATCGCCTTTCTTGTTTTAAGAAATATTTTTTCTTGTTTTTATGGTGGCTTTCTAAAAAACCCTTTCTTGTTTTAAGAAATTTAATTTCTTAAAACAAGAAATATTTTTTCTTGTTTTAATGGTGCCTTTCAAAAAAACCATTTCTTGAAACAAAGGTGAGGTCGCCTTTGGCAAAAATTCAAGAAAGAATTTTCTAGATTTTAAGGAAATTCTTCGATTTTTTTTTATGAGTGTGGAGTCTAGAGTCCAGCATCCAGCATCCGCTCATCCATGCTCGACTTAAATAATTTGAAAACAAATTTCAGTTCTGTTGCCTAACTGGGCATTACAAAATTGTTTGTAATGTGCATTTAACCCCGAAAAGGTTGCTTACATAAGCCAAATGTTCCAATCTTTCCGTTTGGCTTCCTGGCTATGTGAAAGGTCCAAGCTGCAGAGAGGGGAAAGGTCAGAGGTCGGGCAAATATGAGCGGGCACGAGCATGTTATTCCTATTATACACAGCGAAATTAGTGCAGTTTATGCCCCGCGTTTCCCAACTACCCAACTCCCCCATCATAAACTTGATTCCCATCCCGAATCGAGTCGTGTGTTACGTCCAAGTTATGTCATTAATTTATTTTTTGCCCATTGTCGTGCTCATGCGGTTGCAGTGCGACATATCCAGAGGTCTCTGGAGTATACAGTATGGTGTATAGTGTATGGCATAGTCCAGTGCATATGGCTAAAATTAATGCCTAATGGCCTGTTTGCAGGGGGGTAGATGCTAGATGGTAAAGATGGTAGAAAAGGCGAACAACGATGATTGCCGCATGTTCTGTGAGCCGAGTTATTTAGCTCACTGTGAGCAAGGCTCATAATAAGCCGCCTGGTACTTATTGATTTTTACTGTTAGCAGAACGACTTGCTAACATGAAAGTCGTGTGAACAAACAGGCCAGCAAAAAAGGCCCACACGACGATGACAGCAGCGACAGAAGATCAGTGGTAAAAGGCCTTAACATTTAGCTTCAACTTAAGGCTCTAACTTATGGCCAAAGTACAAGTGCGCCCTGAATACCCCGGTGATCGACAAAAATGAAGAGCAAGTAATTTGCGTGGACGTCCATTCCTGGGCCCAATTGAAATATTGCCAAAGATTGGCTCCCAGTTGTCTTCATTACCAGCCAGCTAGCAGCTTGTTCCTTTTTTTCCGTTCTTCCTGGATAAACTGGCCCAGTCGGAGGTGAATCCCCTGCTGGGACGACCAAGCCACCTCCTGCAAGGAGCCATTAAATTGACGGAAGCTGTCGCCGCGCAAACAAACGGTTGGCAACCCTCTGGGCCTCTGCAGCCCATTTCAATTCGCTTTTATGCGATGGCCAATAAAATCGGAGCCTAATGGACGTTCGCCAATCGCAATTACCGCAGAGAAATGGAATTGGCTATGAAAATGGGTGCAATTGCCGGTGCCGTAAATTAATATGCTAATTCCACCTGCCAATGGTTCGGGGTTCTGAATTGTGAGTTCTGAGTTCTGCATTGTGGGCAATGCCAATGCCCCCGCTACCAAACCAAACCAAACGAAACCAACATTCCTTCAGGCAACGACTCGCCGAATAGGCAGTCACATTCTCAAACCTCAAACTTCGAATGCAACTGCAACTTCAAGAAGCGATCCAATTAATCGGCCTCAAAATCAAGCTTTCCAAGAACTGCCAATTATTACACAAGGCCAGGCGTCAAGGCTGGTGGCGAAAGCTAGATCTCCTGATTTCTAAGCCCCCGATCTTCCGAGCCCCCCACATAGTCAGGGTACACTTAAAAAAAAACAGATAATTTGTAATTTAATATTCTCACTTGAAACAAAATTATTGGAAAATCTATCTTAAGGGTTAAAGTAAATCTGTAAAATACTTTTAAGTGTTTATCTTATATATATAAACAAAACGTAGCTTTAAAGCTTTTAAGAAGTAATGCTGAAATCATTAGATTTACATATATATTTCGTCCAAATAAATATCTCTTCTCTTCTATATTTTTCCACAATAATTGAATTATATTTTGTTGCATTAATTAAATTATAAAAGTATTTAGTTAATGTTAAGATCTCTAATATTATATTTTTTGGCATCATCCAAAAACATTGCTTAAAAATGTCTTTAAAAACTAAACGTAGTACGTCAAGCAGGAGATCATTTCTTGTTATCTCCTAGAATTATTATTTCAACAGTCATAACTTCCTCATTTTCTCTCAGTCCAGGCATCATCTTAGTCGCTGGCCATATGGCCATGCAAATTGGCGCGGCTGTCAAGTTGATTTGTCATCTTTCAACTTTGACAGGACGTGAGCTGCATGTAATTGCCAATGGCCGACAAGGACCAGCAGCCAAGGAGCCAGCCAGAAGCCATGAAACCGAGGCAACTGAGAAGCTCCTAAGCCAATCTTGGCCAAGAAGGGCCCCTCTAGACGTTGACAGACGTTGGCAGGCCAAGCAAATTGGCGCAACACGCTCAACGCTCCTCGGCAATTTGCATTTGCATCTGCTGATCTGGTGCTCTTCCAGCCTTCTCCGCATCCACATTCAAATCTAAATCCACAGCCAATCCGGTGTCGGTGTCGCATATCCAATATCCCATATCCCACATCCCATAGCCAATATGCTATATCCATATCGATGTCCATGGTCATGGCCATCACATCACATTGTCCTGTAGTCGCAATTAACGTTTATTGGCAACCGGCATTCCGATTGTTTTATAATTTTCTGTTGATTTATGAATCCTCAACTGGATTCTACTGCTTTCTTCGCTCCGCTCTCGATCTCATACTGCGCCAATCGGCTAATTGGTTGTACATGCGAGAGAGCCCACCACACTGCATCCTACATACGCTCGTATAACGCAGCTGCTGAGATGATATATCTGGCTGGGCAAATGACTAGAATGGTGGAGGTATGGAGTCAGGGATGGGGACTACCCTAGAAGTCAAACTATTTATAACTGAGTCTATCAATTTATTTGAATTTTTTCCAGGAACTTACTATATCAATCAAACCATTTATAACTGAATCTTTCAATTTATTTGAATTTTTACCAGGAACTTACTATATATACTTAAATATACTAAGAAAGTTGTATTTCTTAATCGAATAACATTTCAATTCAAAGTGTAGTGATATCAGGATTAAAGTGTTAGTGATATTATGTACTCAAGATAATAAGGCTTTCACATAAAAATCTTAGATTTTCCTAATTTGGATCTTACTTATTTTAAACCTACAAAGCTGAGATCAAATTAACAACCTAACCCACATTCCATCATACCCTACTTTCCTAAGGTATTATCGTTTGAAACGTGATTAAAGCTGTGTACAGATGCTCGACACTCTGTTTGTGCTGCCTTTTCGGCGTGTGTTTTCCCCCACTTAATTGGTACGATATTCGTAACGAAACAGGGCAAAATAAAACAGAACCGAACAGAAACAGAAACAGTCGCAAAACTGCCACAAGAACGTGGTGGGCATTTAAAAGTCTAACGATTGCGCACTAATGACCAGCCGATATAGGGCTGAATCCAGGGATTGGAATAGGGATAGGAAGGGGAACACAATGAGGAGAATAGGGATTGGGGATCGCAACTGTCCGTCCACACCCACGCCCAAGTTCCAGTTTCTCGGTTCCAGAAGGAACAATCCCGACCAGGCCAAGCCTATCCCGATTCTGGATCCTACGACTTTTGGGCCGCAACTGAGGCATCTAACGAATGTCGCAGACAACAACAACTGGCAAACATCATCTTGATAATTGCCGAAAACGAAACCCCAGTGGTTCTGTGTCCTGGTCTTTGGCTTTTAGCTTTTGGTGGTCTGGTTAACAGGCTGCCGGGCCTGCCACGCCCACTGTTTTCGAGTGCAGCCCAACCCGGCGAGGAGTACATGCATTTTAAGGGCCTTACATGTTGATTTCGGACGATTGTCGAGATTAGTGGATGTGTTTGCGGCTGCTGTGGATTGCAGGGAGAATGAAAAATGGATAATGGAAAATAGAAAATGGGCAAAGGCTGCTGGGAAATCCATGCCCAAAAGGACAGAGTGTCAGCGAAGCTCCAGCAGCAAATCTCTATTCCATTCTCTTCTGCCAAGTTCCCATAATCAGCATTCAGGTTTTCTTTTAATTCACGGTTTGTTTTCCTAGCATTTGCATAATCAGGGTGGCTCTTTCGGGAGATTACAATATGATTTAATGTTTAAATTAGTTGGTAACATTCTTTGAGTGCCTAATGAGTGCTTGTATAAATGGTAGCAATTTCTAATTAGGAAAAATGCACTCTTTTGTATGCTAATCCAGCAGAGAATTTCACTAAACCCGTTGGAAAATGAATGCTTTATGGCAATATTTCAACATTTCCAGTTACCAATCGATCTGAAGAATTTCTTCTGCCCCCCGAAATGATCACCTGACCGTACTCAATTTCCTAGCAACCGAATGATGAGTTCCGTCCAATCCAATCCAATCCGGCCCAACCCGTTGCCAAATGTGTCAAAGGTGACAGCAGAAGCAGCGGCGGCAGCAGAAATCAATCAGAGATGAGCTAACAGTAAATGGGAAATGGAAAATGGAAAATGCTGTATCCCTCCGCTTTCATTCAAATCAATTTGTGCAGCGAACAGAGAACAGCGGACTGCAAGAGTGCAATTTGCAGGCGGTCAATGCACTTGGCCAAACAGCTGGCCAAGCTGGCTAAAATCCAGAATGCAGAATGCCGAAGGCTGGTTCCCGTAAATTGTTTTCAGCTCAGAGAGAGAACAATCAGCCTTGTGGTCAATGCCGTTCCCGCGTGGTGTTAATTTTTCCACAACTAATTCTTGGCATTAGCCGCAGAAGTCATAACCCAGGAAGCAATCGGCAGTTGGCAATCGACATAATGCCTATATGCATATGGCTATATGGCTGTATCGGTGGGCAATCTGCTTGATTAGACGGAAGAGGCGGTTACACTCTGCCCCTTAACAGTACTCCTGGGAAAATGGAGTCTCCGCGGCAACTTGTCATTCGCGGATCACGGCTCATCGGTTCCCCGATGAATAGAGATCTCGGAGAGAAGTATCTGTAGGCAATCTCGTATAGAGTTGACACAAATTGTGGCCATGATCGCCGAACTGCCAGGAGATCACTCACTCGATTACGGCGAGGAAGCATTTTGCTGTTTTCAATTTGACAGATTAATGATCCGCGCATTTTCCGCTCATCAGCCATCGATCGATTTCTTTCGATCTGGGGGAATTATCAGACAACTGAACCAAAAATACACCTGCATAATAGCCGCAACCGAGGAGATCGCCAGATGAAATATGAAATTTAAAACAGAGCAATTAAAAATCCAATTTGCCACAAGTGCACAAGTCGAGTCTCGGAGTCTCTTCGCATGACTCTAATAAATGGTGCACATGCCAAATTGTAGTTAGAGTTGTGGAGATGGGGAGATGGGGTTCAGCTGCTCAGCTGCCACCATAAAAACATTTATAAGCCTCATTATGAAGACCAGAATTTCTTGTCATTGAGCCCCAGAGTTTCTAGACTTTCACCGCGTGCGCTTAGAATGTTCGACAGCCCAGAATTCTCCTCATGGGTGAGGAAGAGGCAGAAGTCAGGGGGCAGGTGCGATGGATGTGCGTTGTACTTGTACCACTTGTCAGACTGCGATTTTGTTGTTGCCATAATTCGATGTTGATTTTTCGCTGCTCAAAGTGGGCTAAGACGCATTGTGCCAACCTGCTCGGCGGCGGCTTTGAAGTGGCCGAAAGAAATGGGCGAAAAGCGAGAACCAACAATAAAGCAACAATAACTGCTTGCCAAACGCATCAAGTGCGTTCCGGCCAAGTTTGTGCCTTAACTCTTTTGTTTCGGCTGCGCATTTGGTCACACGCAAACAAAACAAATTATGGCCAGACCAAGAAATCTAGATGTGGTTAAATTCTTGGATTTCACATGCACTAAAATGTGCTAAAATCTAAATGTAAATAAGTTTTTGTTTGGAGCATCAGGATGCAGCAAATGCTGTTTGACATATAAGTGTGGAATAAAATTTAGATAAGTACTATGAAGGCATTTAAAGACATTCCACCGGAACATATAAATTTCCGGCTAATTTCAATAAATTAATATAATAAAAACGTTCAAGTTTGAATGCCAATCGATTGGAAATTTAATTATTTGGACCATTCTTTTCATTGTTTATAGAAAAATACTAATTATTTTGCGGTAAAGAAAGAACAATCTGTATTATTCCTAATAATAGTTATTTGCTTAGTGTGTTTTTGCAGTAACTTTTCCAATCGTGATACCACATCTATAAATAAAAGTACTTCAATATAATGTAGTATATTCATTAATTTATTTAGATATTATTAAAAAAGCTTTAAATTTTGTTTCTAGATTTTTTTAAACTAGGCTAGTACCTACAAACAATTTTTAACAAATTTGGTTGTCTTTCTTTGCATTGCCATTGCCTTCACCCAGTTGACCCAGTGACTCGGGCAGCCCCCAGCGCCAACTGCAGCCCCATTGTGGTGGTGCCCTTGCTCCGCCAGTGGTTGTCCGCTGGCCAAGTGAGTGACAGCCATCACACTCGGATACTCGAATAGTTGGATAGTTGGATACTTGGATACTTGTATACTGGGATACCGAGTGGTCCACACACTTGCCGCATTTTCTCTTTTTGCTTTTTGCTGGAATCGTTTTCATTTCATTTTCACGGGGCCGCATTCAAGTCAGTCGTTGGTTTCGTTTTCGTTTCGCTTTTGGGTTGAAAAGTCAACACAAGTGGCATTGAAAAGTGTCTGGGCCGGCGCACTTAATGATGCCTCTTCGCCTTGGGTTCTCACAGTCTCCGGAGAGGAGAATCCAGTCGGGAGTTGGCAATGGGAGTGGGAATTGGGTATAAGCAATGGGAATGCTTTATTTGTGAGTGACAAATTGCTACCGCAGAGTGAAACTTAATACGGCAGGTCGTTCAAGTCCCGAGTGTCCAAGTCGAAGATGGCACTCCCACTCCGAATTGGAGTCCCACTGGCAGCTCCTCTTCTCCACGGAGCCTCCAATCTGGCGGTGCAATCTGACGCACGTTGCATGCATTAAGCTATAAATTGCAAATGTTTTATTCCACCTCGGCCCCTCCGATTCCTCTCAGCTTTTAATGTTTTGTTTTTGGGCGGCCGCGGGCATTGAAAATTGAATTGTTCGTTGTTTGTTATTTGCTATTTGTTGCTGGTTGTTGGTGGTGGCTCACGAAGGCCGGCGGCGACACGCCCACATTGCGTTACCCAGTCTCATTAGTGAATATCGTGTTCGGTTATTTGCCCAGCGATGAATGCGGTAAGATCCAGGCGGAGATTGCAGATTGCCCTGGCCACAAGAAGCAGCAGCAGGCAGCAGGATCGCCTTCGCATCCTCATCCTCGGCTAGGAAAATTAATGTTCGCACATTAAGTTAAATGATTGCGAATATTAGGAAATATTGGCCTGGCCAACTGCAGTGGCATCATCGAATGGGCATGGCTAGTACACAAATAAAAAACAAGTAGCGGTAAAATCATATCGATTATGTTAAATTTCTGGTATTTCATACATATTTACTGGTAAAATTGATATTAAATAATATAATTTTAAAAATATCAATACACTCATAAAAATATTTTTCTACATTTTAGAAAATCGCCCTAAAAAATTTTTCGCCTTTGAACTGAGAAAAATTTTCTATTTTCACGACAAATTTGCCATAAATTTAAGGCAGGTGACCATAAAAAAATATTTTTAGGGTTAATTTTTCTATTTTTCTAATATTTAGGGCGGGTTTTTTCGATTTGCTTCGTTTTGACCTTTTCTAAATCCAACGGCGAATTGCCCTAATTTTTTTTCTAAAATTTTTCTAAATACAAGGGCGATTTGCAGCGTTTGAAAAGCTACGCTACTCTCGTAGTATTTTGTTTTGCTATTACTATCGCTCTCTTTTTGACTAGAGCCGTAGCAGAGCCATAGCAAAATAACGAGAATGTTTGTGCTCTGCTCTGCTCGTAGTTTTGTCGCTTGAGAAACTGTAGCAATAGCGGTAGCAGAAAATCAAGTCCTGTGCTCTGTGTAGCAGTAACGGTAGCAAAAAATTGACAGCGAGATGAGAGCAGAGCACTTGCTTTTTTTTCATGTGCTACGACTCTCGCTTGTGTTAGTTTTCTTATTTTCTGCACCTTTCTTATGCAGCGTTTTCTTTTTAATTGTCGCTTTGCCAGAATGAGAAAGAAAATATTTTCTGTCAGAATAAAGTGGTTTAAAATAATAAAATAAATAATAGAATTTTATTCAAAAACTAAAAATCAATAAAAAAACGAATATTCATTCACAGTTTTCAGATTAAATCAAAAATTAAAAATTAAAAGGCACAGTATTCAAATTAATGTATTAAGTAAATGTTAATTAAATATAAAAAAGAAATAAGAACTTATGCATTTAGAAACACGAATCACCCCTCATCTTCTTCGTCTTCAAATAAATTTAAATTGTCGATGGCACTATCCAAGTGAGTTGAGTTAAGCCGGACAAGAAGAATATTTTCCAATGTTTCGTGACTTAATCGATTTCGGTTATCCGACAACACCAGTTTTAAAGAGGAAAAAGCCCGCTCTATAGTTACCTACAAATATTAAGAAATTTAAACACTTGTTAATAAATATTTTGTTTTAAATTGGGTTATAATTCTTACTTGAGTTGGGGGTATGGCAAAGCATACTTTGCTTAGCGCATACAGCTCTGGATCGCTTAATTTCCTTACTTTCCAAAAATTTAAAACATTTTCACTAGATTTCATATACGGCAATTTCAACGATTCAATCTTTCCATGGACATCTGTTGACTCATTCGGAACAATGTTAGCACTTAAGAAGTCGTCCAAAAGATCGAAATTACTTCCTTCATGTACAGTATCCGAAGCCATTGAATTATTTGATGATACTAAATTTGGAAGGGGGCTGTGGATTTTAATTTGTGCCCACAATTTCTTTAGAAAATGAATTGCTCTGTCCTTTTGTGAGCTGTCCAGGGTATGATGAAATCTTGGGTCTAGGTATAAGCAAGCGTCGAAGCCAACATTTGATACTAATTTTTTTGTTCTTACTTCCATACTTTCAAGAAGCGTCTCTCCAATTGTATAAAGAATGGATT
This sequence comes from Drosophila takahashii, assembly GCF_030179915.1. Lineage (NCBI taxonomy): Eukaryota > Metazoa > Arthropoda > Insecta > Diptera > Drosophilidae > Drosophila > Drosophila takahashii. The sequence continues at coordinate 39,864,903 of NC_091681.1, read as the reverse complement.
CTTTACTTGAAGCGCTGGTTGCTAAAATTTGTTTCGTTGACAACTTGCAAACCAGCCACAGAGCATAAAAATTCCCATAGTGCAATTGTTCTTGTTGAAACTGCACTATAGTTTTTTGCAGTGGTGCCATAATTGTAACGTAGGAGACCATGAACTCCCATAACTGTTCATTTACAACGAAATAGTCGTCTTTGGATTTATTTTCAACAGTTTCAATAGGGCCTAATATAGCTTTCGCTTTATTGAGTAGGTCAATCATTTTATATGTTGATCCCCATCTAGTAGGACAATCCAATTGGGGTAATTTAAAATTTTGCAGTTCAAATAAATTACGGTAACCGTTGGATTGTTTCCGAATATGTTTGGCAAAATTGCGGCAGGTTAACAAATACTCTCTTATATTTGCATTTTTTGTTACATCGAGTGCACAAAGCTGTCCAGTGTGTGCCGCACATCGAACTATTTGTATTTCACCCACATACATATTTTCTGTATTTTCATAAAGGTCGACTTGCTGTGTGTACTCAATGTTCTCTTCAATACAGACTTCGTCAATATCATCATCGCTCATATGCATTTCTGATAAAATTTTTGAAGTTTTTATCATATTTGCCCCATTATCCGATGTAATTGATACAATTTGGGTCAGGGCTATTTCGTATTTCTCTAAAACAGCTATAATTTCTCTAGCGAGGTTTTGGGATGTACTTGAACCTGCTCCTTTGAGTTCCACCATTCCAAGAATTCGCGATTTTATTTCTTGTTTGCTGACGAATTGAGCACTGATGCCGAATATATTTCGATCAAGCCGCGTTGCACTATCTATTTTTAAAGAAAGCAGTCGATTCTTACATTCTTGATGTATTTCAAGTCTAACATTCGCTGATACCTGCTTTAGAACAGACTTGCACTTGCTTCCGTTCAAAATAATGTTTTTTCCGCTTTTTTCGTTAAGACCTTGACATATGGGGTCAATTATGTTGCGCATATTAGTTGAGTTTAGCACATGGAACGGAATGCTGTCTTCAGTGACAAGTCCAATGTATGACCGGATTAAATTTTTTTTGTTGATTTTAACTTTAATTAGTTGAGGTTTCACGGTTTTTTTGGTCTGCATGCAACCAGAATCATTTTCTTGCTGCTCAGGTCGGATGTCATGCAATTGTAAATGTTTCTTTAAATTAAAAACACGGCCGTTTTTTATAACTCGAAAACATGTTTTGCATTTAACGTGGTCGGAATCTATGTCCTCGTAATATTTTAAAATGTTGATACTTTTCTTTGCCGGAGACATGTTTACGCAGTTAATCAAAACTCAAAAGTGACAAAAATATTTTCTTAAAACTACAAAGCGACAATTAAAAAGAAAACGCTGCATAAGAAAGGTGCAGAAAATAAGAAAACTAACACAAGCGAGAGTCGTAGCACATGAAAAAAAAGCAAGTGCTCTGCTCTCATCTCGCTGTCAATTTTTTGCTACCGTTACTGCTACACAGAGCACAGGACTTGATTTTCTGCTACCGCTATTGCTACAGTTTCTCAAGCGACAAAACTACGAGCAGAGCAGAGCACAAACTTTCTCATTATTTTGCTATGGCTCTGCTACGGCTCTCGTCAAAAAGGGAGCGATAGCAATAGCATAGCAATATTTGTATTCATCTCGCTACTACGGAGTAGTAATTGCAAACACTGGCGATTTGCCTTAAAAATCACTCCAAAAGTGTGAAATTCGGTAGCCCAGCGGTCTAATCACTTGCGCTTTCAACTTTGCTATATGAGGACTAAGGTTGTGGGTTCGAACCCTGTGTGATTCAACTTGATTTTTATGTTTTTTTTTTTTTGTAAACATTATAATACTGAGGACATTTTTTCGTCCGAATTTTAAATTAAAGTAGTCTTTAAACCTTAAAAACGTATGGGAGTTCTGAGTTAAAAGCATACTTTATACGGTTTAGTTGCCTTTAGTCATATTATAACGTAGACCTCAAGAAAATAAGATATGTGCAGAGTTTGTTCGTCGTCTTGCGCGATGGGTCTGTGGTGCAGCGTTAGGACGTTAGACTCTAAACCGAGAGGTCGTGGGTTCGATTGTCGCAATGACCAAAAAAAGTAAGTAGTTTTTTCTCCTCATATTTATTTCCCTAATTCGTTTACAAACACGATTTTTCAGTTCTAACGGCTGTTCTGTATAGATCGGGCCCCCCTCTTAGCGCAGCTCCCATATAAACTACACACCAATACAATAATATGAAACGGTGTCCTCCGCCGGTGTTGTTTAATTAAAGCAGTCCCAGTTCCCAGAATATACACGATTAAAAAATACATGCTTCCCAAATTCAGTTAAGCATGCTCAAACTCGAATTTTTTTAATTTGTCTAATTTTTTAGGGCATTTGCCTTTAAAAACAGAAAATTCGCCCTTAATTTTAGAAAAATACACCTTAAAATTAGGGCAAATCACCCTAAAAAAAGGAAAATATTTCTTATTTCAAGAAAAATCACCCTAAATTAAACCAAATTTCCATCGGGATTTTTTAGAAAATTTTTCTAAATACACGGGCGAATCGCCAGCGGATACGATTTATGGGCGATTTTCTAAATCCACGGGCGAAAAGTCAGTTTTTTAGGGCGATTTAGGGTAAAAATTTCTATGAGTGTACCCTTTTAATGTGAAATTGATCTTTCCAAACCGTTTTTACGTTTTCTAGCACATCAAGTTAAAATCGATACCACAATTCTTTTTTGAGTGTAGGGATGGCAAGGCATCTCTCGGTTACAGGGGGGAAATAATAAATTAGTCCTGGCCTTGGCGGCTGTTATGTCATTATGTCTCATTAGCACTTTGCCCGGATATTTTTGCCCAGGCAAATTAAAATAAAGAGCAACACCCCTTGGCAGCAGCCGAAGTTTGAGCCAAAAAGCGCGCAGTTTGAGCCTGGAGAGGAAAACCCGTTTGCCAGATTGCAAAGACAAAAGGAAATGCTCTTTGCCGTTCGAGTGAAAAGCGCTTGAGTTCGATCTTTCGAGTGCTTTGTGTTTGCTCCATAAGTTAAATCGGGTTCTTCGGCTGCTGATCGTTGATCGTTGGAAATTTAATGAAAGCCTTTTGGCCGCAGAAGAAGAAAAGAAGATCTCCCGCAACGCCTTCACTTTAGATTTTTCCTGGCAAATTGCCGGCTGCAAGCAGCTGTTGCAGTTTGTGGAAATCAGCATAAAACCTCCTACATTTCACTTCACTGTCAACACGATCCATTTGCCGGTTGGCTCGGTTGGCTTTGTTGGCCAGGAGGCAGACCATTCATTTGCCCAGTTCCCATTCAAATGGGATTTTCACTTTTCATATGCCAAAAATCTCCGTTGGCGACCTGCTGAACTTTTCCCCTGAAAAACCCCTCTGGGAAACCACTAGGAAAACTGATATGGGTCAGGAACTAACTGCAGGTACAACATCATTCCATTATTTGAATGTCCGACATGGGCTACCGTTGGACTTGGACCTGGTAACCAGGAATCCTGGTCTGTGGCCCCTTGTTACTTACTATTTACCCATTCCGTTGTCGTCGTCGGATGTCAATGTTGGCTGTCAGTTTTGCGCTGCCGCCTGACAGGCCAACAAGCCAAGAAAAACCGGCTAACTGGACATCTGAGATGATCTCGGGAACATCACCTACATCGCTCACTGACCACCAATCCGCAGACTGTGCCAATTTCAAATTTCCAGCTGCCAGCCACCCGGCCACACACTCCATTAATCACGGCCAGCCGAATTGGACAATGGAACTCGGAGCTTGGAACTCGAAGATCTTCACAAATCATAACCGCAGAGTTTTGCCAACGTACTGACACATTTTCGTTGTTCGCCCGGTAATTACGGATGGGAAGTGGCTATAAATTAACCTTAATTGAATGCATTTGACAGAGTATTTTGCTGGTGGGAGTGGGAGTTCGAGTCTCGGGCAATGAACTGGAGCAGTGAGTAGCGAGCCTCTAATAAGGCCAATTAGAGCCAGAAAGTTCATTATCATTAGCCCATTTCTGGGCTTTGTTTTCCCGGGCCAGAAAGTGAATCTGCCAGCCCCAAAACTTCACTTTCCTTGTCCGCCAATCCAACAATCTGCGGCGGCTTCTTTGTAGGCCCAGCACAAATTACTTCGATTTAATAACAACCATCGTTGCTCGGCCATTTCCATTTTTACTAGGTGTTTACGGTCAGTCGTGACAAAATAGTTTGACCTCACTGCTAAACTACAGGCGCAGCCTTTTGACATTTGGGTTTCGGGTTTTGAGTCAAGTGGATTATTTGGAGATACTGGCTGTGTTTTCTTTCTTATTTATGGGGCTGGGTCAGCGAAAGCCAGTCGATTTGGGCAATCAATCGATTGGTTTTTGGCTGGCTAATGAAAACCACAGAGCCTTATGAGCTCCGAGTCCTAGTCCATCCTCTTGTCACTTTCTTTTGCAATCACAATCACAGGACGGAATTTCCAGGCAGTATGCTAATTTGGTTAGAAAGTAAGTGCACATGGCGCATATCTAATTGTCCCCCACCTTCCAGCTAAGCAGAAGATCGCCGAACAAGTGAAACTGCCCAAAAATGGCAACTGCAACTACTGCACAAGCTGCAAGTCAAATCACTTTGACAGGGGGGGAGATATGTGCACAGAAAGAAAATTAGGTATGAAATGGGGTCAATTCTACATTATTTCATATCAATAAAAAGCCGAAACATATAAATTTGATATTTTATCAAATCATATTTAATACTAAATGTAATATTTTTTGTAAAATAAGATTAACACAATCTTTATTCATATCATTTTGATCTTTAAATAATATATACGTGACCAGCACATATCAATTTGATCTTTTGCCAATTTTTTTCTGTGTGGGTAAAAAGAGAGGGTCTTTGGCTTCTCGACCATAAAGCACGCAAATGTGTCGGACTCGGCCGCCTTTGTTGGCCAATTGCCCATATATAAATAAAATACTCGGCTCGCCGGTCCGAGTGTCCAGCATAAATTTGTGTAAATCTTTTTCGGCGACTTTTGTGGGCCAAGCAGAGCCAACTATTCAGGCGAATTGGCCTCCAATTGTGCCCGCTTTTAAGCAAATTAGTTACATATATGACTGCCGCTATGACTGTTTCTGTTCTTCTTCCAGGCTCCAAGTGGAGCAGAGCAGCCAGAAACAGAAACAGCAACCGCAGCCAAAAAACACTGGCCATTGGCCACCTTTCACTGCTTTTCAAATGTCGCGCCATTGTGGCCGCTGCGGCATTGTTTGATAAAAGTGAAGATAGCACTGGGATTGAGAGAAAACATTCGGAGACACGGTGTAAACAGCATTCATATCTCCATCTCCAGTAGTTTGATCTAGTTTGAGCGATCGGACAAGCGGCAAATAAACAGCGGCGATCTTTATCGACGACAGGCGGCCAGACTGGCCAACCTAACCAACCTGGCCCACCATTGACCCATTGTCCCTGCCTGACCATTCGATTGCCAGAGGAGCAGGTGGAGGCACTGCGAGAAAACTATTGATCCCATCCTAATACCCATGTATTATGAAAACTCAAACTCAACAGAAATTGGGTAACATGTATAATAGAGAATTCAAATATGGAGTGTCATACCTTGTTGAATTCGTAATAAAATTTCCTACCGATTAGCATTCAAAGCTGAACATTTTTATTTTTGACCATTTTTCGCAAAAAATTATGATGTTACCCCTTATAAAAAAATGTGAAAATGGGCCGAAATATTAATTTTTTTTAATTATCCGGAAAGTGAAATATATAAATATATATATTTTAATATCTAATCTGCTGTTATCTGCCGTATAAATCACTAATTCTTTTAGTGAAAAATCACTATAGAAATTACCCTAAATGGCTTAAAATAAATTGTTACGAAAACCGCGCATCTTGGCTGTGATTGGTATTAAAAAACTGAAGCATTCACTTACCGTTATGCCATAGTACGATGTAATCCGAAAATTCTTCTTTAACCGAAAGATAATTTCATGTTTACGAGGTCGTCCAAGCCAAAACCATAAGAATTCGGTAAGAAGACCCCAAAATTACAATCAGACGAGCTAAGTGAATTATCACGAATGTCAGATTTACCTGGGCCCATCCGCATCTTTGATTGGATTGGGGCAATGTGCTTTGCTCTTCCACACGCATTTCCCGATTCCGATTCCCAATTTTCAATTCCCAATTCCCGGCTTCTTGTTAGCGGACGATTATCGCCGCTGCTTCGAGACCGGCAATCATAACCGGGCCTAATTAATACGTGTGCCCAGGGCATCTCACACCCATGGCCACGCCCCCAGAAAAGGAATACCGATGCAGATACATTGTGGGGCATATGCTATACGATATATGCTAATTAGACGTACTCGCGGCCACTTAGCGGCCGGAGATACATATCTCATTCGGCTAATTGCTGGTCACTGGCCACATGCATTTTGTGGGTTAACAGGTGACGTGGGGCCAAGACTCAAACTGGAGACTCAAAACTCAAAACTGGAAGGCGGAAACCGAAACAGAATTTTCCCTATGACCGCCGGCTGCCACGCCCCCTTTCGGAAAGAGCGGTATTTTGAAGAACAAACGAATAATTAGCATAGAGAAATGATTGCACTAATTGTTTGGCCTGGGAAGTACGAGAAAGAGACACCCAAGTGCAGGCCATTACAGAGTGTGGGAAATGCAAGCGATGCGATCCTTCATTAGATGTCTCATTAAACATTAAAGGGGGAGCAGCCAGCAAACAGCAGATTTTGGCTAATTTGGGCAGGCGGCTCCATAAATTATGCAATCTGAGTGAGCAAACTGCATTCGAGCATTCGAGTGAGCCGCTTTGAAGGCGCCGCCTGGGATTCTCACATTTGTCAACGGATCTGCAGGAATTTCAATGTTCAATGTTCAATGTTCAATGTTCAATGTTCAATGCTCGATGCTCCATTCAAATGGGGGATTAACTTGTGATGGAGGAGGCCTCTGGACTCTGGACTCTAGTTGCTGACCCGGCGTTCGCTTGATAAATTTCTTAATTTTAGGGATTGGGTTTTCGCCTAATTCCTGTTTGTTTATGGCCAGGCCAGCGAAACTTCCATTTAAGCGGTTTCCTCTGGGTTCCGTGGCTTGATTTGATCTATGAGCGTGTCCACAGTTGCCACTTGCCCGGCTGCCAGCACATAAATTCCCAATCTCTCATCGATTCTCCACGGCAGCCACAGCTTACAGCTGCTGCCGAGGATCACAGATCGCTGATCATCAGACGTGGAAATGGAAATGGAGCCGTGTTCATTTGCACACCGCACTGGGGTATTTCACAGATTTATCATCTTTTTTTTAGCTTTACAGCATTTCCAGCAGAAAAAGGAAAACTGAATTTATTAATATGCCAAGTGTGAGGTTGGCACTGCGTATGAAAACACATGAAAACCAGTTCCAAGGCCAGAAATTTATGGCTTCGCTGGGCGGGAAAAAGGCTTACGCACATTGCCGTTAGCCCAATTCACTTTTCCCGCTTAGGAACAACGAGCCACTGAGGGGCATGCCTAATTGGACGGATCACAGATCTCTCGGGGACTCAGATAAGTTGTTGACTTATCGCGTGCCAAGATGCCATCGCCATCAGTTGTGCTTTGGAGTGGTTTAGAGGCTTAGAGGTTAGCATGGCGAGACTGGCTGGGCAAATAAATTGCCAGCTGCCGGAGGCGGCGGATCCTCCGATCCGATCCTAACTTCCCTCCTTGGCATGCAAATGGCGATCAAGATCGCGATGTTTGCGTGGCCTGTTATGAGTCAATCAGACGCCTGCCTACATTGTCACCATCACTTGGCCAGGATAGGATCTCTGGCATGACTGCCTGCAGCGCCGATGGAAGATGGGAAGATGGCTAGATGGGCGCTGGAGATTGTCGCGATTGCATCATAAAATTTAACTGCCCCGCCAGCCAATTCCAGGCTCCAAAGCGGAGGCTCCTCCAAGTCAAAGTCATTGCATAAATTGGCAGCACTGCTGCTGTTTCTATCGATGGGATGGGATGGTATAAGATGGTTCTTATAAGGCGCCGCTTAGGCAAAAAGGGGCTGGCACCAAATACCAAATGCTGCTCCATTCAGCTGTCCACTTGGCCGAGATGTTTATGAGTTGACGAGGACAGGGAGCCGGCCCTACCGGTGGGTCCTTCTCTCATAATTCTCGTTCTCATAATTCCCATTTCCCCCCGGGAAATACTTACATATGCATATAAGCTAGAAGGATAGTTTACTTTACTTTGCTGTTTGAGAGACTTGAAAGCGAGCCGCCTGGTTTTTAATTCTTAGAGGGACGCCAAAGTTGCATATCCGCAGAGACCTTCTTCACCAGCGGAGCTATCTCCTTGAAGGACTTGTTGTCCTTGTCCCCCAGCAGATTGAATATCACACTTTCGGAGGTGGAAATGTTGCACCCTATGTGCCGCAGTCGTTCCAAGGCCAGATCACGATCCTGATTTAAACGGGAGGCACAGCAGTCGGCCACCAACCAGACGTCAATCTGTTCATTCACCAGGTCAAAGGCTGTCTGCTCAATGCACACATGGGTCTACAAAGGGGGAGAAAGGAATTACTCACAGAAAAAAAAAATTAACAAAATATCAGATTGATATGTGCTGGTCAATTTTATATTCATCTTGATATCAATTTAATATGTATAAAGATTATGTCTATCTTAATTTACATTATTTGTTTAAAAAAATAGTAAATTGGGTATTTTATATGGTGTGTAAAATATCAATTTGATATGTTTATAACATAATTTTGACATTAATAAGGTAGAAATGACCCTATTTATACCCGTTACTCGTAGAGTAAAAGGGTATACTAGATTCGTGCAAAAGTATGTAACAGCTAGAAGGAAGCGTTTCCGACCCCATAAAGTATATATATTCTTGATCAGGGTCACTAGCCGAGTCGATCTAGCCATGTCCGTCTGTCCGTCTGTCCGTCTGTCCGTCTGTCCGTCTGTCTGTCTGTCCGTCTGTATGAACGCTGAGATCTCAGAAACTACAAAAGCTAGAAGGTTGAGATTTCCCACACATATTCTTTGGCTTCCTACGCAGCGCAAGTTTATTTTAGCCGAGCGCCACGCCCCCTCTAACGCCCACAATCGCCCACTAACGATTTTAAAATGGGCCCTGCGCCCACACCTTTAAAGATTTCCGAGAAGTATAAATGCAATTTTGTTGTGTATTTTTATACCTATCGAAATGTAGAAGACATTTTTCAAATCGGACCATTCATTAAAAAGTTATACGATTTATAAATTGTCAACATATATCTATCTCCCTCGCACTCCCTTTAGCTGAGTTACGATTATTAGTCGGGACACCAACCCGACACAGCGTTCGCACTCCCTTTAGCGGAGTGACGGGTATTAGATAGTCGGGACACCAACCCGACTATAGCGTTCTCTCTTGTTTTATATCGAATTTGTTTTCTGTGTATATAATAACCCACCTCCAGACCGAATAACACCGCCGTTTTGGGCTTGCCTCCAAAGATATCAGTCATATTCTTGCGCACCGGCTCCACCAGCATGGAAAACTTGGTCTTCGCCACATTCGCACAGGCATGTTTCACGTCCAACTCGCAGACGGTCTTGCCCAGCTTCTCGGGATACTGCTCGGTGACCACGAGGGGCACTTGGAAGACCTTGCCGGCCGCCAGCTGGAATGTGGAATCTATTAGCAGACGCAAGCCCTTATCCTGTCAACCTATTAGCTGCCTCACCAGTTTGGCAGTGTTTTCGATGAGCGAACTCAGCAGCGGTATAGCCGGCTTGAATTTTTCCTGGACATCGCACAGCATGAACAGGGTTTTCGAGGGCACCAGGCGGTAGAGCGACGATCCAATGACTTTTCTCATGATGGATTTTATAACTATATAATGTAGAACTTAAAAACGTTTCAAAAGTAAAAGCAAGTGCTTGCTGAGTTTGAATTTGGCGCTCGACTGCCGACCTCTGGCGTTTAGTGGCGGCAGTTCAGGTTCACCCACGTTGTGTGGTGAGTTTAGATTCAAAGAAATAGCTGAAAATACCAAAAAAATAGCTAGAACAACATGAAAAAAAGCTAGCTTCGGCCGAGTCGAAGTTTGTATACCCTTTAATTCAAAAAATTTTATTTTTAATTTTTTTTTTATGTTAAAAAGCACTAAATTATTCCTATGGAAAAATTCAGAAATATGTAAAAAATATTATTCCCAAAAATACAAGGTAATTTTTCAAAAAACACCGAAGATGGAATTTATTTTACATTACTTTTCCGATTATTCCTATGGGAGCTACAAACAACCTGCAATAGATAGATGACTTTTGTGAAAATTTTAGCCCGATAGCTTTAAAACTGAGAGACTAGTTTGCGTAGAAACTGGCGGACAGACGGACGAACAGACTGACGGACAAACTGACGGACAGACTGACGGGAAGACGGACATGACTAGATCGACTCATCAAGTGATGCTAATCAAGAATATATATACTTTATGGGGTCGGAAACGCTTCCTTCACTGCGTTGCAAACTTCTGACTGAAATCATAATTCTCTCTGTAAGGGTATAACAAGCCGACCTTTGGTATTTTTCTGTAAGAGGAGGATGCCACACTCGCCGCAACCGCATTCGGAAATCAAGAGTATAAATAAACCTAGTTGGAAAAACGTGCGCGTGTTGATTTGATGCGATAACAGCGATAATTCCCGTGTCCCGAAATTCCGATCCCCAGAAGCTGCAGAACCCACTTGGCCTTCGGTGTCTCATCGTCTCATCGGGTGGGTGAGGTTACCACGGTAGCAGGGCAACCACCAGTTGCTTCAGTTTATCAACAGGCGTTAAATGATAGAGATGATAGGACCACTGCCCCCTGAGGAAAGGCCCCTCGCATTCCATCCGTCGATTTATTTTATTGGCACAGGACCAGCGGACGAGTCGCTGTCACCCGGGTGCAGCCCAACTAATTGCAGTCGCATTAATAAGACACTCTCAAAATTGCCCAATAACCAAGAAAACCGGCCGACAGATAAGCAGCACGATTAATTTCTAGCCGAATTACACTTGTCAACAGGGAAATCGGTGCTCATCAACTGGGGAAAGGCGGCGGCAGAGGATCGGCAGAGACGGAGGCAGCGGAACAGCAGCGACAGCCGATCTTGTCAACTTGAATTAATCGTCGATGTCGCGGCCGAAGCCCTCCGCCTGCCACGCCCCCTCGGAAAAGTACACTGAGGAAAAGCGGTGCCACAAAAAAATCTACATAAATTCTTTAAAGTCAATTAGTCACAGAAATCTCTTGTAATCAAATTCGAACCAAAAATCGTGCTTACAGAAACCTCTTTAAATTCAAAAAGTCCAAAACTTAAGAAAAATTTAAATCTATTAAGAATTCTCAATGAAATATATACAAAATGTAAATTTAATTTAAGCAGTTCGAATTAATTTTACATAATTGATGTTTTTAACGACCTCTCCTATCTTCTTTTCATATGTAAATAATTTGAATAATTGGTAAACCTGTTTCCTCTTAATGTATCAGCTTTTAAAGATTAAGAACATATTTTTCTGAGTGTACCGTCTGCTCTTCCGGCGTCGTTCTCGGCACTTTCGCTCGTGGCGCTCGGTTCCTCGGGGTTTTCAGTTCAGTTCAGCTCATTGATCCATTCGCTTCTCAGACGCCGAAAGCTAAGGAACCAAAAACAGAGAATAAAAACGAGACCCCAGCGATTGCCGTTGATTAATAACTGATAAATTGCCAGCGATTCGCGGGCTGCGCTCCATTGGCAGCCGAAAGTGTGGGCCGTCTCTTAAAAATATCTATTTCACGAATTAATCGAAGATTTTCCTTTCCAGTTACAGGACAGGATAAAAGCCCAGAAAGATGAGCCTGCAGTCGATCAAATACTCGCGGGGCAGCCTGGAGATCCTCGACCAGCTGCTGCTGCCGGGACAATCCAAATACCTGGTGGTTCGCGGCGTGGAGGATGGCTGGAAGGTCATCAACAAAATGCAGGTAATAGACCTTATAGGTCCCATCCCCATTACCATTAAAATACCCCCACGGAATGGCATTTAATGCCATTAAAATTCTTATTGGTACATTTCTTAATCTGCGCCATGATCGCTCGCCTGTCGGTTGTCGTTTGTCGTCTGTCTATAAATAATATAATTGAAATTAAAAATTTAAAACGCTTGCCAAAAATAAAACTACTCCTTGCGCGTCACTCGGCGATCGGCTCTTACTGGGCTAATGCCCCCTTACGATGGCCAAGATGATGGTCGTTTAACCCAGGAGCACGCGCCTTATCACGTGGAACCCTCGGAATTATACAATGTAAACTATTTACTCCCGCCTTTTGCATCGTCACCTGATAAGCCAAGATAGGCTGGCCAACCCCTAATCTCTGTGCTCTCCTCCTCCTCCGCTCTTGGTTCTGTATAATGAAAATATAGTACCCAAATTGTTCAGTGGCCTAGCCCCATTATAACATTGGTGACATGACAACAACATGACAATCTGAATTCTCGAAATGTTTTGTCTTCACATCTTGATTGGGTGTGCTTAGAAAACATTTAAGAACATCAAGATGATTTCTGGCGATTTCTTAATTATATTAACAGGTATTATATTTGCGTTGTCCTGGTTACAGCCGGATATTCATTTTATAACATATTCATATCATTTTCATATGAATAGCTTAATCTTAAAAAATATAAAATTGATCTGCACATATCAATCTGATCTTATGTAAATGTTTTTTTTTTCTGTGTGCTTATAATGGATTTTTTATGACCACGATTACTAAATTTAAATACTTGATTTTATTTATCTTTATAGGTGCGAGGTGCTCCCGCCATCGCCATCGTGGGCTGTCTCTCCCTGGCCGTGGAAATCAATCCGGAGGAGTTTGGCAGCAAGAAATCGCTGCGGCAGGAGATCGAGGGCAAGCTCAACTACCTGGTTTCCGCTCGACCCACGGCAGTCAACATGAAGATTGCCGCCGACGAGCTCATCACCCTGGCCAATGATCTGGACAAGGATGATACGGTTGACCTGGCCGAAATGAAGCAAAGGTAATCTATATCATCTATACCGAATATTTCAGAAAAACCAAACTAATCCAAGTTTCTTTGTAGATTCCTGAGTGCCACCGAGGCGATGCTGAAGAAAGACATTGCCGACAACCGCGCGATTGGAGCACATGGCGCCAAGGCGATTCTGCAGGGCGTGGCGGAGGCGGGTGGAGCTCCGGCGGGATCTTCGGGCGCCGTCCGGGTGCTGACCCACTGCAACACGGGCTCCCTGGCCACCGCCGGCTACGGAACTGCGCTGGGAGTGGTCCGTCAGCTGGGCGAGCTGGGAAAGCTGGGTGGGCACTGAAAAAGAGTGATTTACTGATAATACAGATTACTAATTTTTACCTTTTCTCATTCCAGAGCACGTTTACTGCACAGAGACCCGTCCGTATAACCAGGGAGCCCGCCTCACAGCCTACGAACTGGTCCACGAGAAATTCCCCGCCACTCTGGTTCTGGACAGCATGGTGGCCGCTCTGCTGCGGGCCAAGAATGTGGCCGCCGTGGTGGTGGGAGCAGATCGGGTGAGTAAATAACGCGGTCTCTAATTAGGGTCAGTCGATTCTGTTGGTTCGGCATGTGTAGTATTTCGTGTCCCATTCTTGTCAGTGAGTTCTTAATTTATTATTTTCACCTTGGGCCAACTTGGATGCCACTTAAAATTGCTTACATATTTCCGTCAGGATTTCACAATTGTCTAGAATTTGATTGGGCTTCATTTCTTAGCGTTTAAATGGTTTGAAAAATGTAATTTTTAAACAATTTTGTATGATTTTAAAAACTATTATTAAAAGCAACTAATTTAAAGACATAAAATGTACACAATGCTATTTAGGAAATTTAAGAAGAATTAAAACTATCGATTATTTAACTCAAAAATTAAAACTTTTAAGTAACACCCATTAATTTTGTTTTTAGAGTTTAAATAGTGTTCAACGATGCCAATAAAAGTATACTTTTATTTTGAAAAATTTAATTTTTCAACGATTTTTTTATGATTCAAAGAAGTATTATTAAATGCAATTAATTTAAAGGGTTTCCAAGACATTAAATGTACACAAAGCTATTTAAGAAATTTAGGAAGAAATAAAACCAGCAATTATTTAACTTAAAAATGAAAACTCTTAAGTAACACCTATTAATTGTTGTGCCTTTTCCCGCAGGTGGCTTCCAATGGCGACACGGCGAACAAGATTGGCACCTACCAGATCGCCGTGGTGGCCAAGCACCACGGCGTGCCCTTCTACGTGGCCGCCCCGCTGACCTCCATCGACCTGGAAATCCCCAGTGGCGACCACATCATCATCGAGGAGCGACCCGACCGGGAAATGACCCACGTGGGCGAGCACCGCATTGCTGCGCCGGGCATCAACTGCTGGAATCCCGCCTTTGATGTGACCCCCGCCTCGCTGATCACCGGGATCATCACGGAACGCGGCGTCTTCAAGCCGGCGGAACTGAAAGAGGCCATCGCCAAGCTGCTCGAGTCGTAACAGGCGCGCAGGAATAGTGGTTTACGAATGCACTCCATACCAATAGCCCCAAAAAATCGCAAAAAAACAGAAAACAAGAGCACTCACGCGCGCGCTCGGAATAGGCATTTTGCCAGCTGAGCTTTGTATACAAAAAGGTGTTCCCCCTGCCAAGCAGATGTGGGTCGATCCGCTGGGGAGCACACACAACGCACAATATACCTCCTACATATGTAGCCCCATTCGTTGCCAGTTGTTGCTTTATAGCGGCATTGTTTCCGCTGACTTTAAAACTGCTTGGGAGGCGGGTAGGCTCCACCAGAAGGCTATGGCTTCGTTGACATGGCTGGTGGTGCTCCTAGCTGGCCTGGGCCAGGGATGGGCCAACAACAGTGGGCTGAACGTGGAGAACAACTACCGCAACATGATGGTGCGCCTGGCCAGCAGCAAGCCCGCCTCCGCGGGGATTCAGGTGCTCCGCGAGGGACGCGTGGAGGTGAGCTTCGACTTTGGCCGCTCGTGGGGCACCATCTGCAGCACCACCTGGAGCATGCGGGAGGCGAATGTGGTGTGCAGGCAGCTGGGACTGGGCTACGCCTCGAAGGCTTCGCAGGGCACGGAGCACGGGGACAGCCGGAAGCATCCGTGGGCCATGGTGGGCACGCTGTGCCGGGGCACGGAGCGCCGCCTGGCCGAGTGCATCCGGGAGTCGCACTACCCGAACCGCTGCAATGCCCGGAACCATAATGTCACCACGGTGGCCTGTGTGAGCCACTCGGCGGATCTGGAGATCGGGCTGGCGGAGATCGAGAGGACGGCGCGACTGGAGGCGGTGCCCATGTCGCGACTCACCTGCGCCATGGAGGAGCACTGTGTGTCGGCGGACGCCTACGAGATCCGTAGGACCAATCCGCATGCGGCCAGGATTCTGCTGCGCTTCTCCGTTAAGGCCTCCAATGTGGGCACGGCGGACGTGAGTCCGTATGCCAACTACAAGGATTGGGTGTGGCACCAGTGCCACAGGCACTACCACAGCATGAATGTCTTCGCCACCTTCGACGTCTATGACCTGAAGTACCGGAAGGTGGCCCAGGGACACAAGGCTTCCTTCTGCCTGATGGACACGGACTGCACGCCGGGGGTGCGGGCGAAGTACACCTGTGGCAACACCACTCAGGGTGAGTTGAAATTGGCTATCTCAAAAGGTTATCCCTGCTAATTCCTCCCCAATCCTTACAGGCATCTCCGTGGGCTGTGCCGACACCTACACGGACGTCCTGGACTGCCAGTGGGTGGATGTGACCCGGGTTCCGGTCAACCGACGCTACATCCTGCGGGTGGCCCTCAATCCGGAGTACAAGCTGGGCGAGATCTCCTTCGAGAACAATGGGGCTGAATGTCTCCTGGATTACACGGGCGTGCACCAAACGACCAGGATCTTCAACTGTCGGCGAAAGCCCTTGTGGTTTAAGATTTGATTTTGTGTAGATTTAAATTTAGATTTTAATGTAGATTTATAAGCCCAAATTTTTTAGAGTGTAAATGGTTGTGGTCAATAAAAAAAATCAAAAGCATTTCATACTTTTGGGCGGCCAACAAAACTCACACACACTGATCCTCACACATGCAAAGCTGCTAAAACGTTGCCTTAGGAGATTTGCAGTTAGTAGATTTTCCCAATTTGTTCGAATTAAGAAAGTCGAAAATGGCCGAGCGTTTCATCGCAAATGTCCCGATTTTCGACACCAGGCGCACAGAAAAAGTAGGAGGTCGCTGCTAATATTTCTCGCTTTGCTCACATAACGGCACTTTTTCAAGATGGCTGCCCTTCCAGGCAAACTTCCATGGGAAACAACCGTTACTTGGGCTACGTTCTCAAAATTGCGCAGCGACCTACTAAAAGTTCTGGGCGCCTGGTACTTCAAATTCGGAAATCTCTCGTTTGGCCCGACGAAACGGACCTCAAGTCGGCACAATATCGATCGAAGACCTGGACTTGGACGTTTCAAGACAAATTTCCTGATTTCTGATACCAGGCGAACAGAAAAAGCAGTAGGTGGATGCTGGGTTTTCAGATTTCTCTTTTCACGGCGCGATCTGATTGGTCGGCCTATGGGAAGCGAGCGTGTAAACAACCGTTAGTTTAGAACTTCCAGCTGAACTAGAGATGGGCAACTTATTGATTTCCTTGGTTCGTGTCACGACTTTAGCACGATCGGCATTTCCAACCATCGCCAGCCCAAAAGTATGAAAAGTAATTTTCGTTATCTAATTTGAAATAATCACCG
The DNA here is from genome assembly GCF_030179915.1 of Drosophila takahashii. Classification (NCBI taxonomy): domain Eukaryota; kingdom Metazoa; phylum Arthropoda; class Insecta; order Diptera; family Drosophilidae; genus Drosophila; species Drosophila takahashii. Next base: position 39,848,025 of record NC_091681.1, on the reverse strand, counting down.
TGTACCGCACTTTTTTCCCCACTTCCGGAACCGGAAATAAATCAGGAAATTGATAAATATTTAAACCGAAAATTCAAGTTCATATTTATGATAATATAATGATAATAATGTATTTTATTACATTGTATTGATTGATTTTGGAATCACATCGTCCATGGCTTCCAGGAGGTCGGCGGCCGCCTGTTTGTCCTCCTCGCTACTGCCCAGGTACTTGCGGTTTCAAGTTTGGCTGACGAGCAGCAGCTCTTTCTGCTTTTCGGCCACCTTGCTGACGTGGCGCGAGGTTTGGAGGTGCTTCTCGAAGGCCTGCTTGCTATAGTAAGTGGAGTTGCATATGATGCACTCCAAGGGGTCCTCTGGTCCGCTGCCCTGGAGCCGCTTCTTGTGCAGGACCGTTTTCTGATGCCTCTTGTCCCCACAGGTGTACTCCTGCGACTGCCGCTGGCTGGTCACGGTGGAGTCCGAGTCGGAGTCCCCGTTGTCGGCCTTCCTGGGGATCTTCTTCGTGTTCCCAAAGGAGAATCTGGAGCTGTCACTGGCCGAGGATCGCATCTTCCTTTTGGGTGGTCGCGTAGTAGAAGTGGGAGTCTGGCACTCCCGGATCAGTGAGGCCAAGTCCTGAGCATTCAAGCTTGAGTTGGTCTCGATGGACCACTCGCAGGACTGGTTTTTGAAGAAGAACCTCTCCATTGCAAAAACAATCCGAAAAGCTGTTTTGTTTGGTGCCAATTTTCGATAGTGTCGATAGGCGCCTTTTGAGTCTTCCCTGGTCGAATCGTTACGTCCCTTACGCTCTTGCGATAGATCGATAAGCCGGATTTTTCCCGCGCAAAACTCCGATAGGACAATTTTATAGCAAAACCGGGAAATTTGAAATTCAATTACAAGAGAACTCCCAAATATACAAATAAAAGCACCCAACTTGGTAGTAATACGTTTATTGTTTTTCAATGTTCTCTCTTGACTCTGCGTTTTGCATCATTATCTTCTCGCTTACAGAATAGATTTATTTATGTATGTTTATCTGGTATTTACGATGCTCTATAAATATGCCTTTAATTGCTAGAGATAAATATTTCGGCGCTTGCTCAGTTTGGTTTACTTATGTAGTTTGTAGTGCTGAATTAGATTCGGGGCTGATTTGATGGCGTTTGTCTGCGGCTTTCTGCGGTTGCGGGTTGTTGGTTTTGTGCTGGTAGTAGTTGTTCAATCTATATGCCTTACAATTTACTAGTGGTGCCTAAATCAAGTAAATTGGAACTAAGACAGGCCGGCCAAAGTGGCGCGGCAACGTCGTCTTCAATAGTCATAATCAAATTTCCATATTAACATAATAAATTCTCCAATTGGTTTCCTTTGTTTTCGTATTTTCTTTGTTGCTAATTACAAAATGCCTACGCTACGTTTACACAGAACTTAGACACTAGCTGACATCGATATCTCAAGGGATTAGCATTAGTTAGCTTATAACTTGCTGTTAATTTATTGCGTGACTAAACGAATATCAGTAATAACGTTCTCCTCCTCCGACGAAAAGAACCTCTGAACTTAAACTTAGGCAACAGAAAAGGTCAAAGAACAATATGAAAAGCTTAGCAAAAGTGTGCGGCAATAAAACTTAGGAGTCGTTTATAAATAATCGTAGGTTTAAAATTTACAATCTGTTTAGGTTGTACGCTTGTAGAATCGTATCGTATCTATATGCACGTACCATATAGTAGTAGCATGTGTTAAGTATTTGTTTAAAATGCATTCAAGTTTTCGAGTATTCATGTCATTTTCTTAACTTACAAATGCTAACTAGAACATCTATCTTCCAACGCGGTCCGTTGAGCACACACAAACTACTATACAAAAATTACACATTACATCCGCCGTCTACATAGTGGTGCTCCTGCTCCTGCTCCTGTCCTGCCTCCGGTGATCCAAGTCATAGATGATCAGTTAGATATTCAAATAGCGCTCGTATTTAAGTAACATTATTTTGGGTGCTGTGACAAACTGACGGCCTTATAGTGAGTGGTATTCATGCTACCACGATTTCAATTAATTAACGCTCTAATGTGTGCTTAATGTGTGTTTCTGCTCGGAGTCTTTTGGAAACATTTATAAATATACGTTATGTGTGGGGGTGGAAATCATCTTGCAATTTCATTAGAAAATTTGATGTAAAAATACAATTTCAAAAATGCTTTTGCGCGTCAACTGAGGGAGAAACCGATATCGGTTTTGGTTTTGCTTTGTAATTAGGTTGTGCTGCGATGTTCTTCTGTGCGCAATTTGTGCTATGTGTCGACGTCTGGGTCAGGCGTCCGCTTGGAGGCATCCTCGAGTGGTCTATGCTATCAGCTCTCGACCGTCGTGGAGGACACGCTGTGACTAGTGGTAAGCAGATGCTCGGGAATGGGAATGGGCTGAGTGCGAGCCGGCTGCTTCTTCTGTAAGGGAAATTAAGTTATTACAGCAACTCCTTTATAGATAAACTCAAACCCACCTTCCGGCGGAAGGGGAAACAGCCCGCCTTGTCCGGTTCGGGCGCCGCATTGATCTGCAAGTCCGGCGTGGGACACTCCTCGGGCCCGAAGACGTTCAGCTCCCGAAAGCACTCGGTCTCCATCATCTCGTTCTGCCAGGAGATGGACACGGAGCCCGTGTTGAATTTCGTATAGAAGTTCGTGTCGGACTCGTCGATATTGACGCCCTTCACCGTCGAGAACTGTTCAATATCGAGCACATCTTTGGCGTAAACGGCGTGCGGCTGCGGAGGATGGAAAAGCGATTAGAGTCAACGTTGCAAACAGGCATTTCCAATATGCAAATGAGCCCTCTACTCACGTCTGGCACAAAGGGTGGCTCCAGCATGCCAGCCTCCAGGCGACGCCAGTTGAGTTGGGTGGAGTGGAAGAAGGGGTGGGCCATCACGTCCTGCCCGCCCATGCGTCCGTTGCGGCAGCCCAGGCGCTGCTTTATCGATTTAGCTAACAGCTGTTGGCACATTGATTTGGCTTCATCATTGAACTTGCTTGAATACTTTTCGGGATCCTCCTATTGGGGGAAAAGAGAAGGTATTAAATTATAATTCTGATGACTACGGATGGCTTTGACCCACCTTGACGCGCCTGTCCACCTCCTCGCGCTTGACCTTCTCCTTGCGCATCCGGAACGGCGCCTGGCCCTCGATCATCTCGTATAGCAGGCAGCCGAAGCTGAACCAGTCGGGCGAGAAGGCGTACTTCTCGTTGTCGATGACCTCGGGGGCCATGTAGCCTAAAAAGCAGAGCAGGGGGAGTATTAAATAAAGCAACGTAGCTAGGGACAATCAATTCAATCTACTCACCCACTGTGCCCACCCGACCGCGCACCATATCGCCCTCCGGAATCTCAACGGCCAGTCCCAAATCCGAGATGCGCACATGGCCGTGATCGTCGAGCAGGATGTTCTCCGGCTTGCAGTCCCGGTAGACGATGCCCTGCTTGTGCAGGTGCTGCAGTCCGCAGGCCACCTCGGCGGCATAGAAGCGGGCCCGCTCCAGTTCGAATCCCGGATCGCCGCCCATGTTGTAGATGTGGAATTTCAAATCGCCGCCTGCAAAGGAAGAGCACATTGATTGTCTTTCTACGAACAATGACAGGTCCTGGTAGCTCTGACTTGCTTTTGTATTCAAATTCAATTAGGTCGTGAATTGACGGACACAACGGACACAACGGACAGCTGAATGCCAGCCAGCTGAATGCCAGGAATTTAATTAAAATTGCAAACTCAATCATCGCCGGGATTACACATGCATTTGTTATCATTTTAATGAATGCATGCAAATGCCGGACAGTCAGATAATTGGCAGCGAAGGACACTGGCCATTCCGTTGGATGGAAAAAAAAGAAAACTAACTGGATTAACCGATAAAGAGAGTCCCAGCACTTAATTAACCCTAACTGGCTGCCCAACGACAGCTGTATGGACTGCATATTGAGCTGGAGAACCCAAGAACTCAAAAGGTAACTGGATAACACCCACCATTCATTATGGTCAGCACCAGGCAGAGGGCGTCCTTTGTCTCGTACGCGTAGGCCAGATTGACCACGAACGGCGAGTTGATTTTCTGCAGTATCTGCTTCTCGATTAACACCATCGACTCGCCCTTGCGCTTCTTGATGCGCTTCTTCTCCAGCTTTTTGCACGCGTACATTTTCCCAGTGGCCCGCACCTGAGGAGAGGGAAAAGGGAGGTGTGAAAACGAGGTCAGGTGGCCACAGGTGGCGATTTTCCTGTTGGCTTACCTGACAGGCGCACACCTCGCCGAAGCCGCCCTTGCCCAGCACCCGGTACATGCGAAACGTTTTATAGGTGATTGGCTGCGCCTCCAGCCACTTCCACTGCAAGTATCTGCGAGTCGGGGAAAAGGAAAAGGAGAACAGGGAAAACATTAAGAGCTTTTCTGGGAATTTCCATCTCTGCAGTTGAAAAGTGGGCTTATGCCAGTAATAAGCATTATTATTGACTTAAAGATTATGACAAACGCCTGGTACTAAACGTTTTTACAGGAATAAGCTATTTCTAAAACTAGTTTATTCTGTTAACCATTTCTTTTGATATAATAGAAAGTTGAAATGGTGTATGGAATCATCATATAAATAAACAATTTTTAAGATATCGAAAAAGTCACAAAAACTATCCAAATATAAAAACAAGAGAGAACGCAGCAAAGCGACTGCTTGCACTGCTTGAATTACATTATTTGCTCATAACTTTTTTGTGAATGGTCGGATTTAAAAAATATCTTCTACATTTAGATAGAAGTAAATAAGCACAACAACATTGCACTTAAACTTTTTTGAAATCTTTTATAGTTTCCGAGATCTCAGCGATCATACGGACGGACAAACGGACAGACAGACATACGGACAAGGCTAGATTGATATAATGGTAATAATAAATAAAGATCTCTCAACCCACCGGTGGAAGTACATAGAGCTCTCAAACTCCCTGAAGGGCTCGCCGGCCAGGAACGCCTTCACCGCATTCACACACTGGGCAAAGATGTCCTTGCCGCCGCTGTTGAGTTTGTTACGCACTTGCGCAATGAGATCATCGTTGAGCACGTCCAGCACGAGTTCGTCGGGATTTCCGCATCCTCCGCCGCCACCAACGCCTCCGCCTCCTTCTCCTCGACCGTCACCGCCGCCGCCCTTTTCCGCATCATCATGGCTGTCCAGGCACTTGACGCCCTCGTCCTCGTCGTCGTCCTCCGCCCGGTGGCCGTGACCACTGCCATTCCCGGTGGCATCGTCGCCGTTGTGATTGCGCGTGTCCAGCTTCTTGTGATTGATGTCGTTGCTGTTGATGTTGTTGCAGTTGTTGGCGGTGGTATTGTTGCAGTGTTCAGTCTCAGCTGTTTCAGTTGGATTGGCATTGCTGCTGTTGAGCAGCAGCTCCTCCTGCGTCTCGGCGTCCAGGGCGTCGCCACCGCTGCCGTTGCGCAGCTCCAGCTGGGCCTCGACATCCAGGAAGCGCCGCCCGATGTCATGGCCAATGAATATGCGGTTCGAGATGTACTCGATCTCGTACCTGTAAGGCGGAAAATAATGGGTTAACCTTAAGAGCACCGGAGGTCTAGGTTTGCTCCCACTTATTCCCACACTTACTTGACCACCTCCTCCAGGAAGGAGATGTAGCGAAAGTAGACGGGCCGCTTGTTCTCGCAGAACAGGCGGAAGAGCTCACGACCAATGGGTTGCTGATCTATCACGTAGCCATAGCTTATGTCTGTTGAAAAATATATATAGAGATGATAAATACAAGGGGCAAGCAAAACCACTCACCTAGTTTGTCTTTCAGGTTGATGCATTGCGATATGTGTGGAAATTGCAATATTTTGCGCCATTTTTTGCTCTTTCCCTTGTTGCTGTCGGAACCACCTGGAAAACGGAAGAAAAAGGAGTTTAGTTAGAAAACATTTATGATGAGCAAACAAGCACAGACTGGGGATTCCAATCGGGTTCAATTGGCACTTTATGAATAACAATTCGAATGGAATTTCTAATTCCCATCTCCGGAACAAACACTTTGATTTCGAGTGCATTTACTTCTTCTATATATAAAACTAAGGAGTTGTGAACGTGATGGCACTGATTGCTACTCCGCATCCTTCTGTCAGTCCTGGTTTAGTTTGGTTTAACGTCATGCCGGCAATTCTGTTTTATTTGCTCAGCCAACGAGCCATAAAAACAATATTTCCAATGTGAAATGCATAAAATGCAGCCATATAAACAAGGCAAATAAACTGCATTGAGTGCAGTCGTCGTTGTTCTCGTCTGTTGATTCGTGACTCGTGACACTTGGAATGAATCAGTTTATGTGGTGAGAGATCTGCGATACCCCGCATTCACTTGCCGAATTCCAGTCAATCAGTCCCAAGTGACCACACAAAAGGCTCATTACACCGAATAAATCGCTATATCAGGCATTTCTCTCAGTGCCCCGGCCAGTCGATAATGGCAGGGCCATAAAACCTAACAAGAAAATTGAGTGGAAGGCCAGGCATCTGGCGGGGAATGGAGAATGGAGTTGGAAGTCCAGTGGTGAGTAGTGAATAGTGAGTAGTGAGAGGGCATAAATGTCAGAAGCAGTCAAAATCAAGTGCAAAACGTAACAATGTTTGAGAAGCGGAAACGGAAACGGGAAGAAGCGGGTGAAACAGCAACAACAAAACCAGTCAAGGAAAATGGGTTAATATGCCCATCGCTTTTCCTTACCTCACTTCACAAACAGTCGAGGTCGTGGAAATAGTTTGACCTGTGATATTCTTGACATTTAACCATTTATCTTACATTTGTGATGGAAATACACAGAAAAAAAAGTGGACAAAAGATCAGATTGATATGAGCTGGTCAATTTTACATAAATATCAAGTTTTTAATGTCATTTTGATATGAATAAAGATAATGTTTATCATACTTTACATTACT